>NC_025689.1:26603711-26624536 GCF_000633955.1 Camelina sativa
TTTTTTTTTTTTTTTTTGGTTTTAATGTTAAAAATTAAAATATTATAGTTCTAGCCACGATCGCTTTATACACTCTAGAATATTGTGATCAGGTCGTAAACTTCGAAGTTACAAAAAGAACTTTCGAAGTTACAAAATGAACTTAGAAGGTGAGTGTTCTTTGAATTCTCTTTGTTCTGCACGAGAATTGCCATTATTTTCTTCTTATTTTATCATCTTGCTTGTGCTCAAAGTAAACTAGAGCTTGGAAGGACTCTGTTTCCACTTTAGATCTCTTCTTAAGATTTCTACTTCTACGTTTTGGTATATATATTGTTTACTTATGAATCAATGTTAAACAATATAAGAACGCTTAAACCAACTAAAATCGAATAAGAGTTTTAAACGCTAGGTGGTGAATCTTCGACCGCTTAGAGCAAGTCTATTGGTGACTTTAGCAGGATTTTTAGCAAGACTCTTATTTTATTTGAGACTAAAAATAAATCAAAAATGATAAAACAACAAGAGTTGGCTCTTGTTTAGTAAGTTTTAACATCGACTCTTGGGAAGAGTTAGTGTGCTGTCTATATTTAATTGGTCAAATTTATTATATAAAAAAACAATTTATTTTTTTTCCTCTTCTTTCTCCATCTCTTCCATCTCTTCGACTTCGAGATATTTCTCCCAATGGAGAGAAATTTTGCTTCATTTTTTATCTTGTTGATTGATTAACAAATCTCGAATCAAACTACTGATCAAACAATCTTCAGTCGGAGGTGTTGATTAAGCAATCGACGAGAGATTTGAGAGTCTTCTCTACCAAAGCCGATGGTTCATCAATCTCCATCTGATGGTAATTTCATGTTTCTATTTGTATGATGGCTTGTTTTATAATGATTTAGAAATTAGGGATTCGATTTTCGAAAATTAGGGTTCTTGATGGTAGATGATGATTCTCCGATCATGTATGTCCTCCGATCTGGTTCTGTGAAGGTTATAGCTTAGAATCATTGATTGTTCGAGGAAGAGAAGTAATTGATTGCACCGGAATCTATAAACATTGTGATTGGGTAACGTCAAGAATCGTTCTAAGAAAGTGATATATTAGGGTAGAGCCTGGTATTTAGATCTTGCTCTCTCTTTAATTTGCATATTCTCTGGTTGATCTATCTCCCAATGTGTGTTCTTGATCCATTTTTACGCCTGTTTTCTTGAAAAAAGCACCTTCCGTCGAGCTATATCAAGTTTTGCTCGTTATGATATTGTTCTTGGCTAAAGAAAGAGTGAAATGCAGATCAAACAAGAAGCCAACAGAACAAGGATGGTGAGCGAAATCAGCCTCTTGCTACTGGTCCTCAGAAGGAAGTCAAACCCCAGAGGATAATATCACTAAAGGACTGCTCTACGAGTGAAGCTTCTCAGCTTTTGAGCCAACGTATGAATCTGAACTATCTCTTTACTCGTTTGAGTGGTTTATTATTTCCTCTGTATCTCACTGTCTGGTCCTTCTTGTATCAACTGTTGCTATGCTAATTGCTAAACATCTGATGAGTCAGTGTTAGTTTATTGGTCATGCTCCTTTTAGAAATCTCTCTGGTTAATAGATATGGTATGTTAAATTCACAGACTTTATGCGACTCAGTTTATGTGCTTGTCTTATTTACTTTCTTGATTTGTTCAATGAACAGGAGGGGCAGCTGCAATGCAGACCCAAACTGTGGATCTATCTGGTAAGATTAAGGACTTCCAAGTTTTTTTAATCCTTTTTGTATGTTACACTTGTTCTGCTTGAGTTGGCTCCAAACGCAATCACATATACCTATAGTTCCCACCTTTATCTCTGCATTCCAGCTAATAGAGTAGAACTGATTGTCAAGTTTACCTGCTATTTCACAGAGCGACCAATCATGTACTATGGAGGAAGTGTTTGGGGTAAACTACCTCACAAGGTAGAACTGACTTCAGACTCTATCATATGCTTTTAGTTCTCTATTAAGATGCTCGTTTGCATTAATGATGAGACTCATGTCTTGTGGGATGAAACAATTACAGATCCTGGCTGCAGCAAACAACACATTGCCTCCTCAAAAGATATCGCCAACGGATTACATGACTGAAGTGTGCCGAGGATTGCTGATGCCAAAATCGTCAAGTTCTAACAATTGAATGGTCCTTGTTCTGCTGATGGATCCCATATAGACTAGTGAAAATGGTGTTGGGTGTTTGTTGAGATAAAGAAACTATAGCTTCCCACACGACACAAATATTATAAACTTTCTTAATGAAACAGAGCTCTCTTTTTAATTTATTGTACCAGACTATAATTATAATTACAAATAATTTTTTTTTTTAAATAAGAACCCCAATTATTAGAGCTTACCATTGGAGGAGTATAATTTAATTAACAAACCAAAACTTCTTATTTTGTAAAAATACATTTTCTAATATTACAAAAATATAAGAGTCTCAAAATAATAGTCTCCCAATGGAGATGCCCTTAGTATCTTAACACTTTAACATTATACAGAAACCAAAGGGCCTTTACGAGATATTAAATACAGCTAGAAACTGTAATAACAAATCACGAGAGCACGACAATGATAGTAGTATAATGGTATAATTAACATAATATTCTGTTTAAATACATATCCCTTTGGCTTTATACACATTAGCAAACACTATAGTTGACTTTTTGTTTGGTCGATCAATCGATAGTGACCATATAATGATAACATATCAGAAATAGTTTGTGAATCTCTCACTGTACATGATAGAGTTATGATGCTCATTGCAACCAAATTAAGAATCCAAATTCAAAAAAAATAACAAAAAAAAAAAGTAAAAGAAAAGAAAAGAAAACTCAAAGCTTCAAGGTTAGATCGGGAAGAGAAGTACTCTCCATATCCATCGCTTGTTTGACATCCAAGAAATCCATTTTTCTTTCACTTAGATTATCATTACCCGCTTCAGCCACAACTTCAGCCGCAACCGCGTCGGTCCCTTGCCTGAAACTCCCTGGCCAAAGCATCTCGGCCTCGTCATCCTCAACGTAAAAAGGTATACAATTGCCGAAATACCCCTGGTTGAACCTGGCAATGTTTCTAATAATTGTCTCTGGTGTCTGCCTTGTAATACCACCGACATCATGGGACGAGGCGTGAGCTCGGATTCCCAATGTCCTAAACGATGTCATATTCGCATTTCCGCTTCCGTGAAGCGGCAAACACGATAGAGCAGCTGCTGTGGCAGCAGCCGCGTAATTGCTACTGGATCCTCTGCCGGGAAAGACCCCAGCAAGACCCATACGCATAGCGCGTTTGGCGAGTGTTCTCTCGCGTTTGTGAGCGTTTTGGTGACCACCAAGTGCCTGAGAGCTATAGAACTTCCTTTGGCAGTAGTTGCAAGAGAAGACTCTCTTCGAAACAGAAGGTTGTTGTTGCTGCTGCTGTTCTGGGTTGCTACTCTCGCTTGTGCTTGAAAGTGGCAATGTCAAAGACGATGATTCAAGATCCAAATTGTTGTTCTTGTTGTTGTTGTTGAAAGAGAGGCTAAGATTAAGAGAGATGGGTTTGTTGTAATCTTCCCCAACCGGAGACAAGTTTGAGGCTACTTGGCTGCTGCTGCTGTCCGATGAAGCTTCAATCTCGAGGTCTAATATTGGTCTCATGATTTCTGGCAGAAACTGAGTGTGGTGTTTTTATTTCCTTTTCTGCAATGATTTTTTATTGAAGAAAGATTGTTAAAACTATTTAGGAAATATCATTATTTGTATAAACGAAATCTATGAGAAGTGTATAGAAAGGTTTGTTCAAAAAAAAAAAAAAAAAANTAGAAAGGAATAATTTTACTAAGAAATTGGATTGGTTGATTTGGTTCTGTGACTTCTGTCCAAACAAAGTCGATAGTGAAAACAAATTATTCTTAACAAAAATAATTACTGTATTATTTTAGCATAAAGATAGTGGAGGGGAAACATTGGGTGTGACCATAAATGGTCCTAACGAGTCAATGAGTAGACAACATCAGAAGTGCCAAATTTAGTACTGACACATCCATCCTTCAAACAGTCAACTCTATACTAATTGAATCATCAAATTTTCACTTAATAAAATTGACTAATTTCCAAATAATTTTATCACTTTCACCATCTACTTGATAAAAAAAAAATTAAAACATGATACAAAACTCATTCTATTTAATTTACTTGATTTTGCTTTTGAAAACCCTAAAACAATAACACTGAGAAATTAAAGGGACCCAAAAAAAAAAAATCTGACAGACAAAACACATACAGACAAAGGAACAAACAAACAAAAACAGACAAACATATATAGCGAAAAGATCACCGACAGCAAAATCTCAGCTAACATACGAAGCAGATCTAAATAATTATTTCTCCTAGTAAACCATTTATTTATCTAGTTTTTTTTATAGGGTATCCAATGTTTTTGAGCAAAACGAAAAAAGAGGAATAAAGAAATTGAAACATTAGTTGATGACGCATAAATGGCAATAACCCACACCAACCAAATTTACAGCCATACTAATACCTGTTGATCAATCAACAAAACTTGAATCTTGAGAGAAATTTTGTTAATCTAAGAACATCGAAATTGAGATTCTTAGATTTCCAAGAAACCAAGAAATTAAGAAGATAAGTAAAGAATGTTCATATACCTTAGTTAGGATGATGAGGCGACAAAGGCTTGGGATTTGAGACAAGAAGTGGAAGTTATGAACAGACTTAACTCCATCAAGGCTATTTTTGGGATTTTAAAAGAAAGAGATAAAGTGAGAGAGATGAGAGATATGAGAGAGAGAGAGAGAGAGAGAGAGAGTTAAATTGTGTATCGTGAGTGTTATGTTTGGTTTGGGAGCACAAAGAGGAGAGAGTGGATTGTGTATAGTGTGTTTTATTATGGGAAAAGCTAAGGTTGCTGTGAGTGGGAGTGGAGGGGACAATGGTGGGACGTCTCACACCTAAGTCAGACCACAGTTTTTCTTTTTAAATATTTCTTCGGATAATTTTCTTTATTTTTTGATAATTTTTTAAAAAATATTCTATCATGTATGTGTGTGATGGTTTAATTGGTTTCATACTCAGGGTCCATAATAATTACTCTATTAATTAAAATTCTGTTAAAGGTAAAAGTTGGCAGTCAAGTGCGGCCAAATGAAACAGTTAGATTTAGATGAGTCTTGCTTTATACTCCCTCCGTTTCGTTTCGATATATAAGATGTTTTGGAGAAGTTTTTTGTTTCATAATATATGATGTTTTCAAGTTTTTATGCAACTTTTAGATTAGTTTAGTATTTTATATTATGCAGTATTATTTCTGATTGGTTGAACTTGTTAAAATTAAAGATTTCTTAATCTACGTGTTTTAGTTAAAACATCCTATATTTTGAAACGGAGGGAATAGTATTATCGGATCAGAGTACAAATGCACGAGAAATGATTTACAATTTTCATCACACATATTATCAAAAATTAATTATCAAATTTAAAAAGATTTCAAACCAAAAGTCTGGAGCTTTGTCTTTTTTTTTTTTGGACAAAGCTTTCTTATTACGAAAATAGTTACAATCTCGTAATTTTGAACCCAAATATAGAGCTAAAAACTGTACCATGTTTAGAATTTATTATAATGAACGCTATGTTTAGGATTTATTGCGACTGTTCACGCATTTACAAGATCTGTCAATTTTATAAAAAAATATTAATTTTGTTTTATAAGATATTGTAAATGTGAAGTGACCTTAGTGCAGTGGCCAAAGGTAAGTCCTTAATGCACAAGGCACCATCACACCAGGGATCGAGTCCCACTCCTTACGAATGTAGGGATTAGGCTAATGAGCCGGCCTGTTGTGACCCAATGGTTGACAAAAAAAAAATATTGTAAATGAAAAAATAAATCCATAAATTTTTGGAATGGGGGTTAACATTGATACTTCGTGAACTATAACAAATAGCAGTTTTTTCCATTTAGATTTGTTTCTTTGGTGTAATTTTTTGTTGTTGTTTATCTCTTTTATACTTTTTTTTCTTTTCGACTATATCATTGTTTTTGTTGGTTTATGTTACTAAAGATATTAACTATTTTGCAGTTTGTTATATGTTTCAAGTTTCAATAATATTTGGATAATAAAAATAAAATAAAGAAAATTTTAGATAGCAAAATATTAAAATTAAAATAAATTCCCAAATAATAGGTAGTAATTGAGCATACTATAATTGTTAAACTGATTAGTCAAACGTCTAATCATATACTCCCTCAGTTTCAAAATATAAGATGTGTTAGTTAAAACACGCATATTAAGAAATAATTATTTTTAAAAAGTTTAACCAATTATACACAAGACTACTTAATTTAAAATATAAAATTAATCTGAAAGTTACATAGAAAATTGGAAATATCATATATTATGAAACAAAAATAATTCTCTGAACATCCTATATTATGAAACGGAGGGAGTATATGAAAATTGGCTAACTCTCTCCATATGAGTGTCACATCATCATTCCAGCATCTGCCACATGTCCATAATTAATGTTAACTTTGAAATATATACTTCTTTTTGTCTTCCCTAAAGGTTAATGATTCATTCATCATTGTCTATATTTAATTGTACAAATCATCATTAACTAAAGTTAAACTTTTCCATCTTATATAGAGATGTTGTGATGAAGGAAAAGGGTTGCGGTTTAAAGGAGAAGATCACACAAGATTGATGCAAACATTTTGTTTTAAATCAAATAAAATTAACATTGCTCCGTAAATTGCTTTGTTCATGTGTTTTGTTTTATTAAAAGTTTATGACTCTATAAACTTCTCTCTTTTCCAGCGAAACAAGGTTATACATGAATCTTATGTTGTATCTTTTGTGTGAGTGATATTGTTGGAAAGGTTGCTAACTAGAAAAATACTTCAATATAAAGAGTAGCTGTTCATACGTTAATTTCAATTGCATTAGTGAATGATAAGAAAACTAAAAATTACAATGATCAAATCATCAAAACATGACATTTAGGCCTTGATTGGAGACCTGTAAAAAGCGGAATTGATAAGCAAACAGTCAAAAACGCTTTTTGTCCACCAATCAACAAAAACAAAACCATTTGTGTTTTCTGAAAAAAAAAGAAATTTTTTTTTTGCAGTTTTCTAGATGGAGTTTTACACTTGGACCGCTATTCCATGGAGCACAATGAATTATCCAGCGGTTTTCAGTAAAACCGCGATAAACAGTGGTCAACAGCTTTTTTTTTTTTTTTTTTTCTCTTTTTGCTATATATAGGTTAAATCTATATTTAAAAAAAACATATACAAAGGCAAATAAATAATTTTTAAACTTTTTTTACATAGATTAATTATTTAATTTATGTATACCTGATAAGTTATAATCACACTTTTGTAGAATTTAAAAATATGTTTCTTTATATTTTGAATTGTTTATTAATAATACAAAGTGGTCATGTAGTTTAAAGTTTATTCAACTATTCTTTGAATTTAAAAAATTCTTACTAATTGTATTGTAATAAAAGTATAATTTAATAACATCTACAAATATTTTTTAATTTATTCATAAAAATATTATTCTAATAGTTAAAATATAAAAATCAGTTTTTCTGTCAAAAAAAGAAGATAAAATATATAAATCCATATAAGATATAATTTTATTGATTAACACAAACCAAAAATTAATAATTTTACAACTACACTAACTATTAATATATGTTTTAACATATTTATCTATAATACTTAATTTACATCTGTTTTTGTTTTTTTACCAGTTAAATAATTTTATTGTGAATTGTTTAATAGATTAAAATAAATTATTAAAAGTTTGATTATATAATATATATATTTTTAATAAAATGTACCGCAAATTAGTTTTCACCAATCAACCATTATTCTGTACCGCTTATTTGTATGAACCGTACTTGTTCCGCAACTACATTTGTCCTGCAGTTGATCCATACCGCACTCTAAAACCGTTTTTCCCACATAACCAAATACGCAGTCACCATTCGGATTCTTAAAATGATTAAAAAAAACCGCGGCGTAGCGTGGATAATCAACTAGTAATTGATTAATGGATTGTGAGACTTGAGCCTAACCCGATTTACTAAACTAATGTCAAATCAATTACTCAAGCTATTACAACCCATTATTATCTATGATGTTAATCTTGAAAAATCAAACATGTTCATTTTAATTAAAATTCCGATAGGATTCTTTTTTCTTACGAAAGTACATAGAAAGTAAACTGGAAAACTCACCATCTTTCTAATACTTAGTTTTTTAAAAAAGGCTTTCGGTTTATTTTATAATCACAAATATTGAGATATTTTAGGGTTTGATTCCGAAATGTTCGTTCCCTATTTTTTCAGCCTTCAGAAAGCCTAACTATTTTGCGGATTGGGGGTTTCTTCTGTTGTTTTCTATAAAATATTTGGCCATCATCGATGGAATCTTGGAGCTGACAAGGAGCATAGATAAGCTTGGAGCTTATTGTTGATTTATTATTATAGTCTTAGTTTGGTGCACACAAAAAAAAAGTCTTTCGTCTTATTTTTTTCTTTCTTTTTTCAACTGTTATGGGTTGGATAAATCTTTTTCATAAACATGTGATTTTTAATCTGATGTCTTTATTTATCAAATACTCTTGCAAAACTAAATTCGTATAACATTCATATAATAAACTTGACGTCCCCGCCAGCAAAAAAGAAGAATTTAGTCACATTTTGAACAGTTAAATAAGGCAATTATTTTGTTTGTCCTCATTCTAACTTTCTCAATTGCTTACTCTGATTCTAATTTTCTTTCTTGGTTTTAAATAAGCTTGGACCATATATATAATGTCTTCCACGTTTACATTTGCAATTTACAAAAGGAAAAAACAATAGATTATAAAAAATAAAGAAAATAGTAAAAATATCTCTTTCAAATGCGCAGTAGAAGTTTTGTACCCATGTATATTTTACGGACATTGATGTGAGAGGTGAGATCAGGAGCAGTTCGCAAGTCTGAGATAAGATTCCAAAGTTGAAGTAAAAGATCATCACTACACAGAAAGCATATCCATGTAGGACCACGACAACTAGTTCCATTGTTTTTTTCTTCAGTCTCTCCACTTACGTATGTTCTTGTCCAATACAACTTATTCTATTCCTCTTTATACAAAATTAATAATATATCAATTTTTTTTAATTGCTTCTCTCATCTGATCATGTGAAATTTCTAAAAATAGAGAATCGAAGGTTTTGGAGTATAGTAGATGTAGGGTTTAGATTCCGTCTTTAATGAGTCAACTATTCTTTGTTAGAACTTAGAAGTTTGAAAGGATAAAATTCTATGTTTTTTTCGTGTTCAAAATGAGCATATTATTCGCCATGCATCATGATATGATTTGTTCAGATGATATAATTTTCGTACCAATTATTGACATTCATTGTGAATTAAAATTGATGGAGATTTGTTACTTAAAACATTTAGCTAGCTATGATTAAACTTGTAACATAAAAAATCAAACTCTATTCAAACTCCGCAATTAATTATCCAACAACAAATATATAACTAAGAATTGGTTGTCTAGAAAAACATTTGCAAACAAATATATGTATATCTTTCAATCATGTAAATTAATTTTGTATACCATTTTGATATCTAACTAACGAATGCAAATTTTAAGATTAGTATTACTTTCTTTATATATATATATATATATATATATATATATATATATGTTCTTCGTATCCATAGTACAATAATGTATGTTCTGTGACAAGTTGCTAGTTACATCAATCAAGCCCTAGTTGGCGTATTAGTTATTATATTTCTATTAGTACATGAGTAGACCAAACAGTAGACAATAACAAACTCCCAATTGTTGTCGAAAAATCCATCTAAAAAGAAAGATTATTTCACTCAAAGAAAAAAAGAGGAAAGTATTTTGATACAAATCTATTATTACTGTAGTGATATCTTTATTGATACAAGAATAGAAATAACAGAAGAAAATACTATAATAATAGATAATACATTTTTATTTAAAATTTAATGTTTGAATCCAGCAAAAAAAAAAACTTTATTCAAGCAACTTACATACATGGATTTCTATGTCAAAATTGAAGAATTATAAAGGATGGTGGCAGCATCCCATAAAAATATTCTTCATGTTATTGTGTTTTCCTTTTTTTTTTTTTCTCTTTAAACCAAAAAAAAAAAGAGGAACAAAAGTGAAGTAGCTCCTCAGTGCATGGGGAGGACATCTGAAGTTTTAGTTTTTTTTTTTTTTTTTTTTTTTTTTTTTTTTTTTTTTTTTNAATTTCTATTTATTTATTTTGTGCTTAAAATTTTGCAAGTTTGAGAACACTTTAGATTCTTTAA
This sequence comes from Camelina sativa, assembly GCF_000633955.1. Lineage (NCBI taxonomy): Eukaryota > Viridiplantae > Streptophyta > Magnoliopsida > Brassicales > Brassicaceae > Camelina > Camelina sativa. The sequence goes on from NC_025689.1 coordinate 26,614,082, forward strand.
AACTACTTATCTTGACCTTTGCTGTGCCTTGGTAGCCTCTCCTCACCCATTGGACCTTTGCATATTTATTTGTTTTGTTTGTTCTTTTCTTTATTTTTCTTATCACTCAAAAATACTTTTTTCATGTCTCATCACATAATTCGAATCTCTTTCCACATTGTGTTTATAATTGACATCCGCCGCTTCTTCGCTTCTACGTCCAAACACAACCCTGTTTAATAGTTTTACTCTTTTCTGCTGTTGTGTTACTATACACGAAAACAATTCATTTTAGTATTTAATTTCCGAATTCGCAAAATATATAGTAAAGAGATTAAATACAGTGCCTTTTTTATAATATAATTTAATTATACGTCCAAAAAATCATAATTCACAATCCAATTTATAATACTTATAGTATTTTGTGTAATTGATCAGTTTTCCTATTAAGAACACAATTAACGATATATTCAGCTGCTCTAATTGTTTTTTTCTTAATAAACGAAATTAACTGTTTATAACAACCTATACGGCGGCTATACCTTCTCTTTTTTTTGGGCAAAATACGGCTACACCTTGAAGCTGATTTTTAGCAGTAAATTTAGATTAATTCAATGAAGTGTTTGGGATACATTATTTGCAAAATCAAGTAGATCATCAAATCTTTATGTACATTGACATATTTTGGAATTTGCATGTAGTTTCCTTAGTTTCCAAGCGCTGAAATTTTTGTTTTTCTGTATGTCAACACATGTATTTTGATTTTTTCTGTATGAGTTTGATACTTTTAAATTTTTTATTCAATTTTAGTGTGCAGTGTTAACTTTTGTGAAGATTAACAAACTCTATAGCCACATGCTTGTTCCCTTTACTAAAACGTTCATTATTTTCTTTTAGCACTATTGCTACTTTTTTCGTTTAATTGTTTTTTCTTTTCTTGTTCCTCTCCAGTTCCTTTTTCCACAAAGTGTTTTCATCTTCCACTTAACTTAAAAGAGTTTTTATATCACAAGCCTAGTAGTGATATATTTATACATCAAAGGTATACATTTTTTTTATTTTATCAAACATCTTTTTCAAAAGATGATAAGACGTGAAACGGAACTTTGAAGATTTGGTCTTTGTATAGGAAGATCTTTTCTTACATTACTTAAGTTTAAGGTGGTAGTGTCCGCTCAAAAGTTTTATCGACTATGATAGAATAATGATAGTGTATTTTTTATTTACATTTATATAGAGCCCATGCAATTTCAAATAGCTGTCTCTTTATTGCATGTGATTTTAGGTATCCGTAGTAGTTTTTTAGAGCCGTAATGATAATACAATAGGATTTAATTTATGGTACACCGTAGTAATTAATTTTTATATATAATTAATTTAGCTTTTATAGATTTTTAGTTTGATATTAGTATTCAATTGAATATTTAGAGATATAACAGATTAGAAGTTTTATTTAAGTCATAATACATGGAATTCAAGCCAATATCGATCATGACCCATTCGGCCGAGTTTTTTTTTTCAATTTTACAGTATACATTATTTTAAGGATAGATTTAATTATAATTAATATATATATATATATATATATATATATATATATATTTAATATATACTTTCATTTCATTTCAATCCAAGAGGGTTAGAACTCTTTTACAACCAAGTGCCTCCTAATAGAGACACACCTGCAATACGAAAGATACAGCAAATTACAAAAAGGTTACTGGAATAAACAAAATCAAGTAACCAAAAAGGAGTACGAAGGGAAGGTAAGCTGTTGAGCTCTCGACAAAGGATCAAGATGACACCGAATGATGCTTTTGACTTCAAGAAGCCGAGTGAGAGGCATTGTTATGGATACGAGAGTTGCGTTCTTTCCAGATTATGTAGACCGATGCTTGACAAGCTAGCCGAAGAATCAAAGTTGTGTTTTTATCTCGGCAAGGATTCTTCGGCCATGTAACTCCATCCTCAAACAAAGCAGGTGGAGAAACATGGGCTCTTGATGTGAAATAATGCCAAATCTCAGAGGAATAAGCGCAACCAAAGAATAGATGCTGCTGAGTCTCGTCATGTGTGTTGCAGAGCATACAAAGTGGAGACACCACTAGCCCCCAACTGCGAAGTCTATCCCTTGTATGAAGCTTGTGTCTAGAATTTACCCAAGCAATAAAAAGCATGCCTAGGAATCCTTCCTTTAAACCAAACTGCCTCATACCAATCGACTCTTGGTTCAGGCGGGTTCAAGTAAGACCAAGTTTTTGCAGTAGAGAAGGTATCCAAGGCTACACCATCACCAATCTCACCATCACCAATCTTCCACAGATAATAATCATCCACTGCATCCGCTTGCAAGTTAACTACAGACGGGAGAGGGAGACATTGCTTCAACAACTGAACAATAGGACTCCTGCTCCTACTGTTAGAGATCCACCATTGTCCTTCTCTAACAGCCTCCACATCTGTAGCATCCTGCTGAATCCCTGAGACTCTAGGACCCAAATCCCCTGTGATATCCAAGAGGGGATCCAGAGAAGTCCAATTGTCTTTCTAGAAGCTGCAGGTGATACCAGAACCCACTTCGCACACAATGAACGATCTCGCTATGATACGAAGCTTGCACAAACTTTTCCAAATCCAACTACCCGAGGCTGAGGCATCCAAATCCCAGAAATTATGGTGGCCTATAATTTTGATATCATGCTAACTAATATAATTTGTGAAATAGAAAGAGTAATATTATATTGTAGCAAGTAATATGCCATTTTGTAGATAGTTGGTATATTTAGTTCTCATTTTTTTAAATTGAATTTTTAAGAGAAATACCCTAGACTAGCACCATTTTAGGTTTTTCTTCCAAAAGTAGCACATAAGCTTAATTTTTCCAAATATAGCATTAAGTGATATTTGATATTTAATTGTCTGGTGAAGCTTGCCGTGAATCACCACATCTGAGATCTAGCTCATCTTCAGCCACTTCCAGGAGAAACGTCATCGTCGTTGCATCTCGTTTTGGGCTCCGACGTTGACCGGTCAGCTATTCTATGTAGGCACACGACCGAGAAAATGCGTAAACGATTCTGATATAAGAAACAGAGTATGAGATCTATCTCGATCTGGCCTTTCGATAATCAAAATGAAGAGTTGGATTTGAACCCTGCTCCAATCTCAGCTCGCCCTCTCACATGACTACCTCTGCATTTGAATAATCACTTCCAAGTCAACAAAGATGATGAAGAGGTGGAAGAAAGGAGCGAGATTCAGCTACTTGGGTTCAGCTAATGGATTCTGGGAATATTATGGTACAAGATGATAAAAATAATAGTGAGATTATGTGGGAGAGTTTTAAGTATTCTTATGAATTATGATTCTGTTGAGAAGAAGTGTAAGCTGTTTAGGAATGGTTGAATTTGGTAAAGTATCTAGCTTGCTATGAGTTTTTGAATTGTTTTGCTAATGGCACAGATCAACTTGGCAGTGTTTCTTGGGGTTTTAAAGTTAATCAATCTGGTAGTGTTGCAGAATTAGTTTAAATTTGATATGTAAGATATCTCTTGAAGTAATATTAAAACAAAAATTGAATTCATGGACTGGTCATGTTGTTGAATAAGGTTTTCAGCTCTAACTCAAGTGACTGATGATATACATGATAGCAGATATTTCAAGAATAAAGCAGAGAATTGATGATGAAGATGAGAAAATGGGCACTTGAGTAGAAGTTTGTGTTCGTCATTATGGAAGGTCTTCCTAAATTTCAAGAATGTCTTCATAAATATTAGGAAGACCTTCCTAAATGGATTTTATGAAGTATTTTAGTGTTATGTCTGTGATGTCTTTGAAATGTTTCTTTACAAGATAGAATTATCTTGTGTCTTGTGTTGGAGAAGTGTGTAATATCTTTGATGTGTTTAATTGTAATGTGGGTTTTCTTACATACTGATTTCAGCAAAAAGGAAAGAAACGGTGTAAGGAAGTTGATTATGTTGTTCCAAAGAAGAGTTGATGATGAACAAGTCCATGGCAGAGCACACAACATGTTTAAACCATCCTGAATTTAAGCAAGAACACTTTAAACATGTAATCTTTTTTAACTACTATCTTTATGAAGACTATCCTAAATTTCAAAAAGTCATTCCTAAATATTATTGAATCCTTCAAAAATTTAAATATATTTGTTTCTAAATATATATTTATGGTGTATTTTAGATCAATGTGTCAAATATTAGTAGATTATTCCATTAGTGATGGGTAATGATTTCATTTTTGTGCACATTCTGATGTTTGGGAATCTAAACTTTTTTATGAAAGCCATTATGAAGTTCAAGGAAATCCTTCCTAAAGTTTTTAGAATCCTTCCCGAATTTCATACAATCTTTCATGAAGCTCAGTCACAGTTAAAGCAAAGTGCTAACATAAACATGTGAGAATGTTATATATCATACAAGTACCAAAAAAAATTAAAAGGTTTCTCAAGCATCATATATGTCTAAACAACATATATAGTAAAATTAGATAAAGGAACACAATCTCATCTGCAGATATCCAAAACATACTTGCATCTTGTATCATCTGCAGCATGACATAGCTTAGAGAAATCTTCAACCCCATTCCCTGCAGTGAAAATTGAAATTAGGGAATAAGTTCAGGAAAGTCTTCATGAATTCTCAACAATACTTCCTCAATCTTCAAATGTGACTGTGATGGGAGATGGATGTGAATGATTTCTAGTCTGAGAGCCATCATTATTAATAAGAAAACACATTGTTGGGAGATGGGATGTGAATGATTCAGACTAAGAAAATGTTATCATTCTAACTAAACCAAGCAACTCACATTCTCTCAAGTTCAGCTATATTGTCAACTTGGGTTTGATTGTACTGAACAAACTCGGAGAATAAGAAAGCAAATGCCGTCAAGCTCACCTGCAACACAATTTCAATTCCAAAACAACTAAATTTTCAGAAGATACCCGAAAATTAATGATCACACAATAAAGAGATCAAAACCCAAGAGAGAGATTTGAATCGAATCCCCATCACAACTATTAGCTCCGGATCCAAATCGAAACAATGTTCTCAATTTCTAGTATGAGAGACATCATAATGGAGCAAAAAAAAAAACAAACCTTCGTCACCCCCGTCATGGGATTTATCGTGGTTGAAGGTCACAAATCAGAAAACTCTCCATATCCAACACCAACTAAATCATTCAAATTAAAATTATAGATAGAGCCTGGGACCTGCAAAGCTTGGGCTATCTCGTTTTTTCTGAACCAAAGCTCGAAGATCTCGCTGGTCCTTAGATTCATGCTTGTGCTCCTTTTCAATGTCGAGAACGCAATTACTGGTTTCACTGACTTCGGATGACTCGCAGATCCGATTGGGTTCACCGGTTGAACATCATCTGCTATTGAATTTGGAATCAGCGGAGAGAGAGTAGTGAGAGAGATCATGATTGTTGCAATCTCACGATTTTGACATTGTTATAATTTTATTAATATTTTATTTATTTTAGTGATATATAAATTGGTGCTAATTTTGGAACTTTTGAACATGTGTGCTAGTTTTGGACTAAAAACTTAAATTGGTGCTATTTTTGAGAATTGCCCATTTTTTAAAGTATATTATTTGACTAATCAATTTTAATGCCATATATTAGTTATTGTTTTTATGCAATATTTTAGGGGTTAAGTTTAACTTTTTAATTTTGTATAATTAAAAGAGTATAACACAAAATATACTTCAAAATTGTCAATATAAATACTATAAATTACTATATATTCTTCTTTCTTTTTAATATTATTTTGAAGTATCAAAAGATAATTAATATTTTGTTTATTTTACTTTAAACCAATTCGACCAATAAAAACAAATAGAAGAATGTATATAATATATTGAGTTAAGAAAATAGGAATTTTATATTGGCATTTTTTTTAAAATATGAGTATATCTATGTATCATTATTTTTTTTTCATACTAATAGTCTAATATAATATTACTCTGAATCATTATCTAAAAATGAAAATCTAATATTCTATAAATTAGAAAAGATCAATAAAACTACTTGCCATAATAAAGTCAACTATATATCTATACAAACTGAAAATCTGTTGAAAATCTAACTAAAAATGAGTCGGAAAAAATTATGGTAAAATTTTATTGTTTATTTTCGGGTGCTCTATTTTTTATGTGAGAGTGTTTAATAATGACAAATGTTTTTACTGCTATTAGGACCATCTCCAATGGAGGATCTATCTCAGTTTCTAAACATAAAGTTTCTGAAAAGAAAATTAATAATGCATAAAAACTATGGACCCGCTTCCAGTTTTAGAGTTTTTAGAACAGCTTCTAACCTCATACATTTAATTGTCTGGTTGGTAGGAGTTTGTGTATTAGAGAGAATTTTTTTGGCTCCTGTTTGTCTCTCTCACGTAGCGCTTGGCATATAATCCGAAACCAAACAAACCGATCCAAACCGATCTAGAAAACCCGATTTAGGTTGGTTTTGATTTCTCTGTTAAAAGTTAAAACCAATCGATTTCTATATCGATTGTTATTAACATTTCGGCTTTAAACCATTTTGAACCAAAATCCGATCGGTTATCCACTAAACCGAATACATCTTTACATTCGCGATATAAATACAATTATACAAATCTCTGTCTTTCTTCTCCTAAACCCTCTTTTGTCTCGACTCTCGGTTCTTGACATGCAACTTGTGCCAACCCTAGTTTTATACTGTCTTTTGCTTTATATTGATTCCCAAACCCCCAACTAGGCATGCGACTTTGACCCGACTCGACGCCGCCAAACCGACCCGACCCAAATTTTTTGGTTTTCAGTTCAACCAAATTTAGAGTTCGATTTAATTCAGAAATATTGAAAATTTAGTTTGGTACCCTACCCTACCCAATTTTAATTTTTTTATAATAAAAATAAAATTTATACTGAAGTATATCGTAATTAAACCGGTTTTAACCGGATTTGAACCAATTTCAATCGGTTTTTTGGATTTAAACCTGATAAGCCCAAACCAATTCCTACTCGGTCCGACCAATTTTTTTGTTCGGTTATGTTCAGTGGAGTTTTTGAAAATCCAAATAACCGAACAAACCGGCCAGGGTATTCGGCCAAAACCTAGAAACACGAACCGAAAGAACCGACTTTTGCAGTTATCGGCACTGAAGCTGAAAAGAATAGTAAACCGATCATCAAATTTTTTTTTTGAGATTTTGGTTATTAATTTGGTTCGGTTCGGCAAGCTTTAATTGAATGGTTCTTCAGTTCTCTTCCATCTTCACCATCAGGTCATGACCCCTGAAGAAGATATCATCGAAAATTAGAGAAAATGAGGACGATGAGATGTTTCAGGTCGGCGTCGGTCATGATAAGCTCAACTAAGAAGACGATGGGCTAGGGTTTAGATGTTTAAGTCTTTAATGTTTGAGCAATATCACTACAGGAAATAAGGGTATTAATAGCATTAGAATATAGCGTTTTTAATAGTTTTGCTATAGTTGAGTTTTGAGAAAATTTGCATAGCGTTTCTAAAAAGACAAACGCTATTATAGGATTACCGCGAAAACATTTTGTAGTGGTGCCTAGTTTTTAGTTCTACAATAGCATAAATGATAATGAAAACGTTATCTTAGAGGTAACCGGGAAAGTGAAATTTTCGTTGCCTCCAAAAAATTTATAAGTTACTACACAAAAAAAAAATAGAAAAAAAATTACAAGAGGAATATATCGATTAGGGTTACATTAATTATTACTGGTGAAACACTTTGGCCATCTCTTCTCTCTTCTTTCTCTCTGAAACTCGATTGGAAACCTTACATTCGATCCTAATTTATTTGTCTCTTCTTTCACTCTCTTTCCATCTCAATCCGTCTTAGAGGAAAAAAAAGAATTAAAAGAGAAATAGATCGATTAGGTTGAATTTCTCGTTAAACAGCCACCTCTTCTCTCTTCTTTCACTCTCCTTTCTTCTTCTTCTCCGACTTGAGTTGCTCGGCGATAGGAGACGAGAAGCCGGCGACTGTGATGGCCAATCGTGGAAGAGATCGAGAGCTTTTGATTCTCGTTGCTGATACCGGTGACAAAGAGACGATGGTTCTCCTTTCGAAGCCTTCTTCTTCTTCCTCTGCTTCTTCTCTCTTCTGTCTCGCTGAAACTTGATCTGAAACCCGTTCTGAAACTCGATTCGAAACTCGATCCCAATTTGTTTGTCAAATCTTTCACTCTCGATCCCTCTCAGTTTACAATCTCTTCTGAACTCGACAATGGCGGCTTCCCTTCTTCTCAATCATATTTTGCAAAGTAGTAGCTCGATCTCTCTCCGTCGGGTCGTCGCACGGTTTCAGGTCCAATTTGCTTTTGATTTTCAGACTTGATTATTTGCTTATCACTTATTAGACTTGCTATTGTAAGAACTCTTGTTGATTAGAAGTGATGACATGCCTTTTAGATTCTGTGTGGAGTTGTAAGATGATATATTTCATGAGTACAATATCTATAGAAATTGACTTGTATCTTGTTGCTCATGTTTCTTCTTTGAATCTCTGATTTTGGTTTCTCATTGTGAAACAGGGTGATACATTCAACAATTCTCATTTCACAGACTCAAGGCTCAATACATTCAACAAATCTCGGTGATTATTCTTCTTTTCCTGTTGAGAAAATTACTCGACAGATTATATGAAGCTTTGTTATATTCTTGATGGAGGAAAACTGATAATGTAAGGCATGGCTTAAACAGTGTCAGTGAGTCTAGCTTTGATGATTGGGAATTTTCTGGATTTTGTGGTTACTCTATTCATTCTTGTTTTTGATTAGTCAATGATTCCAAAATTTGTTGATTTGGCAAAATAAATTTGTTGAGGCAATGAGATGGCAGCGACTATGATATCTGTTTTAGTTTCTAAAATTTGTGAAAGTTGCTGTCTGCTGACTCTTGGAATTGAGAGTTCCAGTTCCAGATTTAGATTGAGGTCTTGTGATTGTTAACTGCTGGACAAGAAGTCGAGTATAGACTATGGGATCCTTGCTACAGGTTATACGTTCCGATCTCTAGTTTTTCTAACAATTTATGTCTCTGTCTATGCCTTCTTGATTTAAGCTCTTTGTATAATATTTTGACTGGATGCTTTTCTTATAATATTTGTCATTAGCATTAACTAGCCCTGTTCTCATCCGATGGATCTGTGATAACGGCTTTTATCTATTGATTTTGAAACAGAATCACCAGAAAGAGAGTGAGTTCCTTTAGCAAAGAACAAGAAACACTTATTAAGGAACTACACGAGAAGTAAGTGTCAAATCCTCATCTGCATAATCTCTTTATGTGCATCAATTTTAATGACTGTTATTTTCTACTGTGTCTATGTGCAGGTTCAAAAACCAATACTGAAAGGAAAAACTTGTGGCTTTACTTTAGAAATTTAAGCTTTGGATACTTGATTTAATGACTTGACTACTCCCTTTGGATATTTTGTTTACTTTAAAATGTTAAGCTTTAAATATTTGATTCAAGACCAAATAAAAAGGAAAAAAAAAAAATTTGATTCAATGACTACTCCCTGGAATATGTTTCGACAATGTTTATTTTTATGGTTTTAATTTCATTAGACTGTACATTTAGAAGTACATACAACTACCTTTAAATTGCTAACCAAGAAAAACCTCAAATACGACAAATTAATATGTGGAATTAACCGTGTAGTTAATATTTCTAAATTGGACAACTAAAGCATGAATTATTCTATAATTTCAATGAATACTTTGACAATTTAAAAACAAACTACGTATTAATTAAATTAGGTTCAATCTTAAACATATTTTATTAATTAAATTAATGAAATACAAATAAAACCATCGAACACAAAATTTTAAAAATATATAGACATATATATAATACATAACACAAAATTAAAATATATATACAAGTAACTTTTTTTTTTTTGGGTCAAACATATATACAAGTAACTATGGATTATACAATTAACTAATGTAACATGTAATCAAAAAATATACTAATATACTAATGTCTCATAGGTTCATAATTTCTAAACATAATTTAAGTGAAAAGTTTTAATGTTTTTTATTGCATTAAATTTATTTTGTTAATTGAAAATAGTGAAATGTGTTTCAAGATTGAACCATATATCCTTAATGGTTTAGGGTTTAGGGTATAGGGTTTAGGGTATAGAGTTTAGGGTTTAGAGTTCAATCTTGAAACAAAATTCATTATTTATAAATTAACAAAATAAAATGTATTAAAAATTATTTTGTAATAATAATAACATAAAATATGAATAAATATAATATTACAAATATACAAATTAATTATAAAAATCAGTTATGTGTAACATATATATATTTTAATACATTTTCAATCTTTTTAATATATATATATCTTGTTACTTATATATTAATCTCTAAATTATCAATTCAATTATCATATATATTCAAACCTAAAATT
>NC_025689.1:26625040-26647308 GCF_000633955.1 Camelina sativa
TTTTTTTTTTTGGGTCAAACATATATACAAGTAACTATGGATTATACAATTAACTAATGTAACATGTAATCAAAAAATATACTAATATACTAATGTCTCATAGGTTCATAATTTCTAAACATAATTTAAGTGAAAAGTTTTAATGTTTTTTATTGCATTAAATTTATTTTGTTAATTGAAAATAGTGAAATGTGTTTCAAGATTGAACCATATATCCTTAATGGTTTAGGGTTTAGGGTATAGGGTTTAGGGTATAGAGTTTAGGGTTTAGAGTTCAATCTTGAAACAAAATTCATTATTTATAAATTAACAAAATAAAATGTATTAAAAATTATTTTGTAATAATAATAACATAAAATATGAATAAATATAATATTACAAATATACAAATTAATTATAAAAATCAGTTATGTGTAACATATATATATTTTAATACATTTTCAATCTTTTTAATATATATATATCTTGTTACTTATATATTAATCTCTAAATTATCAATTCAATTATCATATATATTCAAACCTAAAATTCTCAATTCCTAAAACTTAAATTCCAAACCCTATATTATAAAGTCTAAACCTTTAATACTCATACATCAAAACTAAACAAAAAATTATAAAACTAAATAAAAAAACAAAATAAAGGAGAAAACCTCTTATTGGCTAATCCATAGAGACCCGGATTGGACTTTAGCTTATCCTCCACCGTTGATGAGTTAAATCTAACGGCTAAAATCTTCTCTTTTTTTTCGTTTGGTTAAAACTTCTTCCCCTTGTCTTTATCATCTCTTTCATTATCTTCTTCTTCTTCTTCTTCTTCTTCTTCGAAATTCTTCGAAACCCTACCCAGAACCAAAAACCAAGCGATCTAAAGCCTCATATCACGATGGATTCGCCGTGACCAACGTTGGCGGGAACAGATCGAGTTTCGTTGAAACATCAACGGGGAACCCATTGAGCCACACGTGAGACTTTTCACCTTCTTATTTCCATAGATCTGATTCTAAGGTTCTAGCTCAAAATTCAGGGTTGAAATCGCCGTTGCTCGCTGTTTTGTCATCCCTTTTGCACGTTGCTGTGTTTGTTGATGCTCTGATTGATGTTGAGTTGTGATATTATGTTATGTTAGTTGTGATATTATTTATCATATTACTTTGTTTTTATATAGAGCTCTGATTCGTGCTTGCTTCTTCTGTCTAGTACGCATATGCTTTTCATTCTCTTGTTGCAGGTAGTGTTTATAAGTTTATATATGTACTCTATTAGGGTTTTGTGTTGCATTTTTGATAATGTAGGGATGACCATGTCTTGTGTATATCTGAGATCGTTCTTGAAATTCTTGTTTTATCTTGAGACGGTATAAATTTGTGTAGCTATTAATGAATTTTTTGGATTGTGTGTTTATGTTATAGTGGGATGATGGTACAAGATCCTAAGAAACCAAAAGATGTTGATGAACTATTTGACCAAGCGAGGTAGTCAGCTAAAGACATACCTGTTGAATCATCAAGATCAGCTTCTAGGAGCTTCAGTGGTGCTGCACGATTGTTGTCTGGTGAAACCGTTTCCTCTACACCTCAGCAACAACAGCAAGACCGGCCTCAGATGGTTATGCACACTATTACTTTCTGTTTGAATGGTTTCACCGTTGATGATGGTCCATTGAGGGGGTTTAATGACCCTGAAAACAAAGACTTTATGGAGGTAATATCAAAAAATTTCTCTTATCACCATGTAACTCAATTTGACCAGTGTATTCTGCAAGAGTTAAATAATAGGCTTCTTCTGGAATCATTGTTATTTCAGTGATATAAATTTATTTTCATGCCTAGTTATTGAGCAGCTGATTCTTGTCACGATTCACTTGGATACTTTTGAATCTTTAATCATTGTTCTGTTTTATGCTAGAAGACAATTTCGGTTAGTCTTTCTCTTTACTGATTAAGTTCTATGATATTTGCTTGGAATTACAATAAAGTATTAACCTTTGTGTGTTTATGTATGTATGTGTATTGACTCTTGGAGATTGTTTATATGCAGAAAAGAGGAAAGCTGAAAGCTTAAGAAGAACAGAGCAAAAGAGCAAAGAACGATGAAGAGCTGTCGTGAGTTGTGAAGGACAAAGAGAGACAAGTCTAAAAGAGATTGTGGGCTATAGCAGTCCAAGAAGTCACCTTTTCCTGTCCAAGAAGTCGATGATTTGGATGATGAAGCTTGTGATGATGATAGTGTTTATGTTAGGGATGATTGTGAAGGCATGTTAGTGGTAGATTGATAGGTGTTTGTGTTTTTTTGTAAACAATGAAATTTGTTATAGTTTTCTAAACACTTAAATATTTATATATTTTGTATTAATTTTAATTGTTTTTAACAAATATTCAAAATAAAATTTTTATTTTAAATAACAAATAATTTGTAATTCTTTTTAATAAAATTTTTTTGAATAATTTAAAAACAAATTAATAACACGAAACATTTGCTATTTTTGCTATAGGTAAAATCAAATTAATGATTTTTAATAATATTTGTATAACGTTATTATAAATATTAACAATTGCACAGCAGACAATGCTATCGTTGTATAGTTAGTTATAGCACACCAACAATCCGCTATTAAAAGTGTCCGACCTACTATAACGGGCGATCTTAGAGCGTTTTAGGAAACGCTATAATTGTGAACTCATAGCGTTTAACAGCCGCTATTAATACCCACATTTCCTGTAGTGTATGGGCTTTTTAATTGAATGTGTGTTTGGAAGTTTCATGGGCTTTTAATAATTGATAGTTATAAAGCCGATTTAGTCGACGATATATTGCATAAAAGCTAACCAAAACCCTAGATCTAGAGTGTTTTCTTCTACAGTATTTGTTTTAATTTCTTCTACTTGTAGCCACATCTCTTTCTAGGTAAGGTTCCTAACTTCTTTTTCCATCGCACTCTAACTTTGATTATGTACTTGTGTAGGGCTGACTCAGAGTATTTTCTTCTTTAGTATTTGAGTTAGAATCATATATTTTTCTAGAATAAGAATTCAGATTAAATTATTGTCAATCGACACACACCTTGTGTCGATCGACACTGAAACCTGGCGAAAGTTGTGTCGACCGACCCACACCTTGTGTTGATCGATGCAGTCTCCTGGTGTCAACTGACACACTCTTTGTGTTGATCAACGCCTGCTTGACATTTTTCGAAATCCCTAATTTGTGTCGACCGGCACCTCCACATACATCGATCGATGCTCGTTAGGTTTCTCGCGCCATCCTCGCATTCGTGCCGAGCATCGCTCTCTTCGATCAGAAACTCCGAATCTCGCCTCCAATCTCCTCCCATGCGTCCCAAGCATTCTCAAGAGCGGATCCAAGCCACAAGAGCCACGAAAAACACATAAAACTCAAAGGAAAACATTCACACAACACACAAAGTCACAGAAACAGAGATCTTAGCTTAGATAAGCCATGGTCATGTACTTACCTTAGCCAAAACAAAGAGATCTAAGCCCAAACGACAAAGCTAGCACCACGGGTGTTACAATACTCCCCACCAGCATTGATTCGTCCTTAAATCTAGCACCAAGACCAACAGTCAAGGATCTCTCGTGCAACCAACACTATGGTCCGCACATCCTCCGTCTAAGCTATGAGGACTCTATCTGGCCAATAACCCGCGTCTCTGATATTATTCGCTCTCAACTCATGCATCTCCCTCACCCTAAGGTCTCAACCTTCGAGTCCTATCGGATCGCTATCAGGCCTCGGCCCTCAAGCTACGGTATCTAGGAAGTCTAATCTTGCTCTCGGATTATCACCCTACATGCTACAGCGCGCTTTCAGATCGTCACCTGAAGTTGATATACCAATTATACCCTCAGGCCACAAAGTCCTTCGAGAAAACAGTACAAAGGAACCTAACCGTCCCATCATGAGTTGTTCGAGATCTTATATCTCTAGTGCAATAATTTTGAGCTCAACAGAGTACCACGCTGACCAGAACTACCTCTATGATCTGTGTACACCTGTACCTTTCCGCCATAAAGATAAAATCTCCAAATCTTCAAAGCGAAAACTACAGCTGCCATCTCCAAGTCATTGGCAGGATAGTTGCCCTCATGCTTCCGCAACTGTCGTGAAGCATAGGCAGTAACCTTTCCCTCCTGCATCAGCACACATCCCAAACTAACTCTAGAAGCATATGTATACACCACATATGGCTTATCCTGCTCAGGCAAAGCCAATACTGGTGTACTAGTCAACATTTACTTCAGGCTTGCGAAAGCCGTCTCACACTTCGGTGACAACACAAAAGGAACGTCTTTCCCTGTCAAGTTTATCATCGGCTGTTCCATACTCGCAAAATCCCTCACAAACTACCTGTAGTAACCCGCCAACCCAAGGAAACTCCTGATCTCTCTGGCGTTCTATGGTCTACGCTAATCCTTGATGGCCTGAATCTTCTCTGGATCAACAGAGACTCCCTCTACAAAAAAAATGTGACCCATAAAACCCATTTCCTTCTACTAGAAACTGCACTTGCTCAGCTTAGCGAAAAGCTTTTGCTCCTGCAGCTTCTTCAGAACTGCTCTCATGCTCCTCAAGACTCTTGGAATATACCAGGATATCGTCGATGAAGATGAAGACAAAATCATCCAGAAACTCCTCAAACACACTGTTCATCAACCTCATAAACGCAGCTGGCGCATTGGTCAAACCAAAGGGCATCACCACAAACTCATAGTTCCCATACCTCGTCCTGAAAGTTGTCTTCCTGACGTCTAGCTCATCTATTGAAATATGATGGTAACCCGACGCCATGTCAATCTTGGAGAACCAAGTATCACCCCTCAGTTGATCCAACAACTCATCAATCCGCGGGAAAGGTACTTGTTCTTCACATTGACTTGGTTCAGACCCCGATAATCTATAGAAAAGCAGAAACTCCCGTCCTTCTTCTTAACAAACAACACCGGTGCTCCCCATGGTGACGTACTAGGACGACTGAATCCCTTGTCCAGAAAACCCTCCAACTGCTTCTTCAGCTCTGCCATCTTTGTTGGAGCCATCCTGTAGGGTGCCTTTGACAACGGCGTCGTCCCTGGTTCCAACTCAATCGTGAAACGATCCGACTGAGATGGTGGTAACCCCTGCAACGACTGAAAAATATCCTCAAACTCCTGAACCACATGGATCTCACCCACAACAACCTGCCCTATAGACTCCGGCATCAAAATCGTAGCCAAATATGCCTCCCCACTCTTCCTGATCATCTTCTCTCCCTACACAGCTGAGATAACCAGACTCCCTGAAGTCGTTTCGGGCCTGATGCGAGCATCAGTCGTCTTGCAGTACGGACGGGTCGGCTCGTCTTCGGGACGCTTAGGATAGAAGCAACTTTCCTCAGGCCAAACTCTATAGAATGAATGTAGGAGGAAAACAAACGGTGGAAACGGAGTTTGGCGGCAAACAAATGAGCGGAGCGAAAGTTCAAACTTTGGTCACGTCGTTGGACAAATGGCCGATCGGCTACAATAGTGGTATGGTACGGACGTCGAGGTTGCGAAGCGGCTAGCAAACCAACTAATGGTTTGACTAGAAGGAAATGATATTGAAGGTGGATTGAAGGACGACACGCAAGGGCTGACTCTTCTCGCGATATAGTCGAACTAGTCGATGGCGAACCTGGTTCGAGATCGGCTAGGGTTTCTCGATAGATCAGTCCCGGACTTGGTCTATGGAGAGAAGTGAGACAAGATTCAAAGATTCTCTCTTTGGAAAAGTTTTATTTTCATTCAAGTCTGCCATTACAAGAAATAAGAGAGGGTTTAAATAGTGCTAGGTTTAGAGGAGACTAGGGACACGCGGACTCACAATGGTCCGCACACGTTGCCCTTGACGTGTCCCCTTTGATAGAGAACACGTCGCCCTTATAAGTGGTTTAAACATAACCACACACGTCACACTACTTAATGTTGCAAAGAGAGAAAGTTCTAGAAATTGTTCAAAACGCAAAGCTTTAAGTAAAAGATAACACGTCTTTGGCCTTGGTGCGGGAACCACGTCATTGGCTTCAAAACCCGGAGTTTTGCGTTAGGACTCGTTGCTTCGTTAAAACCTTCTCTGGGAAACCTCGTGGGACAAACCCGGAGTAAGGAAAAAGAGTACAAGTCATGATCCTAATGTCTTGGTCGCCTTTATCCTTGGGTAAGGATGAAGGCCGTGCGAATGGTCTCCACTTGAACTGCTTTGGCCGGCTCGTGCTCTCGAACGAATGCTTGCACGAACAGGTTGATCTTCTGTCTTGTGGCCTTGGAAGAGCTCTTAGATCGCGTTGTAGCTCCCGGAGTGATTTCTGGTGCGTTGGCCGGCTGTTGTCCTGCGAGTGGTGCAAGCGTCTCGGTCGCGTCCGGGGCATCTCAGTCCGAGTCCGGTCCTGTGCTCACATCAAGGCCTCTGAAATACCACTCTACCCTGATCAGAATCCAGATGTACTCGATACTAGTGCAACTAATCCATGCCGAGTATAACATCATACAACTCCACCACACTGATAACCAGATCTATCGGCATCCATTCTCCAGCCACCTGAATATCCACACCTCTCACCCATCCGTGAACCTGGGTCATCCTGCCTCCAAGAACCTTAATGGCTCTGAACCGCTCATCGGGGTCTCCATGAATGTTGCCACTCTTGGCCCACTCTAGGGTAATGAAGCAATGAATTGCTCCAAAATAAAAAAACACGTGTGATGTAAGTCCTTCCACCAATAAGGTCCCTACACGAACTTTATGCACTAAGAACCCTATCGTTCATCACAAGCAACCATAATATCCAAAAATGACATAAACCACAAGTCAATTTAGAAATTATACCGTGGTGCATCCTGTCTCCATGGTCGTGTACACACGCAGTACCGCTGGTAACTATAATGCTGTCTGCCCCACCTACTGCACTCATGGCTGCAATGCCGCCACAACCATCGGTTGCAACTTGGGAAACGCTGATCTGAGGTGTCCCACCTCCCTATAGTGGTAACATATCAAGCCATTGGCGATGCTGGCTAGTTGCCCCTCTATGGACAACTCACCACCCTGTGCTCCAAGCTAGCACACCCGAAGCACTGACCTTTGCATAGCATCAAACTTCTGCTTCTGCCCCTGCATAGGCTTGCCATCCTTGCTAGGAACAGAATGCATCTCAGTCCGCTTCGGCTGCGCTGAAGGACTGACCACCACAACCTATGCTCTCAAGTAATCCTCTAACCCAGCTGCAGTCTCCACCAGCTCCGCTCTTGTAGCGTAGCTCCTCACCCTCCACCGAGTTCTCATGTCATCGGGAAGAGCCAACAGAAATCTCTGCACCCGGCCTGCATACACTACAAGTCAACTGAACTCTGCGTCCAGCCCATACATAGTACGGTTCCCCTTGGTAAATTCCAAGAACCGTGTCTCCATGTGATCAAGCGCCTCCTGCGGAAAATATTTGGCGTTAAACTCTCCGACAAAGTCCATCCAAGTCATCTTCCGCTGCACTCTCCGGGCTGTCACCGACCTCCACCACACACGCGCATCCCCCGGAAGGTCGTGTCCTGTCAAGTCCACCTGATACGGGTTGGGACACCAAAATGACTGGAAGATATCCTTCATCTGCTCTCTCCACTCATCCACCACACTCGGATCCATGCCTCTCGGGAAATATGCCGCACCCACATGCCGTAGCTGCACCAGCATCTGAACATACTGTGCATCCACAACCTTGGCCCCCGGCTGCACACATGCCTGCAAGCCAGCTACAGGCTCCACCGCTGGACTCTGCCCACCAACCACTGGTGGAACTATAGGAGCCTGCCCACCAACCGCTGGTGGCACTACAGGAGCCTGCAGGCCCGTTGATACCACCACCAGCTAAGCCCCTAGGCCCTCTAGGATAAACCTGCAACTCTGCCACCTCCTCACTAGCCACGCTCTGGGCCACACTCTCGCTGGCCTCAGGAACGTGCCCCCGTCCACGACCACGACCACGCCCACAAACACAGCCTCGACCACGACCAGCAGCTCCATCACCTCTAAGCATCTTTACCACCAAGAACATAAGGCTAAACAAACAAACACGATCCTAACTACACAAGGAACACAACTTACCATGGAATCACATTGAAGGCTCCAAGAGGATGTTCTAGGACCCCATGCCACACACAAGCATTCAATCCCAAAACATCAACAACACAAAGCACACAGCAAACTCGTACCTAGAACCGTAAGAGCTCTGATACCAAACTGAAACAACCCGACCTGTTTTTATTATTATTATCCTAATATCTACTAATCCCATACTCACTAGCAACCTAGCCCCAATCAAACTACAGTGGATAACATAAAAGCAATTCCAAGAATCCAATAACCAGATAAAAATAAACAATAGAACAATATCCAAATATTCAAAAATAACACAATATTAACCAACATCCTAATATTCGTTCTAGACAACTAAGTTCCATTCTAGCAACCTTACAGAAGCATAGTGAAACTAGGATTTTTGATCTTCTATCAGGTCTAAATTAACCTTATGCATTGTAGTACTTAAGGTGTCAATCCAAATAGGATGATGCTAATCACAAAAGATACAATCAAGATAGAACAAGTTAAGCCAAATCTAAAGACGAGTTGAATCTAACAACCTAATAAAGCAAAAATGAAAATGCAATAATCAAAACAACTTAAAAAAATACTAAGAAGAATTAAGCTACAAAACAAGTGCAATAAACAATACTAAGCAAGATAAAGTAGTAAGCAGAAGCAAACATAAACAAACTAGAACATAACAAAGCAGAAATGAACTAGAGCTCGAGCTGACACTTGGACGAGCATGGTGTGAACCAGGGTCGTGTGCATGGTCGAGTGATGCAGAACGGAAGATTAAATGCAAAACTAGAAGCATAAACAATAAAGCAGACAATGACAAGTAATTAAATGCAAGAAACAGAAGCAAACAAGTAGCAAATATATCCTAAGGATGAGAATAGTTGGTAGGTATTAAACTTAATCTATCTAGATTGCTTAACAAAACTCAATCAACAAAGAGCTAATGCTTAGACAATGATCTCATAAACTTGCTAATCAACTCACATGACAATAGCAATCAGGTTTAAACACTCCTAGATCTAGTTCTCACTACCTAAGACATGAATAAACATACATTAAAATATTTCATATTCATTATCTATCAAAAACCACCCTAGACAACTAATCTCTTAGGCTAGACACAGTAATCTCCAGTATTAGTCTAATCCAGACTTTTAAACATCTTTTGGATGATAAAACACCTAAAAACCTATCCTTAACTTCTCAGAACAAAGATAGCATAGAGAACACCTAATCCAGAAAGGATTCTCTAGAATTCAAGTTTAAACAACCTAAACAAACTAAGTTCTCTACCAACCTAACTCATGCTTAAGAATCTATCTCTATTCAGATCTAATAAATAAGATTTAAGAACACAAACCCAGAAAATGATAAAACAGACATGAACTGAAAGATAATGATGAAATAAGCAACTTTGTAGAAGAAATCAAATGAAAATACTTAAATGATCAAAAGTTATTAAGATTACAAGTTTTGGTGGCTAAATCCCCTAGAGACCTAAAAAACGAGATTTTTCTGCGGCCAGAGGTGAGAGGCCTATTTATAGGAAAGGAGAGAAGCCCTAGTTAGCTAGAGGACAAAATATAGAGTCGGTAACTTATGCTCGACCATGTGCTCGACCGAGTTGATGGTGAAACATGAGTTTTTCTATTTTAACCTATGGATGAATGAATGATGTCAAACAAACATACTTAGGCTAAGATGATCAGATGGGATGCAAGGAGTTTCAACTCCCTTATGTTGTTGTAAGATAAGAGATGTCAATCCATAAAGAGTGATATGCAAACACTCAAGATATGAACATTTATTCAAGTTAAGCCAAAGATGGTTGTGGTTTTAATTCTAACAATCCTAATGACAGAAATGTAAATGCAATGAACCAACAACTTAAACAGTACTAAATGCAACAAAAACTAAGATGAACAATGCAGAGACTACGCTAAACAGAAACAAATACTAAAACAAGCTAAAACAAGTGCAAAGTAATGAAACTAGAGAGATGCAAGCATAAACAAAGTAAACAAGACGGTGCTCGATCAAGCACTCGACCGAGCTCAGTAAGAGGGTGGTCGAGTGACGTGGTCGAGTGGCTTAATACGAAGAACAACGACTATTAAACAACCCAGAATGCAATGTAACAAGACAGAAAGCAGATATGAGCAATAAAACAGACAATCAATATATAAAACAGGTCCTAGAGATGGGATTCATGGGCTGGTATCAAGCTATAACTACCTAGACTGATCAACAAAACTCAATCAATAAGAGATATCCCTAGACAATGATCTCCAATACTTACAAATCCATTCTCATGACAATAGTAATCAAGTTCAAACTAATAAAGTCATGCCACCTCCGGAAGAGAGAGCTAATAATTCTGGCCCTTGATGGTGAAAGTGATGAAGCATGGTCCCTTCTCTTGGTCTACCTCATCAACAAAGATATGCATTTGGAGGATGGCTAAGAACTCACAGCTTTCTTCTCTATAACCTTCCATGTGCATGCTCATAAATTTGCATAGGTTGCACTTCTCAAAGAGGAACTCCACATCTTCTGCTATGCAAAGCTTCTCCATGGTCTCCTTGTGTGGATATCTGGTTCCTTGGAACTTCACGGCCATGAAAGCTTCATAGAGTTGGCTTGTAGTCAAATGCCTAGATTCTTCTTCTTCTTCACTATCACTCTCTTCTTGTTGTGGTTCCTCTGCTGGCCTCTTTCCTCTTGCTATATTGCCCCTATGTTGAGCAAATTTGATCTCCAACTCTTCATCACTCTCAGTTCTTTCCAAATCTTCCTCCATAGGCTGATTCTGCTTCTTTGGCTTCCTACTCGACTTAGCACTCGAACCACCACTCGAACGTTTGCGTGGTCGAGTCGGTCATCGAGTGCTCTCTCCCACTTCTCTTCTTGAGACAACTAGAGCATTACGAATTTCGAGAAGTGTGCAGCAATGTTCTTGGCAGCAGCTTGGAGAATAGCAACAATTTGTGGTGTTTCACTCGTGTTTCACTCGAGTTGGAAGACATTTTAAAAGAAAAACTGAAAGGAATAGACTCAAAGCTTGATATTAATAGGTTAGTAACCAGAAAATGGAGAAAACCAAGTTTTGAGCAAGATAATGAAAGTAAAGAGATATTTCTAGCAAGATATTGAAGGTTTATGCAAATGAGAGAGTGTGAGGAGCTTAGAATCGAGTTCACCTCTATTTAAATAGGCCAAGGGGACAAGAAGACAAGGGTGGAGCGTGTTCGGCATTTCAATTTGAAATTGGAAACTTTGACTCAGTTTTGCATATGCTCGACCCTACCACTCGACCCCACCTGGTCAAGCACTTGACCAATTTTGAAATGCAAACTTCTTTTTCCCTCCAATCGATCGAGCAAGTGGCCATTGGAACCGAGTTGGCTTGGGCTTGAACAATGCTCGGCCGAGTGCCTCTTATGGACCTGGTCGAGTGGCATTGTAAATCCTTCTCCATGAGTCCAACTCCTCTTATTCCCACCTATTGTTATATATAAGGCATGCCCAACACAATCATAAGAAAAAAAGAAATCAAAACTACAAGGAAATTTAAACTTATATACAAAGATACCTTAGGGATTTCCTCCCTAGTGAGCTTGTTTATAGTCTCTAAGTTTAACTTTTCGTGCCTTTTCACGCTTTGTTTGGAGACCAGAGAGGTGATGAGATCCCCCTGGTTCAACTTGATCACCATGAAGCTTGTTCTTGATCACTTTAGTCTTAACACTTGAACTTTGTTTCTTCTTGAGCTTGTATCTTGGCCTTGCTTTCTTTAAAGACCTTTTGTTGAGTTGTACTTGAAGATCCTTCACTAGATCAGTCAACTCTTGCACTGAATCTTTAAGTTCTTGAATAGATTCTTCTTGAGCAGAATCTTTAGCCTTGGAGTCCTCTACATCTTTTAGAGCTTATAATCAGTTTTTTCCTCTATTATAAAGGGTTGACCTTCAATAGTAGGCTGATTGGCTGAGTTTTTGATATCAAACTTCATTTTCAACCCCTGGGCAATGTTGAGGCTGATCAAACCCTTCTTGACATCTATGATTGCTCCAGCAGTAGCTAAGAATGGCCTTCCAAGTATTATGGGATCCTCTAGCTCCTTATCCATCTCTATGATAACAAAGTCTGTTGGAATCCTAGCTTTGCCTATCTTGAAAGGAAATTCTTCAAGTTTGCCTATCACATCTTTGCTTGATCCATCTGCTAAGCTTATGTAGAGGTTGCTGGGCTTGAATTCTTCAGATCCAAGCTTCTCTGCTACTGAATAAGGCATCACACTTACAGAAGCTCCAAGATCACATAAACACTTGTTAAAGTGCATATAGCTGAGAGAACATGGCAGATTGAATGAACTAGGGTCTTCTAGCTTTGTTGGAATCATAGCTGTCCCAATCTCTTCTAGGTCCTTCTTGGCTTGATTCTGAGCTTTCTGCTTAGATATGTTTAGTAGCATGCCTTTGTAGAGAGGATATAGAGTAAACTGATCCAAAGAAGGGCCCCTCTCTTCTTCTTTCTCTTCAACAGGGACCTCATGTTGTATAGCCATCTATTCCTTCTTTTCAAGCCTTTCCTTGATTTTCCTCAGCATCTGTTCTTTGAATCGTCCTGGGAATGGCAGAAGTGGTTTATATGGTGGAGGAATGACTACTGTTAGCTCCTACATTGGTTACAATTTCATTGTAACAATAGAAATGAATCTATTAGCATTTAGCAATAGTAACCACATCCTAGACCCATTTAGAAGTTACTTAACTCATTATATGATTGAGGTTCTAATGTGCAGTGAGCAGTGGTTAAAGAGTGAAATTCAGTTGAATGAGAAAGGAGTGGTTACCACTCAGCAAATGCTTGCGGAAATTGAACTGCATGATAATCTTCAGAGAGGTAAGTTCTATTCATTATATCCTCTTTTCAGTTGTGCATTTAAATATTACTTGTTACCTTTGTCTTTAAATTTTTTTTTCTAGAGTTTGTGTCTCTATATGCAAGTTATAAGATGAATTTAGAATTCTTTGATCTGATAGAAGTCTCTAAAAAAGGTTTGAACAAGTCTCTTTGAAATTTGAATCTTGTTTTGTTAAACTTCTTTACAATTCCCTTTTAAATTCATTTGAATCAAGTCTAGGCATTTTATTTCTTTTTTTTATCGTTATATACAAGTGATATTTGGAATAATCTAGAGATGAATGGTTGAAGTTTGAAGAGTGTCTTTGTGTATGGATGTCTAGAACTGTTTCTGGTTATGTTTTATTGTTTTCAAGTTTTCTTCAGTCTTTCTCTTTGGAACTGATTTTGGTTTGAATGAGTTGAACTTGTCATGTTTTATGGCTTGACTAAGTTGAAACATTTTGTTAGGTTGATGATATGATACGTTGAATTTGATCAGTTGATGGAAGTTATTTCAGATAATTCAAATTTTACAGTATAATTCAGATTTAAACAGGATTCAAAACCGAATATAGGTATGTTTCGTTTTAATTTCAAATTTTCAAAAGAACTTACAAACCGATCCAGATCTAAAAGAATCCGCTCCGATCAGGAAAAACAGTCGGATCCTAATCGGATACTATATATCCCAAACCGAATCAATCAAAATCCAAATAATCAGATCCAAAAATCTAAACGCCCAGGACTACTCACGGTGTCACGACTCATCTTCTCTCACTTTTGAGTCTTTCATACAGCAATCTAAAATTCCAGTTTCTCTACATTTCGTGTTGAATGCTAGAAAATTTCTCGAAATCTGATAACTCTCCAATTTACATGTTTTAGACACCCATTTTTCATCCATGTTTTGCATTATATATACCCTAACCTAGAATTTTTAGGTCATTAACCTTAGGAATTTGCATTTAGACCGTTTAAGGTGTTGCATTGTTTCATTTGTGCATTTTGGATGAAAACAGGTGCTTTCGAGCCCAAAAAGAAGAAGAATGAGGTAAAACCCAAACATGTACCCGATGGAGTGATCGTGCGAGAAGAACAGTCCCAACCTTAACCCGACCAAAGAGGATCTGAGAGCAGGAAGAACAACCCGAAGACCTACCCAAGCATCCACACCACTCGAACCTCGTGCAGAACCCCGTGCAGACCTTCGGGCAGAGCTGAGAAGCTAGGTCAAAGGGGTTTCCATATATAAACCCCCTCCTTATTTTCTCGCCATCAAGCCGTAGACACTCACAAACCAGAGAGCGAGAGATTTTGAGAGAGAGAGAGAGAGCGACTTACACTTTTGAAGCTTTGTTAGGATTTTAATTTTACTTCTTTTAAATACTTTTTCATTTGCGATTATGTATTTTCCATTACTTCAGTTTTACTTTTAATCCAATGCAATTATTTTTTGTTTCTGTTTTCATATTGCTTGCCATGAGATTTGCGTAGTGAATTAAAGTTTCTAAGGATGGAATATGCGAGTATGTGTTCTTGATCGATAAGGATATCTTAGCTTAATTGTTTTTATGAAAATTCCTTTCTAGATTGGTATGCTTAATGCTATTTTCATACCAAGAGGTTGGGATTAGATCTAGGGTGTTTGTCCATCAAGAGATGTTGTTGAAATGCTTGAACCAACCAATGCTAGAGATTTACTCACTTAGCCTAAGAGATTAGATGTGTAAGAAGTTTATTGACAATAATGAATCGGATATTAATGTCTGCTTAGTCATGTTTCTCCAACGAGAATTGGGTAGGGGAGTGATTAAGGTTGATTGTTTCTATCACGAGAGTGTTTTTGCAAGGTTTAGAGATTTATTGTCTAGGGAATATTTTGCTTGAGACATGTGAGACATCCCAAACTGATCAGGAGCACTTATGAGTCGATTACCCCATCCTTAGGAGCTTTCGTACTTGATTGTTCAGCATTTTATCTATAACTCGACCCATTACCCAAACTGGTACTCGATCACCAGCCTCGTGTATACCCTCGAGATGTTCATCTTTGTGTTCTTGATTTCTTCTGTTATCTGATTACCCACTCGATCCGGTACCTGAATACTTGCATCGTGTGCTTAGGTCGTGTTGTTCTTGTTTTATTTAATTTTTGTTTACTTTAGGCTGATAGTCGAAAACCCATTCTATTGATTGGCTTGACTTGCTCTGTTCTGATCATATTTTATCTGCTAACATCACAACCATTTGGATTGATAACCCTTTGTACTACAACTGCATAGGGAATTGATATCCTGGGTGAAAATCTTGTTATCAATTTGGCGCCGTTGCCATTTGGTGGAATTTTGATTGTTACATTTAAGATTTCGGCACTTGCTAATCAAGTTCTTTTTTATCTCACAATATTCAGCACTGACTTGTTTACTGTCGTGTTTCGTTGTTTTGCATTTCATGAATAACTCGAGGACCCAACTGACCCCGTCACTCGATCACCTGGATCAGGTCAACCTTCGTGTACTCACTCGGTTAACTGATCCAAGGGTAGCTAACACTAGAGTCCTTTCATCGATGACATCGACAGACCAAGGTTACTCCGACAGCAACAATTACAACAACCGCAACCAACAACAATTGAGGAGGTCTTGAATAATCAGAATGGTCCACAAGCTCCTCAAGAGAGGACCAACATAGGAGCAGGAGAAACTCCATCTACTCATACTCAAAGAAATGGCATTGTGCCACCTGCTGTTCAAAAAAATAATTTTGAGATCAAGAGTAGTCTCATCCAGATGATTCAAAGCAACAAGTTTCATAGCCTGCCGAAGGAGCACCCATTGGATCGTTTGGATGAGTTTGATAGGCTCTGTAGGCTCACAAAAATCAATGGAGTTAGTGAAGATGGATTCAAGCTCCGGCTTTTCCCATTTTCTTTGGGTGATAAAGCACACGTTTGGGAGAAATCACTTCCCAAGGAGTCTATCACCACGTGGGAAACATGCAAAAAGGCGTTCCTTGCTAAATTCTTCTCCAACTCCAGAACTGCAAGGCTGCGGAATGACATCTCCAGCTTTGTTCAGAAAAGCAACGAGACGTTCGGTGAAGCCTTGGAACATTTCAAGGGATACACCAGCCGATGCGATCATACGATCATCTGGAGTATGACGATTCAAAGTATAAGTGAGACATGAAAGCCCTCAATGACAAATTGGACAAACTCCTCAACCAGCAACAACATGTCCATTCAATCTCAGAGAAAGACCAATTTCAACAGCAAGATGGGGAGAATACTCAGCTAGAGGATGTGAACTACATCAACAATCAAGGGGGTTACAACAACTACAAACCAAACCTGAATCTCTCCTACCGTAACCCTAATGTTGCTAATCCTCAGGATCAAATCTACCCATCCACAATCCAAGGGAACCAGAGACAGCCAAAGCCTTTTGTCTGATACAATCAAGGCTATGCTCCTAAGCAGGAGTACTCCAACATTTACAACCAACCAATGGCACCACCTGGATTCCCACCACAGCAAGAATCACAGAACCAACCTCAGGAGGCTGACCTACGCGGCTTGATTCAGCAAATCATCTAAGGCCAAGCATCGACAGCGATGGACAACACAAAACGGTTTGCTGAAGTGAGCTCCAAAATCGACTCTGGGTACAATGACCTCAATGCTAAGTACGACTCCCTAAATACTAAGTTAAGATACCTCGAGGGCCAATCCATCACACAACTGCCTCAAAAGCATAGCCAGCTACAAGGTAAATCTGTTCAGAACGAAAAGGATTATGCTACTGCCTAGGCAATCTTTGTCGAAGATGTAGATGATTACCTCACTGAGGACAGTGCCGATCAAGATGGGGATGATATGAATCGCAATGGGATCTATGAGCAGCAATACTACTTATCTGAGTATCAACCTGATCCTGCACTCGATCAGACCGATCGAGTTGACGATCAAGCACCAGCTCGAGAATCACTAACCGATGCATCAATCGAGGGTGAACCCAATAATGCTTTACCCGATGATAGTGATCGGATGAGCCATCGGACAGACGTCCAGATGACAGATCAATATGAACTTCTTGCAATGGAGGAAGGGGAATTGGAGGAAAGATTCAGAGCAGCTCTTGACATCCAATGAGAGGCGCTTGCTGAGCGTACGTATAATCGGAACCCCCCCCCCCTCCTAAGTTTTTGCCACCACACGCTCTTAGAGAGGAAATCATCAAAGAGACAGCTCAGCGGGAGATAGAAGTAAAGGAAGTTGTTAAGGAAATTGGGAATGCAATCCTGAGGAGTGGAGTGTGTTTAGATCCTGAACTGAGGATCAATGAGAAACTAGAGGACCCCAGCTCCTTCACTCTGCCATGTTCAATAGGCCTTCGGATCTTCACCAATTTCCTGTGCGATTCGGGAGCTTCAGTTAGTATCATGCCACTTTCAGTTGCCAACAAGATGGGTTTAAGCAGTTTTAAACCAAGTAGCCTATACTTTGTCCTAGTTGATAGGACAATTAGGCATCTGCATGGTATCCTGGAAAACCTGCCTCTCAGGATCGGAAGAGTGGAGATTCCCATCGATTTCATGGTCCTTGACATTGATAAAGAAACATAAGATCCACTAATCCTCGGAAGACCATTCTTGGCAACAGTATGTGCGGTGATAGATGTGAAAAAGGGACAGATCAGCATTGAGCATGGAGAGCACATCAAAATGAAATTTGACATCAAGAATGGAATAAAAAGGCCAACCATCGATGGTCAGGTTTTCTCCATCCAGGCGATACCAAAGATAATCAAGCACTGCCAAGAAGTTCACACTACCTTTGCGGTAGAACCAGGGCAAGAACCGGAGTGTCTGTTGAATAAGTCTGCTACAATGGAGAGAATTCTAAAACCTCTCCCTCCCAGAAATGCTTGAAGAGCATGAAAAGTCAAACATAGCGACTTAAAACAAGCTCACTTGGGAGGAAGTCCTAAAGGTATCTCTTAATCTCTTCTTATTTAAGTTTAAGATACTTTTACTATCTTATTTTGTTTAATTTGGATTTTACAATAGTTTTATGTTTCTTTAAGTTTTCTAAATAAAAAATAAATTAAAAATAAATAAAAAAAAAGAGAAAAAAGAGAAAATAGAAATTTTGGGAAACACGAGGCTGTACCCAAATACGTACCCGACGCGCTTGATCGTGTTCCTATTCGGGTGGCGAGTGGTGTCCGAATTCTCCAAAACCCTAACCCACTTTCGGTGAAACCCTAGCAGCTGCCTCTTCTATTTAAGGGGACCAAACCTCTTTTCCCCCAACATCACAAACCGATAAGTCCTCAAAACTCTTTACCTTCCATCTTTCTATTTTTCTCTCAAAGTCGAGTACTCTAAGACATTCGGGAACTAACTCTATTGATCTCGAATTTAGATTTTTCTTCTTCTCAAGGAATCACCTATTGCTCCGAAGATCATAGCCTACAAGAAGAAGGGAACCACTTCCACCTCCGCTGCTGCCAGAACAGGAGAGGGAAGCGACCTTGCTCGTGATCCCGAGGGACGAGATGATGTTTCGCATACCCAACCGACAGGTGGACGTTTCTAATCCCCAACCCGATGCTCAACCTGGGCCAGATGATACGGGCCAAACTAGAAGCATACGAGGAAGAGACAGTTCACTTCCTTGCCACGCTACAACTACACTACTCTGAAGACCACTCGAAGCTGCTACCCGATGGGGGGATCGGGTTCATCACCTTCTCAGTGCGCAACCCTGTTTTAAAACGCGGCCGCCGAGCCCGCCGAGACGCCATTTAATCGCTCGGCGGAGCACCACCGCCGGGATTTTCCTATTATCGGTTATAAAATCAAAAAATTGGAAAAAAAATCGATTTTTTTTGATGAAAATAGGATGATAGATGTTGGATCTAATATTTGATCATCAAAAACGGTTGAACTGGAGAAAAAATCGATGAAAAACAAGTTATTAAGCCACTGGCTGCCATAAACTAGGGTTGCAGGTTTACAAAAAATCGTGGGAAGATGATAACAGGATTTTCACCCAGTGTATCAATTCCCTATGCAGTTGTAGTACAAAGGGTTATCAATTGATCAACAGGTCAATTAAAACCCAATGTGTACTCCACCACGATCTAGTGGTATCGTTGTAACACTTCAGGATCGAATCCACAGAGACCAAGCGATGCACTATGAAATTGTATAGATCAAATATAGCTAAGACAAAAGAGAAAGTTTATCTAACAAGTAACTATCAAAACGGAAAGTAAATAAGTGTTTTAAATCAAAAGAGAAAACATTGGGTGAAGGGAATCATTAGGGACTATGATCACGAATTTATATGATTAGATAGGGATGCATTAAACACAATTCTTGAACTCAAATCACGGTTGTAAAGCTAACCTACTTTCGCAGCGTCAACTATCTATGCAATGAATTCACTAAACCCTAAACCATCGTTTGGATCTAGCAAACCAAGCAAGCAACAACAAGTTCAGGTTTGATTAGTTCACAAGATGCCTTAGCTTGAACTTTCGTTGGATAAGGTCCACCTTGCTCACCTATGTTCTTTTCAAGCAACTCAACAACAGTTTTGGTGCCCCGATGAATTAAACCTAAGATCTTAATCTAGGTGATCAATCTAGCTTAAGCATTAAGAACAACAATAGATGAAGAACAATAAGATCAATCCCTAATCTAACAAACCTAGCATCAATTAATCATAGAAACCCTAAACCCAATTGAGAAACTACTTAGACATGGAGAAGCAGAAACAGCAAATCAATAATGAAGAAAACATAATTGAATTGCAAAAGAATAGAAAATAGGGTTTAGAAATCTTCTCCAAAGTGTCAAGAAGGATTAGAGATCTTCTCCCTTCAGCTCTCAATACAAAATAGTCTCAGAAAATAATGCTTATGTCTCTGGAGACCGAGCCTCTAACTTAAATATCAAAATAAAACCCTAAAAGTCGGTTTAAACGAAAAAGGAAAACTTGAGTCGGGTACGGGACTGGTCGATCCCGAATGCGGATCAGCCGATCCTGGATGCTTTTCTCTGTTTCCTCCATCTGCTTGCTAGTCCAATCAGTCTTCACCAAATTGGCTCCAGATGCATGTTTTCATCCCCAAAACACTCAATTTCCTTCCAAAGTAGCCTAGAACCTATATAGACTCACAAAAGACTAAAAAGACTCTAAAAGCACACTTGGACTTAATAAAAGACTCAAAACAAATATAAAAACTATGGGTAAAATCCTATAAAATGCAGACACATCATCAATCAAAATGGTTGTTATGCTAGCAGATAAGATATGATCAGAACAATACAAGTCAAGCCAAGAAATAGTGGGGGTTTTCTAACAACTTAAAATAAGCAAAAGTAAATAAAAGAACAAGAACCACACGACCTAAGTACTCAATGCAAGCATTCGGGTACAGGATCGGGTGGGATGATCGAATCAAGAAGACAAGGATGAACAAATTGAAGGTATACACGAATCTGGTGATCGAGTACAAGTTCGGGTAAGGGGTCGAGTTACAGATAAAAACTAAACAATCAAGATAAGAAAGCTCCTAAGGATGGGGTAATCGACTCATAAGTGCTCCTGGTCAATTTGGAATGACTTACATGCCTCAAGCAAATATTTCCTAGACAATGAATCTCCTAACCTTGCTAAAACACTCTCGTGATAGAAACAATCAACCTTAGTCACTCCCTTACCCAACTCTCGTTGGAGAAACATGACCAAGCAGGTATTAAAATCCGATTCATTATTGTCAATAAACTCCTTATACATCTAATCTCTTAGGCTAAGTGAGTAAATCTCTAGCATTGATTGATTCAAGTATTTCAACAACATCTCTCGATGCCAAAACACCCTAGATCTAATCTCAACCTCTCAGTCTGAAAATAACATTAAGAACACCAATCTAGAAAGGAATTTTTATAAAATAAACATTCAAGCTAAGACATCCTAACCGATCAAGAACACATATTTGTCTATCCCATCCTTAGAAACCTTGGTTTACTACTCAGATCTCATGGTAAAAACCACAAAAACACAAATGAATAAAAATTGCATTGTATTGAAAATAAGATAAAAGTAATAGAGCACATAATCGAAACTGAAAAGAATAGCAAAAAGAAATACAATCGAATCTTAACAAATTAGGGAAAGTGTTTGAATCGATCTCTCTCTCTCTTAGAAGCTTTCGCTCTTGGTGTTTGAGTGTCTGCGGCATCCCCTCGAGAAGAAGAAAAGGGGGGTTTTATATATGGAAACCCCTTTAACCTAGCTGCTCAGTTCTGCCCGAGGGTCTGCTCGAGGCGGTGCACGAGGTTCAAGTCGGGTAGTTCCTCGGGTAGGGCTTCGGGTTGTTCTTCCTGCTCTTAGATCCTCTTTGATCGGGTTGAGGTTCAGACTGTTCTTCTTGCACGATCGCTCCTTCGGGTACATACTCTGGTTTTACCTCATTCTTCCCCATTTTGGGCTCCAAAGCACCTGTTTTCATCAGAAATGCACAAATGCGACAATTCAGCACCCTAAATTGCCTAAATGAAAATTCCTACGGTTAAGGGTCTAAAAATGCTAAGGTTAGGGTATATAATGCAAAATATGGACAAAAAAGAGTGTCTAAAACATGTAAATTAGAGAGTTATCACACCCCCAAACTTATCTCTTGCTAGTCCTCTAGCAAGGAAGTATGAGGATGATGTTTGAAAATGGGGACTCATAACTTTTTAGTACTAAGCGAAGGATTCAAGCTATAGTCCTTAAAGATAGTTTAACGGTGCTAAGATCAATCAACATACTTACAAATATTTTTCAATGCTTATCACCATGCGTCGATCTAGCTCATCCTCCAACTAACAGTAAAGACTTGCAATTCCAAAGAACATCTCTTTCACATTCATTAAAGTGTTTGGTGAATTCTTGCAAATGGAAAGTGAATCAAGCTCAATCGGTTTCAAAGGTAAGACTTTTTGGTAGGTAGGTTCCAAAAAATATCTTTAGGTGGCTTACTCTCAAAAGAAGGAATTCTAGACAGTTGTGAAAACTATCTAAGATTGAGAACAATTGAGGCATACAAAGCTTAACTCTTATAATATACGCTTTTCTCATTCACTTTCTTTTTATCCAAGACCTTAGAATAAAACTGCATACAACCTTGATTTTAACTCCTTTTTTTTTTTTTACAATCCCTAAAGTTT
>NC_025689.1:26647326-26657183 GCF_000633955.1 Camelina sativa
TTTTTTTTTTTTTTTTTTTTTTTTCTAGGAGACTATAGGAAGATCTTTTTTTTTTTTTTACTTAGAGACTTAGAGCTAATTAAACTGAACCTTAGGGACCCTCTTCTTTAGTTTCTCTTTTATTCCTCAACCCAACCCCAAATAAACATGCTAACCACCTATCTTTCAAAACCGATTCTATTAGCTAGTCTAAATGGTTCTAAAATTAGCTAAAACAAGAGCCAATACTTTGTCGTTCTCAATACTCTCAAGGTTTCACAACCTATAGCACCATCAAAACATGAAAATGCCTCACTAAAAAAATCACAACGAGGCTTGAAAGAAAGGGTTTGGGTTCAAGGGTAGGGGAAAAAAATTTCGGGTTAAGCGAAAAGATTGGCAAAAATGGAGTGCTAATCCAAGATTTAGAGTTACCATGAGCAAGCATTCAAGTTCCATAAGCAAGGTAATTTAAGTTCAGGTTAAGTCCAATAATATAGAGATGATACAATGTTCAAGCAAGTTTCACACAAGTGGAGGAAGCTTTCAAAAGACACAAGATTTTAAATAAAGATTTTTCATTTTTTTCCAGAAATTGATCTAGCAACAATGAACTTTGATTCAGAGTTATACTTCAATCCTAAGGTTGGACTTTAAACAAGGTGGTTTTAATCATTGTCCCCTAAAATGCATATGCGACAATCCTATAAGAAGCAATCTAGACTCAATCTTAATATGTAAATGCAGCTACGTAAACACTCTTTTTTTTTTTTAATTTTCAAATTTTTTGGTGTTTTTTATGCAAATAGATGCAGACTCAAATGAATAAAACTAGTATGCAAAAATTTGAAATAAGAAAATAAGAAAATAAAACACAATGTTAAATACATCCTTAGACCCTCCCCCAAACTTAAATTACATAGTCCCTTATGTAAATAAAAATCTGAAAAAGAAATCTGAGAATCACACAAAGAAAATAAAACACAATGCAATGGTATAAACAATGATTTGGATGAAAGTAGTACCTCATGGGATGGTGAAGAAGGAGGTTATGGCAGCCTCCATGCTCGCCAAAGTGTAACCAGGATCGTCACCGGCTTCAGCAGGTGCCGAGATTTGCTCATCAGAAAGCTCAGTTATGTGTACGGACGACATGCTCGGACCAGCATCCGAGGGGTTGATCGGGTAAGGCATCGCGTAGCTCACCGGGTAGGGCATTGGGTAGTACGATGGGTATGGTGGGAAAAGTCCGGAATGGTCACCGTGTAGTTGCTCGCATGATGCACCGAGTAAGGCATTGGATATGGAATTTGGTAGGTCTGAGGGAAAGGACCTGAGTGGTCATCTGAATGTGTGCTTGATGGAGGCATCGGGTATGACATCGTGTACCTCATCGGGTGAGGCGTCGGATAGGCATCTGAGTGGCTTCTCTGTGATCTATCAGGTCTAGTTGCACCCTCCTCTGCTTGTGGCTAGTATGATGACGCCCTATGCTGAAGCGGGAGCTGAGGCACATCTTGCCTTGTCTTGTAGCTCCCTAATCTGACCTCCCATCACCTTTACTGTGCCGGTAAGATCTTTCACTTTACTTGCTAGGAACTTGTTCATCCTCTTCAACCACTCGATCCTCTTGTGATCTTCTCTCACCCCTACTGGTATCTTTTGAGAGCAAACATACTCCTCAAAATCATAATCCTCCGAATCACCTCCCTGTCCTTGCCCTATGTGCTCTCTCTCTTCAGCTTCGGATTCCCCCTCAGGGTTGTACAGCTCCTCTAATGGTGGCATGAAGTCTATGTTCGCCCCTAGTCGAATTTTTGTGAACACGATGTTGGACAGAATCATTTGAGTAGCTTCGACTGCTAGATGAACAAACTTGAAGAGCAACCTATCATTTGGCTTCTCATAAGCCAAGAATCTCGCCAATGTGAAGTAGTCAATATCTAGCCATCTCGGCTCATGTACCACTCCCTTCAGGTTCACGTTGCAAGCTACCAAAATTGGCGTGACTAAACCTCCTATGGAGATTTCGCCAGATCCTTCACGCCTTTCGGTTTTCATGGCCCAGGTTTTCAGATACAAGAACTGATCAAGCAAAACAAAGACCATGCTGGTGTCCGCAATATCCCCTACTATTGGTCTACCATCCCTAGCATTATCCAGGATTCCACTCAAGGCTATGTCTAACATAGGCTGGAGCTCATGATCATTCACATTTCTAGTTTCCTTCCTAGCGAATAAAGTGCAAGCTAGGGACTTGTGAAAATACCTCAAGACAGGGCTTCTAATTTGGGCAGATTTGGAGCTTATGGATTTGTAGGGAAGCTTATCCCCTATTGTCAGCCATAGGGATTTCATCTCTTCCTTGTTTACCTCCATGTTTTCTCCATGACCAGCCTTGAAACCATACAACTCCTCCATCTCCTTGAAAGTGAGCTGGTATTCTTTGTTCCGCACAGAGAAAGTGATGAACCCGATCCCCCCATCGGGTAGCATGGTCAGGTGGTCTTTGTAATTGATACGCTCAAATTAATCCCTAGAGCTACTCTCTCAAATTAAGAGATCATTGCAGTACTTAGGGGTCGAATTCCACAGAGACTCAAGATCAAACACAATGGATTATAGAGTTTTATAATTATGCTAAACAAATTGATTTAAATTAAAATAGCAATGCAAAATATTAAATAAAGCTGTTGTAAATTCAGAAGATCAAAAAGCTAGGCCTAGGGAATTTCTCAGGAAATTATGAAATATTAAATCAATCAATAAATAGGATTCAAGCAATTAAGAACAGATCTAGAACTCTAAACACTTTTGTAAATTAAATCAGTTCTCACTGCAAATAATATCTAAATTTAAAACCAGAAAATCCAAATCTCTTTGTAAAATTCTAGGTTAAAAATCAGCAATAAAATCAGGTTTAGATTGTTCACAAAATTATTAAATCAAATCTCTTTGCAAGAAATAATTTTGCTCATCAAAAGGTTTTATCAGGTAAACAATTATATTCTCATATCAATTTATTTTCCTAGGGTATTAATTCTAGATGGCCAATCAATGATTAATATGAAGAACAACCTAAGATGAAGATCTAGATAGATAAAGAATCCTAAATAATCAGCTCTAATAATTCATAAAAACCCTATGAAAAACCCTGAACCTAACAAGCAAACTACTCAGACATAATCAATGAAGAACAAAACATAATTCTGAATAATAAGCAAATAGAGATTAAAAGAGTAAAGGGAGTTCAAGAAATTCTTCTCTACAAAGCAGATCTCTCTCTCCAAAGCTCTCAAAATCTCACAGGGTTGCAAGAAAATAAAACTTGCTAGAAAAATAACTTCCTGGTTTGCAAAAACCTAAAAACTATATATATATGTCCTAAAACACGTCAGAGACTTATGTTACAATTTTGGAAGACTTTGGGGCAGAATTGTAAAACTTCCAATTTTGTGATTCTTCATCGCCTGAAGAAGGTGTCGATCGATGCTCCATATCTTGGTGTCGATCAATGCCCATGCTTTGATCCGAGACCAAACTGATTCTTCCGGTTAAATGCTCCAGAATCATCCAAATTGCTCCATTTCGCTCCTTTCATGCCAAAATCCTAGAAAACCTGTAAAGACTCAAAAACATCCTAGAAAACAAATCAAAAGACTCTACTCCTTATATCATGGCTAAAAACCACAAAAACCATGATATATCAACTCCCCTAGACTTAGCCTTTGCTTGCCCTCAAGCAAAACATAAACTTAGAACCTGTGAAAGAGGTTTGAAAACAGGGAACTCACTCAATTGCAGATTATTCTTATTCACACTCTTCATTTACCTGACTCAAGAACTTACTTCTTATACTCAACCATGATAAGCATCAACATTCCTTACTCAAATCCCACAATCCTTTAGAATCTCTGAAATCTCCATTGTCATCTCATTATATGAATTAAAGCAAGTACAGGTGAGTTCTTACCTTGGGTGTATCGAATAGTGGCATATGGACTCTTTTCAGGCCAAGACATTCTTCTTACATCTCCTTTCCTCTCCCTTTTCTCACTTCCAATTTTTTTTCTTTCTCTCTTTTCTTAATCAAAGGTGTAAGCGAATACCGGGGTCATTGGTAATTACCTATCCCTCGCTTCCAAACCTTGTGTGATCATTTGACTCAAGAGTAGAATAATGAGGTCACTGGTAATTTACCTACCTCTCTAAACTGATCAAAATCATCTCATCTTTTATTCCTTTTTTTTCTCTTTTTTTTTTTAAAGCACTGAAGGGAAGAGAGAGGGGAGACATACTTTGAAAAATTGCATTGTCTTGTATGGCCTGAAGAAGAAGTCTAGTCCACTGATTTCCAACCCCAAAGTAAGAGATTAAGTCCGGTTAAAATCCTGATAAAAGTTGAGACAACGTTAGATCAATCAGATATCCATTGAATAAGGGCTTTCAGGATTGTTGATAAGGCTCATAGTCTTTCTAAGCTTCAGTTCTGAGATCAAGCATAAACAAATAATCATTAGAGTGTTAGCCAAATAAGAGAAATCATTAGTCAAGATCATAATTCCCAAAGACAAAAAGAAAAATTTTGAAAAATTTGACTCAAACTTTATGGTTTTGACTGACACAACTGAAACTCAAAAACAGAAAACATAGTTAGTAACTAACCTCCCCCAGACTTAAACAACACTGTCCCCAGTGTTATCAAGTAAGAGGAAAACAAAAATAGAAATAAAATAAACAAAAATCAAAATCAAAAGAAAAAGAAAAACCTACCAGTGGGTTGCCTCCCACTAAGCGCTTGTTTTCAGTCATTAGCTTGACTGTGTTGGAGCTCAGGCATCCGGAGGATCAGAACATGGCATTGAATGCTTCTGAGAGAATGACCTCTTCATCCAAGGTGGTGTATAAGCTTTAGGTGCATGAGGTTTGCCAAGTATGCGAGGAACAGGACCAGGGTGGGATTTAGGTATGGGTTTGCTTCTCTTATGTCCTGCAAAATCATCAACAGAAGAAACAAGCGCTCTACGATAATCTCGTGGCTTGGTTAACTGCAAAACAGTTTTTATCTCTTTGAAATTCTTGTTGATGATAGGAGGAGGATTAGGTGAATAAGATGCATACCTTGGCCTTACCTGAGGGCTCTGGAGTGTGGATTGATGACTCTGGTGTTTGGGAACATGTTTCTGACTTGGAGCATCAGTTTTGGACAAGCTTTGTCGCGTTCATGGAGGGGTGTCGATCGATACCCTCTTGGTGGCATCGATCGACACTGAGCCTGATGCTCGTGTTGCAGAAACTTTTTCAACAGAAAAAGTCTGTCCATCAATAGTAGGAGCCCTCCTCAGCTTATCCATCTCAAAATTCAAACTCAAACCATCCACATTCAGTGCTATGTGTCCCTTCTTCACATCAATGATGGCACCAGCTGTAGCCAAGAAAGATCTTCCTAAGATGAGAGGATCTTTAGGCTCTTGATCATACTTCAGCACCAGAAAGTCAGTGGGAATCATGAAGTTGCCAACCTTACTAGAATATCCTCTAAAACACCTTCAGGAGTTCTTCGGGAGCGATCAGCCAAGATAAGAGAAATCTGAGTTGGCTTGAATTCTGTCATCCCAAGTCTCACAGCAACAGAATGTGGCATCAAGTTGATGCTAGAACCAAGGTCACAAAGTGAGTGTGCAAACCTTCCTGTAGAGATAGAGCAATCAAGTACAAAGCTTCCAGGATCTGGTAACTTCTTAGCAGTCTTACATTGAATGATTGCACTCACTTCCTTAGAGACAACCACCTCCTGCTTCTTCTCTTTCTTCCTCTGTGGAGGCTGGTTTAACAGAATTGCACTGACATCCTTAGTAAGCAGTGCTCCTTCTTCAGGGCTCAAACCATTGGATACCATTCTCTTCACATACCGCTTAAGAGGTGGTGAAAGCTTTACTGCATCAATTAAAGGCATCTCAATCATCACCTTGTCCATCATTGCTTTGCATCTAGCTTCCTCCATCTCTTGCTTAGACTTTCTTGGCTTGGGAAAAGGAACCTTAGGCTTGTAGACCCTTTCAGCAGCTGGAACCTGAGATTTTGCAGTTTCTGATTCTGTCTGAGAAGGGTGTCGACCGAAACCCAGGTGGTATCGATCGACACCATCATCTGAAACCGAGAGATTGGTCGATTTCTTTCTTTTTCTGCAGAAGCAATTTCACCATCATCTTCATCTCGCACTGATATTGCATTGCAAGCATGTCTGGGGTTTGACTCAGTTCTTGCTGGAAGAACACTCTCTTGTCGTTTAATAGACCCAGCAGTATGTGCAACTTGAATCTTCAGCTTCTTAACATGAACATTCAATGCATCAATCTTCCCATTCAGCTCAGTGTAGACATTTTCAATCTTCCCATTGAATGTCACTGTCAATTGCTCCTGTCCTTGCAAAAGCTGCTCAAGCATGGCTTCCATTCTACTCTCTGAAGAATTCTTAGGAGGTGGAGACTGATAAGATGAGTTCCCATATGTCCTTGTATAGCCATTGTTCTGTTGTTGCTGCTGATACTCTGGCTTGGAAGTGTAGCCTGAAGAGTTCCCACTGTAAGGCCTATTGCCTTGCTGATTTCCAAACCGCTGTCCCTGATTCCCATACACATAGTTCACATCTTCCTCTTGGTGTCCTTGATCAGGTTCTGGCTCATATGTCTCAACCTCAGCAGCAAAATGAACAGATTTCTTACCCATAAGGAGATTATGCACTGAATCCAGCTTAGCATTAACAGAAGCTAACTGGTTTGAATCAAATCCTCCATGCAATCTCTTCCTTTCAGCATCTGCTCCCTTAGTGCTATTGCTAGAAGCCAAATTCTCAATCAAAACTTCAGCATCTTCTGGAAATCTTGTTTTGAAATTCCCATGACTTGCAGCATCCAAAGCTAACTGATACTTCCAGTCACACCCTCTGAAAAAGATACTCAGCAATTGTACCCTTGAAAAACCATGGTGTGGACAATCCCTCTGATAAGCTTTGAATCTCACCCAAGCTGCCTTGAAAGCTTCATCTGGTCTTTGCTTGAAAGTGGATAGCTTGACTCTCAACTCATCTGACATTGCATCATCATAGAAATGGTTGAGGAAAGCCACTTTGACTTGTTGCCAAGATGTCAAAGATCCAGCTGGCAACTGCTTCAACCACTGAGATGCCTCTCCTGCAAGTGAGTATGGGAAGAGCTTGCAGAATATGAAGTCCTCAGTCACTCCATTAGCCTTGATACTGGTCACAAGATCCTCAAAATGCTCAATATGGTCCAGAGGCTTCTCATTAGGCAAAGCAGAGAAAGGTCTCTGCCCAACTAGGTTTCAACTCAAAATCGTTCCTCTGGAATGGAGGAGGAACAATAGCAGACCGGTTCTCGTACACCATATCAGCCCAGTTGTAGTCAGCAATGGTCCTGATCAAGTCCCGGTTTTGCTCCTGTCGTCGAATTGGGTTCTGTACGTGGTTGGCAGCTCCATGCATGTCTGCAGGTGTGAAACACGATTTTTTATATATGGTGGTGAATGATGATGAATGTATGCAATGGTGAGATATGAATGAATGGATGGAAAGGTGTTTCAATTCCCCTTATGCAGTTTCAGTATAAGAGGTGTCAATCATATCTGAGTGTTTGTGAACAATTAAGACATGCATATGAGACTAAGTCAAGCCAAATGTAAAGGATGTTTGTCACTAACAATCCTATGATGAAAATGCAAAGTGCAGAAAGTAAAACTACAAGAACTAGATGCTAAATGTAAATGGAACAGAATGATTATGACTTATATGAAGCTAGAACAGAAATAGAAACTACAATAATGAACTAATGCAAGACAATAATGAACCGGACAATAAGTAAATGCAACAGAAATGCAAATAGAACGAGACTAGAAATAAGACAGGACAACTACAAATCATAAACCAAAGTTCTGGGGAAGAACTCGAGCTAGCACTCGATCGAGTGTAGATCGAGTGCAGGGTCGAGCTGGCCTAAACGCAAAAATAGAGCAACACAATAAAAACAGAGCAATGCAAAAACGAATCAAACAACAAGCAAACAACAGGATTAAGACTTAAAAATCAATAAACAAAGAAGGTTCTGAGGAGGGATTCGTGGGCTGAACTAATCATTGTGGTTATCTAACTTGGCCAACAAATCTCAANTATCAGCCCAGTTGTAGTCAGCAATGGTCCTGATCAAGTCCCGGTTTTGCTCCTGTCGTCGAATTGGGTTCTGTACGTGGTTGGCAGCTCCATGCATGTCTGCAGGTGTGAAACACGATTTTTTATATATGGTGGTGAATGATGATGAATGTATGCAATGGTGAGATATGAATGAATGGATGGAAAGGTGTTTCAATTCCCCTTATGCAGTTTCAGTATAAGAGGTGTCAATCATATCTGAGTGTTTGTGAACAATTAAGACATGCATATGAGACTAAGTCAAGCCAAATGTAAAGGATGTTTGTCACTAACAATCCTATGATGAAAATGCAAAGTGCAGAAAGTAAAACTACAAGAACTAGATGCTAAATGTAAATGGAACAGAATGATTATGACTTATATGAAGCTAGAACAGAAATAGAAACTACAATAATGAACTAATGCAAGACAATAATGAACCGGACAATAAGTAAATGCAACAGAAATGCAAATAGAACGAGACTAGAAATAAGACAGGACAACTACAAATCATAAACCAAAGTTCTGGGGAAGAACTCGAGCTAGCACTCGATCGAGTGTAGATCGAGTGCAGGGTCGAGCTGGACTAAACGCAAAAATAGAGCAACACAATAAAAACAGAGCAATGCAAAAACGAATCAAACAACAAGCAAGCAACAGGATTAAGACTTAAAAATCAATAAACAAAGAAGGTTCTGAGGAGGGATTCGTGGGCTGAACTAATCATTGTGGTTATCTAACTTGGCCAACAAATCTCAAGCAAACTTTGAGCTAATCTCTAGACATAAATCTAAGACAAGTTTCATCCACTCTCATGGCAAGAAACAATCAAACCTATGCATCTCTAGACTTGTTCTCACAAAGTAAAGAATCTACACAAGCAGGCATTAAGCAATACATCTCAAACCAAACAAGACCTCTAATCTCTTAGCAAGCCTAATGGTAAGCTCTAGATCTAGCCTTATCTATGCTTCTTAAACATTGGTGTGATGCTAAGATGCTTGAAATCAAACCCTACCTTCTCAGATATAGGATCTGCATTAAGAACATCTAGCCTAGAAGAGATCTACAACAATCAAGCTTGACCAAATCAAACAAACCACAAGATCAATCCAGCCTAACCCATCCTCAAGATCCTAGAGAACTACTCACAAGAACACATGATGAACAAAGTCAAAAACCCAGAAAAATACGAAACTTGCATCATTAGAAAGATGAAACAAAGATCTACAATATTGGAGAAGGAATCAAACTCGAATTCTCAGTATTAAGAAAGTTATGAAACCAAAAATATTGAAGAAATTAATCTTTTCTCCTTAAAAACAAGTACAAGATCTAAGAAATAAAAGTGCAAAAGGAATAATTCCCAAAAAGGGTAAAAACTAGGTTTATAGAATATCTAAAAAGCTGGACTCTTTTGGTGGCTGCAGGTACAAAGCTTTATATAGGAGAGGGAGTGAAGCCCTAAAAATACTAAAAGACAAAATAGTCAACGGCTCGGTCAACTCGACCTGTGCTTGGTCGAGTGGCAGGTCGAGCTGGCTTCTCTCGTGCATCCTCCACTCGGTCGAGTCCTCCTCAGCACACGGTCGAGTGTCTGGTCGAGTGTGCGGTCGAGTTGGACTGTTGACCTTGGTTCTTCAGCCTTAACTCTCTTGCTTTTCCTTCATGATTG
>NC_025689.1:26658713-26661232 GCF_000633955.1 Camelina sativa
TGAGGTTTGAAAGTGGGATCTCAGCTCCTAAAGCTTGCAAATAGACTATCTAGAATCAATGTCCAAGTTACTAGTACTATGATGCAAGTTGAATGAGCTATACTTAAAGACTTTAGACAAGCATATCACAACCTTCACTGATTTGAGCCTTAGACATCCACATGCATTCAAATCAACCATTTCCTTTAACATTCATTAATCAAGAACATGAATCAATTCTATGCAATGCTTAAAACTCATTTGACTTGGAGGTAAGGGTTTCGAGACAATGATGGTCTCTTTTTAGAGTGGGGCTTGTCAATATCACGATTCTCTCATAAAATGGATTGAGCTTTAGAAGAATGCTAAAGGTAAGAACACTTAGACATATACAAGAACAAAACCTTGTCTACCCAAAGGCACCCAAAGTGTTTATCCTATCAATCTAAACCCAATTGATCCTAGTGCTACCCTTTAACTTCTTTTCTTCTTTTTCACCCTTTTCTCTTTTGGTTTTAAAGTCTTAGGAGAGGTTTCTTATTTGATCTTTCTAGTGGAATGGGGGATTCTTACTTATTTGCTATGGTTCTCTTTTCTTCTTATTCTTAAGACATATAAGCATTTTGCTAGACTTCTCTTTTCTTTCTTTCTTTTCTTTAACTAGAACCATCTTTAAACAACCTTATTCTTCCCATTCTTTCACTAGACTTTAAATTTACTTAAACACATTCCCCTCCTAAAGACTCTAACCTTTTCTTTCTCTTTTTCCTCTTTTCTTTTCATAACAGCCAAGTCCCAAACCCAACAAGTGAACCACCTAGTCCTATCTAGTTTGAAAAATGCAAACTAGAACTACACAAGGTTTTACTCTTGTCAGTTCAAACCTAACACTTTCTACCAAGCTCAATCCCAAAAATAGGCCTCACACACACAAGAATAAACATGGCTTGAAAGAAGGGTTGGTTAAGGGGTAGGAAAACTGATTACAATGGTTTAATCAGCTACTTGGATCAACAAGAGTGGTAAAAAGGAGAAAGATGATCCAAATATGTATATGGTATCCATGAGTTTAAAGCAATGCACACATTGATAATTGAGATTCAATATTAGGTTCTTATAAATAGGAAATGGTGTCAAATCATAACATGCTTCAATATAGACCAAATGCAATACAGGAATTCAAGGCTTGGTTCAATCTTATGCTTNCCACTAGACTTTGCTTAAACACATTCTCCTCTTAAAGATTCTACCCCTTTTTTTTTTTCTTTCTCTTTTTCCTCTTTTCCTTTCAAAACAGCCAAGTCCCAAACCCAACAAGTTAACCACCTAGTCCTATCTAGTTTGAAAAATGCAAACTAGAACTACACAAGGTTTTACTCTTGTCAGTTCAAACCTAACACTTTCTACCAAGCTCAATCCCCCAAATAGGCCTCACACACACAAGAATAAACATGGCTTGAAAGAAGGTTTGGTTTAGGGGTAGGGGAACTGATTCTTAATGAGGAAATCAGCTACTTGGATCAACAAGAGTGGTAAAAAGGAAGAAGATGATCCAAATATGTATATGGTATCCATGAGTTTAAAGCAATGCACACATTGATAATTAAAAGTCAATAT
This sequence comes from Camelina sativa, assembly GCF_000633955.1. Classification (NCBI taxonomy): domain Eukaryota; kingdom Viridiplantae; phylum Streptophyta; class Magnoliopsida; order Brassicales; family Brassicaceae; genus Camelina; species Camelina sativa. The sequence continues at coordinate 26,660,310 of NC_025689.1, forward strand.
TAGGTTCTTATAAGTAGGAAATGGTTTCAAATCACAACATGCTTCAATTTAGACCAAATGCAATGCAGGAATTCAAGGCTTGGTTCAATCTTATGCTTCTAACCACTCAACTAGCATCAAAGTACTATTAACTTGGGCATTGATCCTAGTCTAGTGAATAAGCAAGCTAACAAGGAAATACTCATCATAGATCCCTAATGCAAATATTACACAATCCTATATGAAACATGCTAAACAAGATCCTAATATGCAATGCAAACTACATGAACACTCTTTTTTATAAAGATTTTTGCAAAAATATTTCAAATTTTTAGGGTGTTTCTATGCCTTAGATGCTATGCAAATACTAATATGAGGATGCTAAAAATTTGAAATAAGAATACAAAACACAATGTCAAATGCTATCTCAAACCCTCCCCCAAACTTAAATCACATAGTCCTCTGTGTGAAAGAAATTTGTAAGAGGATTCAAGATCAAAAACAAAACATAATATGAGATGCAATGGTATTTACAAGTGAAGGTGATAGTGGTACCTCAAGGGTTGTGGAAGAAGTTGTCCACATCCTCTTGCATGTTGTCAAAGGAGTAGTTGGGGTCTTGTTGATGACTTGGAGATGGAGATTGGGGCAGCTCGACGACGGCGATCGACCGGCACTCGGTCGAGTACGTGTCTGAGTGGGGGGTCGAGCTGGACTGCGAATCTCTAATGGCTGTCCCTTCCTCTTCTATTCAGACTCCCTTGCTTCCCTGACCATGAAAACACTAAAGCAAAAATCAAAATACCAAAATTCCAAAGCAATATATACAGGGATACCTTAGGGACTTCCTCCCTAGTGAGCTTGTTTAAAGTCACTAAGCTTGACTTTTGATTGCCTTTTCAGGCTTGAGTTAGAGACCAAGGAGGTGATGAAATCCCCCTGGT
>NC_025689.1:26662536-26665413 GCF_000633955.1 Camelina sativa
AGTTGCTGTCCTTGAAGTCCTCATACCCCAACTTCTCAGCCACTGAGTATGGCATCAAGCTCACTGAAGCTCCTAAATCACAAAGGCACTTATTGAAGTGCATGTAGCTGATGGAACAGGGTAAGTTGAATGAGCCTGGATCTTCAAGCTTTGTTGGGATAATAGCTTTCCCAATCTCTTTCAAATCCTTCATATTTTGGTCATGAGCCCTCTTCTTTGACATCTCAAGTAAAAAATCCTGATAGAGAGGGTATAGAGCATATTGTTCCAAAGCAGGTCCTCTCTCTTCTTCATGGTAAGCAATGATGACCTCTTGTATGGCCATCACTTCCTTCTTCTCAATTACAACCTCTTCTTTCAAGGCTTTCTCTTTCTCTTGTTCTTTATCTCAATGATCTCCCTTAGTTCCCTTATCTTTTGTGCCTTGAAACGCCCTGGGAATGGTAGAGGTGGTTTGTAAGCAGGAGGAATATACTTAACAGGCTTGACACTTTCTGTGTCTTCAACTCGATCTACCACTCGATCTTGCACTCGGTCGAGTGGCTGCTCGAGCACGTGGTCAAGTGGTTTCCCTACTTCAGTCTGCTCAGTTAAACCTTCACTCTGGGCTTCACTTATTGATGAATCCTCCCCACCTTGAACCTCACTTTCCTCAGTGACATCTTCCTCATGGAGATGGATTGCTTTAACAGTGATATCCCTTGGGTTTTGAATGGCTTATTCAGGAAGTTGGTGTGGCCTAGGAGCTAAAGTGGAAGCAATGGAGCTCTCCATGTACTTGAATGAAGAGGTTAGACTCTCAAGCTGGTGACTCAGGTCATGAGAATAGGAATTCAATTTTTGGTTCAGCTCTTCAAACTGCCTTGCCTCCTCAATCTGCTGATTGGCTTGCCCAAGCAATAGTTGTTGCATCATAGCTCTTAAGTCAGGTTCTTGGGCTTGGTAGGTCTGAAACGTTGGAGGGTGACACCATTGAGTCTGGAAACCTTGTTGCTGGTGCATGGGTGCATAATGGAACTGACTGCCGTGAAACATGGTTACTGACTCGAACTGACACTCGGTCGAGCACTGACTTGAGTTGATGGTCGAGTCGACTGGGAAGTGGTGTCTATTGAGATCCAGAGTCTGACTCGATCAAATGCTCGATCACTACTTGGTCGAGTGGTGGTTGAGTGGGTGGTCGAGCTGGTACCTGAAACTCAACACAGCCAAGCAACAGAAGATTCGAATCCAGCAACTTCACAAGTGTATAAACGAACTTAATCTTAAACTAATATGGATCTTAAATGTCAAAAAACACACTCAAATGGGCAACGGCGCCAAATTGAAACAAGGTTTTTATAGTGGTAGTGAATGATGATGAATGTATGCAATGGTGAGATATGAATGAATGGATGGTAAGGTGTTTCAATTCCCCTTATGCAGTTACAGTATAAGAGGTGTCAATCCTATCTGAGTGTTTGTGAACAATTAAGACATGCATATGAGACTAAGTCAAGCCAAATGTAAAGGATGTTTGTCACTAACAATCCTATGATGAAAATGCAAAGTGCAGAAAGTAAAACTACAAGAACTAGATGCTAAATGTAAATGGAACAGAATGATTATGACTTATATGAAGCTAGAACAGAAATAGAAACTACAATAATGAACTAATGCAAGACAATAATGAATAGGACAATAAGTAAATGCAACAGAAATGCAAATAGAACGAGACTAGAAATAAGACAGGACAACTACAAATCATAAACCAAAGTTCTGGGGAAGAACTCGAGCTAGCACTCGATCGAGTGTAGATCGAGTGCAGGGTCGAGCTGGACTAAACGCAAAAACAGAGCAACACAATAAAAACAGAGCTATGCAAAAACGAATCAAACAACAAGCAAGCAACAGGATTAAGACTTAAAAATTAATAAACAAAGAAGGTCCTGAGGAGGGATTCATGGGCTGAACTAATCATTGTGGTTATCTAACTTGGTCAACAAATCTCAAGCAAACTTTGAGCTAATCTCTAGACATATAAATCTCAGACAAGTTTCATCCACTCTCATGGCAAGAAACAATCAAACCTATGGATCTCTAGACTTGTTCTCACAAAGTAAAGAATCTACACAAGCAGGCATTAAACAATACATCTCAAACCAAACAAGACCTCTAATCTCTTAGCAAGCCTAATGGTAAGCTCAAGATCTAGCCTTATCTATGCTTCTTAAACATTGGTGTGATGCTAAGATGCTTGAAATCAAACCCTACCTTCTCAGATATAGGATCTGCATTAAGAACATCTAGCCTAGAAGCGATCTACAACAATCAAGCTTGACCAAATCAAACAAACCACAAGATCAATCCAGCCTAACCCATCCTCAAGATCCTAGAGAACTACTCACAAGAACACATGATGAACAAAGTCAAAAACCCAGGAAAATACGAAACTTGCATCATTAGGAAGATGAAACAAAGATCTACAATATTGGAGAAGGAATCAAACTCGAATTCTCAATATTAAGAAAGTTATGAAACCAACAATATTGAAGAATTTAATCTTTTCTCCTTAAAACAAGTACAAGATCTAAGAAATAAAAATGCAAAAGGAATAATTCCCAAAAAGGGTAAAAACTAGGTTTAGAGAATATCTAAAAAGCTGGACTCTTTTGGTGGCTGCAGGTACAAGGCTTTATATAGGAGAGGGAGTGGAAGCCCTAAAAATACTAAAAGACAAAATAGTCAACGGCTCGGTCGAGTGGCAGGTTGAGCTGGCTTCTCTCGTTCATCCTCCACTCGGTCGTGTCCTCCTCAGCACACGGTCGAGTGTCTGGTCGAGTGTGCGGTCGAGTTGGACTCTGGACCTTGGTTCTTCAGCCTTAACTCTCTTGCTTT
>NC_025689.1:26666872-26719670 GCF_000633955.1 Camelina sativa
AAAATCAGGTTTATATTGTTCACAAAATTATTAAATCAAATCTCTTTGCAAGAAATAATTTTGCTCATCAAAAGGTTTTATCAGAAAAACAATTATATTCTCATATTAATTTATTTTCCTAGGGTATTAATTCTAGATGGCCAATCAAGGATTAATATGAAAAACAACCTAAGATGAAGATCTAGATAGATAAAGAATCCTAAATAATCAGCTCTAATAATTCATAAAAATCCTATGAAAAACCCTGAATCTAACAAGCAGACTACTCAAACATAATCAATGAAAAACAAAACATAATTCTGAATAATAAGCAAATACAGACTAAAAGAGTAAAGGGAGTTCAAGAAATTCTTCTCTACAAAGCAGATCTCTCTCTCCAAAGCTCTCAAAATCTCACAGGGTTGCAAGAAAATAAAACTTGCTAGAAAAATAACTTCCTGGTTTGCAAAAACCTAAAAACTATATATATATGTCCTAAAACACGTCAGGGACTTATGTTGCAATTTTGGAAGACTTTGGGTAGAATTGTAAAACTTCCAATTTTGTGATTCTTCATCGCCTGAAGAAGGTGTCGATCGATGCTACATATCTTGGTGTCGATCGATGCCCATGCTTTGATCCGAGACCAAATTGATTCTTCCGGTTAAATGCTCCAGAATCATCTAAATTGCTCCATTTCGCTCATTTCATGCCAAAACCTTAGAAAACCTGTAAAGACTCAAAAACATCCTAGAAAACAAATCTAAAGACTCTAAAAGACTCCTTATATCATGGCTAAAAACCACAAAAACCATGATATATCAGTAATAGTGTAACCGCAGCGTGGCAAGGAAGTGGACCGTCTCCTCCTTGTATGCTTCTAGGTTGGCTCGCATCATCTGGCCCAGGTGGCACATGTCGAAGAGGAACTCGACATCTCTAGTGATCCCCAACTGTTTCATCATCTCGCTGTGGGGGTAGTGGGTTCCAACAAAGCTCATCTTGCGTAGGATCTTGAAGAGTTTGACCAGAGTCTCCACTTCTCTTTGCTTCAGCCTCCTAGACGCCAACCGGGTGCGTTCTCTCTGCTCCTCGTCATTGTTAGGGCTCTCACCATCGGTGTCTTGGTCTTCTTCTTCCGCTGCTCTCACGGCTACCTTCTCAGCCTTTTTGGAAGCTGGTATCTTCCCCCTCTCAACCGCGGCTCTCCTTCTCAACTGGGAGGCTTGGTTCTCCTCCGGTTCTCCTCCATCGGCATCTGAATCGACTTCCATCGGATCAGTGACGGTTCTCTTGGACGTAGACAGGTCCCTACGTCGTGGAGATCTGCGGACAGCACTCGCCACTGGGCTTGGTGAGCGAACTCGGGTGTCTACATGATCATTTGCTCGAGTACCTCCTCGGGTAACGGATCGGGTTGAGCATCGGGTAGGGGATTGGAAACGTCCACTCAGCGGGTTGAGAATGTGAAACGTCTCCTCCACCTCGGGAGTTGCGAGCATTGATGCCGTCTTATCCGGTTCTGGCAGCGGTGGAGGTCAACTTGGTTCCCTTCTTTTGGTATGTCTTGATCTTTGGAGCCATTGGTGAGTCCTTGAAAAGAAGAAAAAAATACTAAACCGAGATCAATAGGGTTCGTCCACCAATATTGAAAAACTCAATTTTTAGAGAGAAAGAAGAAGTTTGGAAGACAAAGAGTTTTTAGGGTTTAGAGGAAACTTATTGATTTATGATGTTGGGGAGTAGAGGCTCAGGACTCCTTAAATAGAGAGGATCGGCTACTAGGTGTTGTGACAACCCGTCCCGTAGACCCCACTAGCCCACCGCTAGCTGCCCCAACGGACCGTCCGTGGATCCTGCTAGCCCACTGCTAGTCGTCCCAATAGACTCCAAGCTGGCCCTGCAGGGCATCGATCCTAACCCATCACTGTAGATTTGGATGAATAGTTCTATTCCACGGTGAGGGGTTAGGATCGATGCCCTGCAGGGCCAGCTTCGGGCCTATGGGGGCAAGCTAGCAGTGGGCTAGTGGGGTCAACGGGACGGGTTGTCATAGGTGTTCACCGAGAGTGGGTTAGGGTTTTATGGAATTTGGACTCCACTCGCCACCCGAGTGGGAACACGATCAGGCACTTCTGGTACGTATTTGGGTACAGCCTCGGGTTCCCCAAAAATTTCTATTTTCATTATTATTATTTTTTAAAAAACTTATAGAAACAGAAAAATATTGTAAAATCCAAATTAAACAAAACAAAATAAATAAAATCAAATGAAAAAAGATTAAAAGATACCTTTGGGACTTCCTCCCAAGTGAGCTTGTTTTAAGTCACTAAGCTTGACTTTTCATGCTATTCAAGCATTCTTTTTGGGAGGGAGAGGGTTTTGGAATCCTCTCCACGGTAGCAGACTGATTCAACGTATTTTCCGGTTCTTGTCCTGGTTCCACAGCAAAGGCAGTATGAACTTCTTGGCAACGTTTGACTGTCATTGGCATCGTTTGTGTGGAGAAGACCTGGCCATCGATGATTGGCCTTTTTATTCCATTTTTTATGTCAAATTTCATCTTGATGTACTCTCCATGCTTATTGTTGATCTGTCCCTTTTTCACATTTATCACCGCACCTACTGTTGCTAAGAATGGTCTTCCTAGGATCAATGGATCTTCTGGTTCCTTATCCATGTCAAGGGTCATGAAATCGGTAGGAATCTCCACTCTTCCGATCCTGAGAGGCAAGTTTTCCAGGATACCAATGGGATGCCTAATTGTCCTATTAGCTAGGACCAAATACAGGCTGCTTGGTTTAAAACTGCTGAAATCCATCTTGTTGGCAACTGAAAATGCCATGGTACTGACCGAATCTCCCAAATTGCATAGAAAATTGGTGAAGATCTGAAGGCCTATTGAACATGGCAAAGTGAAAGAGTCGGGATCCTCCAGTTTCTCATTGATCCTCAGTTTAGGGTCTAAACACACTCCACTCCTCAGGATCGCATTCCCAATTTCTTTAACAGCTTCCTTTACTTCCATCTCCAGCTGAGCTGTCTCTTTGACGATTTCCTCTCGAAGAGCGTGTGGTGGCAAGAGCTTAGGAGGAGGGGCTTTTCATTTGGACATACGCTCTGCAAGCGCCTCTAATTGGATATCAAGAGCTGCTCTGAATCTTTCCTCTAATTCCCCTTCCTAAGCTGTAGGAAGTTGAGGCTGATCTGTCATATGAACGTCTACCCGATGGATCTTTCGATCACCATCATCAGGTTCAGTCTCGAGTGGTGCATTGGCTTACGATGCCCGAGCCGGTGTTCGATCGCCAACTCAATCGGTCTCCTCGAGTGAAGGATCGGGTTCATACTCGGATAAGTAATATTAGTTCTCATACATCCCATTGTGATCCATATCCTCCCCATATTGAACATCACTGTCCTTAGTGAGGTAATCATCAACATCTTCAAGAAAGATTGCCTGGGCAGTAGCATAGTCCTTTGGGTTCTGAACAGCTTTACATGGAAGCTGGCCTAGTTTTGGAGTCGGTTGTGAGATGTTTTGGCCCTCTAGGTATCTCAACTTATTATTGAGAGAGTCATACTTAGCATTCAGGTCATTGTACCCAGAATCTATCTTGTTGCTCATCTCCGTGAATCGTTTTGCATTTTCCATTGCTGTCGATGCCTGACACTGTATTATCTGCTGAATTAATCCGCGTAGGTCAGCCTCTTGAGATTAGTTATGTGATCCTTGTTGTGGTGGGAATCCAGGTGGTGCAGTTAGTTGTTGGTAATTGCCGGGGTATTGTTGCTTAGGAGCATAGCCTTGATTGTATTGGACAAAAGGCTTTTGCGGGCCTTGGTTTCCTTGGACTTCGGATGGGTAGATTTGATCGTGAGGATTAGCAACATTGGGGTTACGGTATTAGATATTCGGGTTTGGTTTGTAGTTGTTGTACCCTTTATTGTAACCTCCTTGATTGTTGATGTAGTTTACATCTTCTAGCTGAACATTCTCCCCATCTTGTTGCTGAAACTGGTCTTCCTCTGAGATGGAATGGACATGTTGTTGCTGGTTGAGGAGTTTGTCCAATTTTTCATTGAGGGCTTTAATGTCTCGCTTGTACTTGGCATCATCCTCTCCAGAAGATCGTATTGTGCGATCATACTCCTCATTGTAGTGCCCATCAGATTGGGCTAAGTTCTCCACTAGGTCCCAACCTTCATCAACGTCCTTGTTGAGAAAATTTCCATTACTAGCGGTATCTAGCAACATCCTTATCTTAGGGACTACACCGTGGTAAAGTGTACTTAGCAAAGAAGCATTGCTGAATCCGTGATGTGGGCATCGGCTGGTGTATCCCTTGAAACGCTCCCAGGCTTCACTGAACGTCTCATTGCTTTTCTGAACAAAACTGGAGTTGTCATTCCGCAGCCTTGCAGTTCTGAACAAAACTGGAGATGTCAAACTCCGGCTTTTCCCATTTTCTCCCAAATGTGTGCTTTGTCACCCAGAGAAAATGGGAAAAGCCGGAGTTTGAATCCATCTTCACTAACTCCATTTATTTTGGTGAGGCTACAGAGCCTATCAAACTCATCTAAATGATCCAATGGGTCCTCCATCGGCAGTCAATAAAACTTGATGCACTGAATCATCTAGATGAGACTACTCTTGATCTCAAAATTGTTGTTTTGAACAGCAGGTGGCACAATGCCATGTCTTTGAGTATGAGTAGATGGAGCATCTCATGCTCCTATGTTGTTCCTCTCTTGAGGAGCTGGTGGACCATTCTGATTATTCATGACCTCCTCAATTGTCGTTGGTTGCGGTTGCTGGACTTGTTGTTGAAGGAGTAACCTTCGTCTGTCGATGTTCTCTATGAAAGGACTCAAGTGTTGGCTACCCTTGGATCGTGTTTGCATGCACAATCAGTTAACCGAGTGAGTACATGAAGGTCTACCCGATCCAGGTGATCGAGTGATGGGTCGGGTGGGTACTCGGGTTGTACCTGAAATGCAAAACAAAAAAATACGAAAGTAAACAAGTCAGTTCTGAACCGATGGATAGAAAAAGAACTTGATCTAGCAAGTGCTGAAATCTTAAACGTAGCAAAAAAAATTCAACCAAATGGCAACAGCGCCAAATTGATAACAGGATTTTCACCCAGGGTATCAATTCCCTATGCAGTTATAGTACAAAAGGTTATCAATCCAAATGGTTGTTATGCTAGCAGATAAGATATGATCAGAACAATACAAATCAAGCCAAGCAATATTGGGGGTTTCTAACAACCTAAAATAAGCAAAAGTTAATAAAAGAACAAGAACCACACGACCTAAGTACTCGATGCAAGCATTCGGGTACAGGATCGGGTGGGATGATCAGATCAAGAAGACAAGGATGAACAGCTCGAAGGTATACACGAAGCTGGTGATTGAGTACCAGTTCGGGTAAGGGGTCGAGTTACAGATAAAAACTAAGCAATCAGGATAAGAAAGCTCCTAAGAATGGGGTAATCGACTCATAAGTACTCATGATCAATTTGGGATGTCTTACATGCCTCAAACAAATATTTCCTAGACAATGAATCTCCTAACCTTGCTAAAACACTCTCATGATAGAAACAATCAACCTTAGTCACTCCCCTACCCAACTCTCGTTGGAGAAACATGACCAAGCAGGCATTAAAATCCGATTCATTGTTATCAATAAACTCCTTACACATCTAATCTCTTAGGCTAAGTGAGTAAATCTCTAACATTGATTGATTCAAGCATTTCAACAACATCTCTCGATGGCAAAACACCCTAGATCTAATCTCAACCTCTCGGTCTGAAAATAGCATTAAGAACACCAATCTAGAAATGAATTTTTATAAAATAAACATTCAAGCTAAGATATCCTAACCGATCAAGAACACATATTTGTCTATCCCATCCTTAGAAACCTTGGTTCACTACTCAGATCTCATGGTAAAAAGCATAAAAACATAAGTGAATGAAAATTGCATTGTATTGAAAATAAGATAAAAGTAATAAAGTACAGAATCAAAACTGAAATGAATAGCAAAAAGAAATAAAATCGAATCCTAACAAAGTAGAAAAAGTGTTTGAATCGCTCTCTCTCTCTCTCTCTCTCTCTCTCTCTCTCTCTCTCTCTCTCTCTCTCTCTCTCTCAGAAGCTCTCACTCTCTGTGTTTGAGTGTCTGCAGCGTCCCCTCGAGAAGAAGAAAAGGGGGGGTTTATATATGGAAACCCCTTTAACCTAGCTGCTCAGTTCTGCCCGTGGGTGTGCTCGAGGTGGTGCACGAGGTTCAAGTCGGGTAGGGCTTCGGGTTGTTCTTCCTGCTCTTAGATCCTCTTTGATCGGAGCACTTGTTTTCATCCAAAATGCACAAATGCGACAATGCAGCACCCTAAATGGCCTAAATGCAAATTTTTACGGCTAAGGACCTAAAAATGCTAAGGTTAGGGTATATATAGTGCAAAATATGGATAAGAAAAGGTGTCTAAAACATGTAAATTAGAGAGTTATCATAATAAGATGATCAGGAAATGACATTTTTGCCCTTTATTAATAAAATGTCGAAAAAGGAAAAAAATGGAGTCTGTAGGAGTCGAACCCGTGTAACACACCCTTACTAACAGGTTATATACAACTTGTGTTGTGCCGAGTATTACTAATTCAATCGCAAAGGAAATATATAACCACTAAAACGTATAATGTTAATATTTATTATAAAAAATATTTAAAATACTCTAAAACTAGTCCCCGATTAATCCTCGATTAATGTCTGTATAATCCCCGATTAATCAATTAATCGCTAGCCCCTCTTCAACCGTCCGACTAGAGCCTAGCGATTTTTAAAACATGGGTGCGCAACAAGGAATTTTGGCTTACTTTTAAGGAGATGGAGGAGTTATATGGTTTCAAGGCTGGTCACGGAGAGGTTATGGAGGTAGACAAGCAAGAGATGAAATCCCTATGGCTGACAATAGGAGTTAAGCTTCCTTACAAGTCCACAAGCTCCAAATCTGCTCAAATTAGGAGCCCTGTCCTAAGGTATTTTCACAAATCCTTAGCCTGCACTTTATTCGCTAGAAAGGAAACCGGGAATGTAAACGATCATGAGCTTTAGCTTCTAGACATATCCTTGTGTGAAATCCTGGATAATGCTAGGGATGGTAGACAACTGGTGGGGGATGTAGCGAACACTAGAACGGTGTTCGTATTGCTCAACCAGTTCTTGTATTTGAAGGCATGGCCATGAAAACCGAGAGGGGAGAAGGATCTGGAGAAATCTCCATAGGAGGACTGGTTACGCCTATCTTAGTGGCTTGCGACGTACCTCTCAAGGGGGTTATACACGAACCGAGATGGTTGGACGTCGAGTACCTCACCTTGACGAGATTCCTGGCTTACGAGAGGCCAAATGAGAGGTTGCTTTTCAGGTTCGTGCACCCCACGGTTGGAGCTGCTCAGATGATCTTGCCTAACGTGGCAACCACAAAAATTCGGCTAGACGCGAACATCGATTTCATACCTCCTTTAGAAGCGCTGTACAACCCTGAGGAAGGATTAGAAGCTGAAAAGAGTGAGCCAAGAAGGCAAGGGCAGGGAGATGACTCGGAAGACTATGATTTTGAGGAGTATGTTTGCTCCCAAAAGCAACCAGTAGGGTGAGAGAAGCACACAAGAGGATCGGGTGGTTGAAAAGGATGAACAAGTTCCTAGCAAGGAAAGTAAAAGATTTTACCGGAACAGTAAAGGTGATGGGAGGTCAGATCAGGGAGCTACAAAACAAGGCAAGCTGTGCCTCAGCTCCCACTCCTGCATATGCACCCACATGTACGAGGAGGAGCGGACCACTAGGAGGGATCCGGGGTTTAGCGCCTGCAGAACCTCATAGAGGATCGTCGTACGAGCCACAAGCAGAGGAGGATGGCACCAGACCTGATAGGTCACGGAGAAGCCACTCAGATGCCTATCCAACACCTCACCCAACGGGTTACACATTGCCCTATCCGATGCCTCCATAGAGCACCCATTCGGGTGACAACTCAGGTACCTTCCCTCAGCCTTACCAGATGTCGTACTCAATGCCTTACCCGATGCTTCCTACAAGCAGCTACACGGGTGACCATTCTGGGCCTTTTCCACCATACCCATCGTACTATCCGATGCCCTACCCGGTGAGCTACGCGATGCCTTACTCGATCAACCCCTCGGATGCTGGTCCGAGCAGGTCGTCTGTGCACATTACCGAGCTTCCTGATGAGCAAACCCCGGCACCTGCTGAAGCCGGCGATGACCCTGGGTACACTTTGGCGAGCATGGAGGCTGCCACAACCTCCTTCTTCACCAACCCATGATGTACCACCTTCATCCTCACCATTGTTTATACCATTGCATTGTGTTTTATTTTCTTTGTGTGATTCTCAGATTTCTTTTTCAGACTTTTATTTACACAAGGGACTGTGTAATTTAATTTTGGGGGAGGGTCAGAGAATATATTTAACATTGTGTTTTATTTTCTTATTTTCTTATTTTCTTATTTCAAATTTTTGCATTCTAGTTTTATTCATTTGAGTCTGCATCTATTTGCATATATATACATAAAAACACAAAAATAAAATAATAAAAGAGTGTTCATGTAGTTGCATTTACATATTAAGATTAAGTCTAGACTGCTTCATATAGGATTGTTGCATATGCATTTTAGGGGACAATGATTAAAACCACCTTGTTTAAAGTCCAACCTTAGGATTGAAGTTATAGCCCTTAATCAGAGTTCATTGTTGCTCGATCAATCTCTGGAAAAAAGGAAGAATCTTTGTTTAAAACCTTGTGTCTTTTGAAAGCTTCTTCCACTTGTGTGAAACTTGCTTGAACATTGTATCATCTCTATATTATTGGATTTAACCTGAACTTAAATTATCTTGCTTATGGAACTTGAATGCTTGCTCATGGTAATTCTAAATCTCCGGTTAGCACTCCATTTTTCCCAATCTTTTCGCTTAACCCGTAATTGTTTTCCCCTACCCTTGAACCCAAACTTTTTCTTTCAAGCCTTGTTGTGATTTGTTGAGTGAGGCCTTTTCATGTTTTGATGGTGCTATAGGTTGTGAAACCTTGAGAGTATTAAGAACGACAAAGAACTGGCTCTTGTTTTAGCTAAGTTTAGAACCATTTTGATTAGCTAATAGAATCGGTTTTGAAAGATAGGTGGTTAGTGTATTTATTTGTGTTGGCTTGAGGATCAAAAGAGAAATAAAAGAAGAGAGTCCCTAAGGTTCAGTTTAATTAACTCTAAGTCTCTAAGTAAAAAAAAGGAGAGAAAAGTCTTGCTATAGTCTCCTAGAAAAGAAAACATTAAAAAAAAAAAAGGAGTATAGCAAAGGAAAAAAAATTGTAAAAGAGAGCTAGCTGTTCATAGTTAAAACCTTAGGGATTGTAAAAAAAAAGGAGTTAAAATCAAGGTTGTAGGCAGTTTTATTCTAGGGTGTTGGATAAAAAGAAAGTGAATGAGAAAATGGTAGTTTTCACAACTGTCTAGCATTCCTTCTTTTGAGAGTAAGCCCCCTAAAGATATTGTTTGGAACCTACCTACCAAAAAGTCTTACCCTTAAAACCGATTGAGCTTGATTCACTTTACATTTGCAAGAATTCGGCAAACACTTTAATGAATGTGAAAGAGATGTTCTTTGGAAACGCAAGTCTTTACTGTTAGTTGGAGGATGAACTAGATCGATGCATGGTGATAAGCATAGAAAAATATTTGCAAGTATGTTGATTGATCTTAGCACCGTTAAACTATCTTTAAGAACTATTGCTTAAATATTTCCCTTGGTACTATGAGGGTATGAGTCCCCACTTTCAATTCTTATCCTCTTACTTCTTTATTTGAGGACTAGCAAAAGATAAGTTTGGGGGTGTTGATAACTCTCTAATTTACATGTTTTAGACACCCTTTTTCATCCATGTTTTGCATTATATATACCCTAACCTTAACATTTTTAGGTCCTTAACCTTAGGAATTTGCATTTAGGCCGTTTAGGGTGCTGCATTGTTGCATTTGTATATTTTGGATGAAAACAGGTGCTTTGGAGCCCAAAAAGAGGAAGAATGAGGTAAAACCCGAACATGTACCCGATGGAGTGATTGTGCGAGAAGAACAGTCCCAACCTTAACCCGACCAAAGAGGATCTGAGAGCAGGAATAACAACCCGAAGACCTACCTAAGCATCCACACGACTCGAACCTCGTGCAGACCTTCGGGCAGAGCTGGGAAGCTAGGTCAAAGGGGTTTTCATATATAAACTCCCTCCTTATTTTCTCACCAGCAAGCCGCAGACACTCACAAACCAGAGAGCGAGAGCTTCTGTGAGGGAGAGAGAGAGAGAGCAATTTAAACTTTTTAAGCTTTGTTAGGATTTTAATTTTACTTCTTTTAACTACTTTTCATTTGTGATTCTGTATTTTTCATTACTTCAGTTTTCCTTTTAATCCAATGCAATTCTTATTCGTTTCTGTTTTCATATTGCTTGCCATGAGATCTGAGTAGTGACTGAAATTTTCTAAGGATGGGATAAGCGAGTATGTGTTCTTGATCGATTAGGATATCTTAGCTTGATTGTTTTTATGAAAATTCATTTCTAGATTGGTATGCTCAATGCTATTTTCAGGCCGAGAGGTTGAGATTAGAACTAGGGTGTTTTTCCATCGAGAGATGTTGTTGAAATGCTTGAACCAACCAATGCTAGAGATTTACTCACTTGGCCTAAGAGATTAGATGTGTAAGGAGTTTCTTGACAATAATGAATCAGATTTTAATGTCTGCTTAGTCATGTTTCTCCAACGAGAGTTGGGTAGGGGAGTGATTAAGATTGATTGTTTCTATCACGAGAGTGTTTTTTCAAGGTTTAGAGATTCATTGTCTAGGAAATATTTTGCTTGAGGCATGTGAAACATCCCCAATTGATCAGGAGCACTTATGATTCGGTTAGCCCATCCTTAGGAGCTTATGTACTTGATTGTTCAGCCTTTTATCTATAACTCGACCCATTACCCAAACTGGTACTCGATCACCAGCCTCGTGTATACCCTCGAGTTGTTCATCTTTGTGTTCTTGATTTCTTCTATTATCTGATTATCCACTTGATCCGGTACCCCGAATGCTTGCATCGTGTGCTTAGGTCGTGTTGTTCTTGTTTTATTTAATTTTTGTTTACTTTAGGTTGATAGTCGAAAACCCATTCTATTGCTTGGCTTGACTTGCACTGTTCTGATCATATTTTATCTGCTAACATCACAACCATTTGGATTGATAACCCTTTGTTCTACAACTGCATAGAGAATTGATACCCTGGGTGAAAATCCTTTTATCAAAATCTACGACAGAAACAGTAAGTTCATATCATATTCACGAGGATCTGGTTCTATCTGCACTCGAATACTTTTTCTTCCTCGATAAATTTAGGTGTCTAGAATATGATGGATCCAATTAGGGTTTTTGTTTTTTCTTGCAGATTGTGATTTATATCGAGTTTTGAATTGTTCAATTTTTGGGTATAGTGGATTGTTAGAATTTGATTAGAAGAATGGTTAATGGAAGGGAATAAGCTAATAATAGAATATTGCAGCTTTTTGGCTGCTCCTCTGACTTTCTTCGTCGTCGTCGTTGTCTTTCGGTTGTTATCTAAGTGGCTTGACCAATTGAAGAAGGAAACAAAAGATTAAACCTTTTAGGCGTTTTCATTATCCACCCAAACAATCCAATTTAAGTTTTCATTCATTGGAAGGGAGCAGTAGGGATAGTTTTGGCTTGTTGTACACGATACATGGACTCAAATGGTACTCTTCAGTCCACTGATAACCAGAAGGTGAGGTTACTAAAAGAGTTTGAAATTACAATATCTTTGAATTAAAAGATGAAGTAATTTTGCTTGCTATCGTTGGAATCGACAACAAGCAGTTAAGAGTATGTGATGTAACATAAATCTTAATAATGATGATCATGACGATGATGCATTTTTAAACTTTCTCTTCTTTTGAACTGAATGTGAGTACATAGATGACTGAAGATTGGTGAGTACATTGATGAGTGTGTGTGTGTCATTGAGTGTGTGTCAAGTTTAGTTAAGTTTAGATACAAGTAGATACAAGTTTTCAAATTTTCAAAATTTCAGATACTAAAGGTTCTACCATTGGACTATCTCTAAGATTTTTTTTTTTTTTTTTTAATTATCTAAACTTTTAGTTTTGTATTTTTCAATTAAAAAATGATTTAGAACCCAATTTGAACTCCAACCATTGGAGATGCTCTACAAAAAGGTATTGAGATAAATGAGTTTAAAATATAACGTTTTATTATTTCCAAGAAAAAATATTTATTAATTGGTCTCATCGAGTAATAGAGATATATAAAATATGTAATGTTTTTAATTAGGCAAATCAGATGTTCAAAGAACAAAATAACATGATACTAAAGAAAATAGCATTAATACTTAAGTATACTCTCAAGTAAATTTGTATAACAACCTTGTTTGATAGATAGTAATTATTAGAACGAAATAGAAAAATCACGTGGATATATAAAATATAGTCACAAACCCAAACTGAATATTGGCTGAAATGAATGATCACCACCAAATTATTGGAAATTACAAAAACAATAGTTGTAAACAAGTTTTAGCATATTAGAACCATCAACCATGTAATCATTTGGCCTTGACAGCTTAATATATAGAAGCTACAGTAGCAGCGATAGTCAACAGCAAGAGCAATCCGCAGTAGCCGTCCCAGCCCACAAGTCGCTGTAGTAAACTTTCTTGAGAATGGTGCAAGAATTATTTCTACAAGAGTTGGAGTGAATGTTGAATTCTTTAGTTGTGCCGTGATATGGTGTCTATTTGTGTCAGCACGCCTTGACTTAACTTGTTTATCATTTCCACCACCAAGCTCAGCCGCCCAATATCATTAGATATAGCTTCTTTGTTTAAGCAATACATGTTTATTAAGAGTCATCAAATATATGTATTATATACACAAGAAATAGTGTATTATGATGTTTGTATCTGATGCAGTGAGTATCTCAACATCTTTAGTGGTGGTAACAAGATAGTTTATGAGATCTATGTACTCAGAAGTAAAAAACAACTAATGAGTATTCACGCTTCACTTTGTTGAATTTCACTCCAGAGCGGGATAGTCTATCCGCGTTATACATATCTTTTGTTGGCTTTTTTGATCCCCTTGCATTGGTTCCAAGAGAATTTTCATAAACATGCCGGTACATGTCTGTAAGATGTTTGAACTTGTAATTGCTGCAAGTCATATCAACCTCAAGGGAAAACAATTTCAGGATTAGTTCCTCTAGCGTGGGCGTGGGAGACGATCCAACCAAAATTTTTCTGCATTCGAACAACTTCTCCAAAATGACATAGGGGAGTTGATTCTCGAGAAAGATGAGATATACCATTGCCATTGTTGTGAAATAAGGTTTGTCCACAGTCAGGTCATGATGTCTTGTACTAGTTTGAGGATCCACAGACGTGGTTGGTTGGCTATCTCCTTTCCTTTTTCCAATGTTTGAGAATGAGCTCCAAGATGAAAACTGGAGAATGATTAGCTCTTCAACATCAGCATATGATATCCAATTTTTTGATACAACGTAGCTTGCGGGAATATCATGTAGGGAGTCTTTAACGCCCCCAAACCATCCTATGATTGGATAAGCCAATAGACAGCCACAGGACGCTACTATTGAAACTGCGCCTAGGTGGTCCAGTCAAGGGATAGAAGAAGTCGCTTCCCAACAAGTCTTACTTAGCATAATTTCACCGCTCCGAGATAGCTTAGGCTTTGCAACCCTTACCACCTGGAACGTTGTGTTGGCCCGGACAAGGCTAATACCATTCAACACCACACAAATTTAATGAAAACAACTTCCATACTTTATTTCTTTCACAAAACAAGTCTCCAAAACATACAGAACGTTTTTGGTACCAAGCCCTAGAGCCAAAACATGATAACTTATTTTACATAAACATCTTACAAAAGCAATACAACAATACACCGGCTGGCCTAAAGTCATTTGCTCCCTCTAAGGCTTTCCCGACTAAGGTTACCTGCAAAACAAATTATGGAGTCATGAGCTCTAGTCACTCAGTGAGTTCGGGAACCTAACAAGAAACCAAAAACCCCAAAACCGAACCCCAACAAGCAACACACAACATGTAAGCAACACAAACAACACAAGTTAGACAAACAACACAAGTATATTGTCACCAAGTATACGCAAGCGGAAGCTAATGACTCTTCTTGACACTTCTAGGGCCCTTCACTCCATCACTTCTCCCCACACCCATGAACACTTATACTCGCAGCCACAAAGGCACACGAGCATAAACCATCACATGCGAGACCTTCTCAACAGGTGGAACCATAGGCTGAATCTTTTCACTCCGACTCTTTGTAATCCACTCAGATTACGGCCTTGGGGAAGTCTTCACCTACACACAAAACCTCAACATACAAACAAACAACAACATGCAAGGCACACAAGCAACATGCAAACAATAATAACATGCAATGCACACAGACAATCATGTGAACAACCATAAGCAACATGCAACTTAAGTAACTAGAGCGAAATCTAGAGACTAAGCGCTAACACAAAAGCACATAAACATTCAAACAAGCAATAATCACAAGCAACACAATCAACATGCAAGACAAGCAATGAAACGAGACTTTACTACCTAGAGCTGAATCTAGATTGATAAGAAACGAATCTACACAATAAACCAACAATAATGCCTAGATTTAACAAGAAAATCCTAAGCAATTTTTAACAAAAACCGAATTCTATCATGAACCATATCACATGATTAGAGACTCACCTGTACTTGGTCGGAAAGATAAACAAATCAACTCAGACTTCTAGCGCTAATTGGCGGAGGTTCGACATGAACAGATCCTACGGCTAGTACGCTGGCTGATACTACGGCTAGCGCTAATCTAATGCGGCCAACAACTCGCGGGACGGAACACTCTACTTGGAATCTCTCTCTTGCTCTCTCTCTTGCTCTCTCTCTCTCTCTTTTTTACTAAAGATGGAGAAAACTAACAAAATCGCACTAAGGTTCAGTATTTATAGGCGAGAGTGTGTTCTTTGGTCGGAGAAAAGTGGCTGGACACTTGGTGGACGAATTGCATGGGGAAAACAAGTGGCGGATGGAATCTTTTATGTTCACACTTGTCATTTTATTTTTACTTCGTTCACACTTGTCTTGGATATTTGTCATCTTGGTTCCTTGTGCATGCATGTGTTTTTATTGGGCTAGAAAGGGGATGAATCTCCTTCTTCACGCGCCATTTCTCGGGCAGCAAAAATTTCGGGTCACGCGTCTGATCGAAGTCAACGGTATGATGAGTGGTCAATAGTTGGTTCATCGGACGGTCAATGGTACAACCCACGTTGGCCTCTCGGTACCAGCGCTGGCTGGCACGTTGGATGTTCAGTACCAGCTTTAGCCTCTTGGTACCACAAGCGTTAGCTGGCATGTTGGACGGACGGTACCAACGTTAGGCTCTCGACCTTTGATGTTGTTTTATTTTTATTTTTCTCACTTCTGTCTTGACAGTTCTTCTTTATTTGGCATCTTTTGTCTTCTCAACTCTTTTTGTTCAATGAAATTTTATATGGGATTTTTACCTTTAGTACGGGTCACTACAGAGTCTTTTATGATTCTTTTGAGGTAATATGTGATGTACTTCTTCTTTTATGATACCTAAAAAATCAATCTACATTTTAATCACATATGCAGACATCTAGTAACCCTTTTTTGCAATCTCCATCATCACTCAGATACTCTTAAGTATGAGGATGTTCCCCAACACGAAGATGCGCTTCTGAAGGCTGTTGCGAACAACCTGTATCTGTCGCAATTGATACTAACAACTTACAATTCATACACTATACTCGGGTAAAAGAATAAATTCTTTAAAATTAATATATTAGTTTTTATACACTATACTCACCAGTAAGATCACAAAAAAAAATGATTGTGAGTTACATTCAGAATATTTTGTTGCATACACGGACTAACTAATACACGTCCACGTCCCACTTCTAATCCCCTTTTTAATAAAAGGTAAGTACACAACATAGTTTTTGTAGATTTTATATTTTTAATAAATGGTTACAAATAGGTTATAGATTAATCAATATATTAATATTAATATTAATTGGGTTACACAGAAATATTAGGGATATTCCAAATTGATAATTGATATATTAATGGAAACAAATAAAATCATGGATATTCCAAACTGTATTTTTGGAAGATTTTAGTCCTATATAACATTGTTTCCAAAGATCTTTAAACACAATATTACAAATTTATTTTCCCCAGATTTTATCGATAGACCATAATGTTAACCAAAGATAGATTACAAAATTGATAGATTGATTGGTTACAAGTTAAATAAGGGGTTACAAGATAGATTACGAAATAAAATTTAACCATTGTTATAGCACGGGTACTTATCTAGAATCATTAACAATATAAAACTTACAAAATATGTGTCTTTTTTTCAAGTCTTCATATTTAGCATATGATTTTATTGCATAATGTTTTATCCAAAAAAAACTTTTAAAAACAACCACATAAATTATATTTTATATAAATTATAATATAAATAAAATAAAATTCAGAACACGGGTCTTAATCTATTACGAAGTATAAAGACAAACTAACAGAATGTTTTACCATTTCAAACTCGGCTTCGCTTAACAATATTTGCTGGTGGACAATTAAAATATAATGCTAGTTTTATCAAAATAAAATTTATTTATTCTGTCAATTAAACATTACATATTATTTGTCGCTAATCATAATATAAGTAGTATTAATTAAAACCGCTCGGGTTTTTCAATGAATTCCAAGACCATTCGATATTGGTATCCTCCACTCCAATCAATTAACGATGTATTGGTGAAGGCTGAGGAGGACTTGGAAAATTATGTAACGGATTAGGACCTGTTGGGATCTGTCTCTCGACTCCAATCAAATGACGATGTATTGGTGAAGGTTGAGGAGGACTTGGAAAATTATGTAATGGATTAGGACCTGTTGGGATCTGTCTCTCGACTCCAATCAAATGACGATGTATTGGTGAAGGTTGAGGAGGACTTGGAAAATTATGTAATGGATTAGGACCTGTTGGGATCTGTCTCTCGACTCCAATCAAATGACGATGTATTGGTGAAGGTTGAGGAGGACTTGATAAATTATGTAATGGATTAGGACCTGTTGGGATCTGTCTCTCGACTCCAATCAAATGACGATGTATTGGTGAAGGTTGAGGAGGACTTGGAAAATTATGTAATGGATTAGGACCTGTTGGGATCTGTCTCTCGACTCCAATCAAATGACGATGTATTGGTGAAGGTTGAGGAGGACTTGATAAATTATGTAATGGATTAGGACCTGTTGGGATCTGTCTCTCGACTCCAATCAAATGACGATGTATTGGTGAAGGTTGAGGAGGACTTTGAAGATAATGTAAAGGAACATGACCTGTTGGGATCTCTCTCTTAACTCCAATCAAAGATAGATCTTTACGAATAGCAGCCACTGACAACGTCATTAGGAACAAGATTAGCGTTATGACTAATACAAAACCACCTTTCAACAGTTGCATTTTTTCTCTTTGTTTCTTTTCTTTATGGAGTTTGTTTGAGTTGGTTACGTACTTTTTTAGTTCCTCCTCCTTCCCTTTTATTGGGGATTTTTAGTGCTAACTAAGTTAGGGAATTAATAGTAAATAATCTAGAGATAGGAAGAATGAGCTAATGAAATGTAAATATTTAGAGATATCAATGATTATAGAATGAATATCTCTAGATAACAATAATCTAGAGATATTAATTATAAAATGAATTTGAAGATATATTAATTAATGGAAAATTATTGGGTTCACCCCTAGGGTTGAACCTCTCTTATTCACCTCCTCTTATTAAGTAAACAAATTCTGTAGAATGTATATCAATCAATTTGTTTGACAAAAAAAAAAAAGTATCAGTCAATTTTAAAATTATTAATTTTAATATTATATTATAGTTTTTAATTATAACATCTAAATCTTAACTATTTTTTTATAAACTCAAACCAACATATAATTTTGTTCAATTTTGTAATTTAAACCCTAATTTTGTAATTTAAACCCTAAGCACTCTTTTATAAATCCAAACATAAATATAAACCCTATATCCTAACCACTCTTTTATAAACACAATTCGATACATAATTTTGTTTAATTGTAAAATCTAAACCCTAAATCTTAACCACTCTTTTATAAACCCAAACCGACATATAATTTTATTTAATTGTAAAATTTAAACCCTAAACACTAACCATTTTTTTATAAACCCAACCGACATAAAATTTCGTTCAATTGTAAAATCTAAACTCTAACCACTCTTTTGTAAATCCAAACTGATATATAATTTCATTAATTATAAAATTTAAACCCTAACTATTCTTTTATAAACCCAAACCGATATATAATTTTTTAAATTATAAAACTTAACCCTAGTCTTCATTTATAGACCCAAACCGACATAATTTTAATTTTTGATTGGTTGATTAAGAGGGGATGAATAAGAGGTGTTCACCCCTAGGGGTGAACCCAAGAATTTTCCTTAATTATAAGTCGTATATTGTATGTACTTGACACGTTCATTAAAGAACACAAATTGTTTTAAAAATAAGAAAAGTAGAATTAACACTACTTTCCTAAGTTTTTATTTATTTGTATTTCTTTTAAAAATATATTTTGGAACTTCAGTTTTGATTACTATTTTTCATTTTGACTTCTTTAGAAGATTTTTCCTTCTAAGTTGGGACATTTGTTTGGTTTCTTTTCAAAACAAAAACTTGATTGAAGAAATTTTTATACTAATATATTAGGTAACAACCCGCATTATGTGCAAAATAAATCAGTAAAATTATTTTGAGTCAAATTATAATTATGGAACCAATATCTATTTCTGTCAAACATATATAATATGTAATTAAAGTAAATTTTTATTCAAATTTTCAATTATACGTTTCATCCATAAAATCTTTAAACGTGGAAAACATGGTAGAGAAAATATTGATAAAATGTTACTATTTATGGCAATATATCTTTTGTATGGTTTAAATATATAGGGATTGATTCTCCAACTTTTGTGGTTTGACTAATTGCCCATTTGGTTCAGTAAGAGAGTATGCTCTCTCTCATATTTATCCATGTTTAGCATCAGCATACCAAAATGTTATTCAGTCACATTTAAGATAGTATGCTATCTTTCCTAAGGTTTTGCAACCAACGTTTTAAAATAAACGTCAAAACCTGAGGCAAGGATTAATTAAACGTTAATCTTTGTGTTCCAGGTTCAAATCCTTCTTGGGATGTCGAGAGAGGCATTCGTCAGATTGAAATGGACTAGAGACTGGGTTTAATTAGATACTCAAGGAGATTATAGGCCAAAACATTTGGAGTTCCCACGAGGCCACGATGTAAATAAACATTATGTTGTTCCATAATACGTCAGTTACTAAACCGACACAATATTCCTAATCCATTTTCGAGAACGAAGTTGTATATATTTACTTCACGTTAATAAAAGAACACAAGTACACTAAAATAATTAGAAAATTCCACGAACATTTGCTATTAACAGATTAATTTTCTAATCAACGTGTAGATACAGATCCGATCCGAAATATTTTGCTACCTAAAGCAAATTAAAATTTTGAAGTCCATTTAGAAGCATAAATTTTTTAAAAATCACAAAAATTAGATATTTGACGAATTGAACCGTGTACAAAGTTTCAAAAGTTAACGACCACTAAAATGTTTATATATTCTTGATGTCTAAAGCATTGGCTTAGCTTTAACCCCAGCCCCGGAAATAGGCACATTCATTTCCAAACTTTGTGTTGACTACGTAAACTGAATGTTGAAGAAGTCTAACGTCAAATAAATAAAAATGTAAGTCACCTCGAATTTTAAAAAATTCATAGTTTTTACGAACTTGAGAAATTAATTTGCAAATTTGAAAATTGAGGAATAATTTTATGAAAAATTGTAAAATATAAGAAATTTAATAATCATTTAATATTTTTAGGAATGAAGAAAAATTGTTGGAGTTGTATCATGTTGGTGCAGAATTTAGCACCAACAATATACCTACCTAAACCAAAGGTAAACCGATCAATTCTAAAAGTCAACTAAACCGGAGGATATTCCTTTTAGGCTGGCTAATCAGACCTGTAAGCGGAAACCCACCAAAGTTAGCCGACCGACCTCTGTGACCGCCTCCGAGTCCGACTTGATTATTAAAAGGGAAAATTACCTTATATTCAATCCGAGATTTAAAGAAAATAAGCTTATCTTGTAAAGGCACTCATAAATAGAGGGGTACCTTTTTCCTTGTAATTCATCTAGCAATTAATACAAAAAAGCCCTAGTTCTACATTGTTCTTGAGAGAAAACCTAACTTCTTCTCCGAGAGTTTTCAATTGTTCCAGCTTTTGATCCAGTTTTTTTAGAGAAATCTTAAGTGAATTTGTTTTCTACTTCGAACAAATTCATTGTGTGAATCCTAGATTCAACATATCCTTTCCTTGCAACAAGAAAGAAGAAAGCTTTATGAGAAGATGAAAATGAACTAAAGAGAAGAAGAAATGACGAAGAAAAGTTGTCATTTGTCAATTGTCGTAAAGGAGTCAAAGGCAAAAAGGGAAGCAAAATCAACCAAAGAACATGTTGGACTTTGTGGTTTTGCTATATGGGCCAGCAGATTTGTTAAGGCCCAAGTGAAGAGGTGTTTGTGTTATAATTCACCTAAGTTAAGTTATGTGTTGTTTAATGAAATAAGTCAATAACCTAAACTAGTTAAGCCCAAATTAGAGTCTAAATAAGTTATTAGAAGTGTAAGAGATCGAGTGCTCAAGCTTTTACTAAATTTAGACTACAATCTAGTAATGATTATGTCTAGGAAGAGTGGTTAATCTAGAGTCTCAAAGTGTGTGTAAGTGTATGTAGTAAGTACAAAAAAACTGCTACATAAAATGTAGACAATAATGTGTTCTCTATTTTCTCTTTCTAAACGTTTCTGTCTTTGTTTTGTAAAAACAAGAAACAAAACAAAGAATAAGACAAGAGAGATAGAGGGAGCTAGTAAAGTTCTCTTTGTGTTTCTGTTAAAACAGAGTTACAAGAGAGAATGAGGAGCTGACCTTAAACCGTATGAAGGTGTTAGATATGCGACAAAAATTAACAGAGGTCTAACATTTTATATTTATAATGTAATGTACTAAGTATCCATTCCGTTCAATGATGTTCATCAAGAATTCTTGTTAAGGCAGTTCATACCATCTATACATAGTGTTTTGATTTTTAAGATTTCAACTCTTCCATGTTTTAGTAGCAGCATATTGTTTCATGGATCTAAGTGGAAGAAACAAGTGTTGAATTTGCGACGAACAATTTGCTACAGAATGGTGTTTATCTCATTTTTCACTGTACACCGTTTGCGAAGAAACTTGTTAGAAAAAAATTCCATTGCATATATTCTTGTAATGATTTGAGACTTACATATATTTCTAAATAGACTACATACACTATACACCATACACGTTATAATTTATAAACGCTTATAAACTCATCGTAATTTTCCTAATAAATTGTTGACTTTTATGTTTCATTGGTAACTGATGAGTGACTATTTTACTAGTACTAACAAATTAGGAATGATTGTCCAGAATTTTCGCTAAATTAGCGACAACATGGTTTCATCACAAAGATAACAAAATTTACGAGTCGTCACTGTGATTTGGCTATATGATTGCTATATTATCAATAGAAGTAGTTGGGCTTTGATTGCATACAATAATTTTATATAAATTTACCCAACAAGTAACAAATTTTTGTTTTCAAATAATGCAAAGTCTTGCACTTATCTGAAAAAGGTTGAATTCATTTAGTATTTTTGACAGGTCTCGCTCACTACCAATGTTCATCATCATTTCCTAATTTATGACAAAGACAATTCTTATCCAACATAAAAAAACAAAATAGGCATTGCTCTCTTAAAAATAATGAGATTTCTATAGTTAGAACTTAGAAATTAGAACTTAGAACTTAGAACCTAGAAATAATATAGTTTTTCTTTTCTTTTCTTTTCTTGTAGATCTTTGCAGAGAAGCCATGTGCATGGGGAATCAGCTTCACCTGGTTTTTTTCTATACATATATAAAAAGTTTTTGCACCCATAGAAAGTCACAATAATACAATACTTGTAAATATAAAAGGATAAAGGACTTTTGAATTATCATGATTCATGAGACAGCAACGAAAGATACATGTAGCATTTTGCTAAAAACAGACACAACAATTTTATATAAAACAATTTGCATCACATATATTCATATTATATTGTATATAATAATAGTTTCATTTTTTTTGTTTGTATATCTTTGTTGCCTCTCGTTAGTCGAGGCTTCTTTATGAATTTTTGTTTTAACACCTTATATGCTTTTTATAATATCTTTTGCTACGTATTGTAAAAATATTTTTTATGCTTTTTGTGTTATTTACGAATCATTTGCCAATCTTTTTCACAACTTTTGCACTCTTATGCCATTTGACAGCCTAGAACCCTCGATGTGTGATCTCTAAATTTTTGGTGAACTACCCGAATATAGAATTTTTAAAATATATAAATTTCACCTTCCCTCCTAGAATAATTGTTATGTTATCCTTTGAAGAATTAATGTGTACCTCACTTAAGTATTTGGAAACAAACTGTTCAGACTCTGTAATTCGTACAACGATTATACTTCTTTGGGTAAATGACTTCTTGATTAAAGTCCAACTTGAGGCTTGAAAGTTACTACTACAAGGTTCACTTTTAGGTTATACTATAAAATAACAAGAATAATACTACTAAACAACCATGGTTTTTTCTTTTTTGGTGACAAATCTGTGAATTAAATTTTTGCTAATACAGTGATTTATTTTTGTGCATAAAATTGTATAAATTTCGAATCTGAAATATTTAAAATGAGAGAATATGTACTATAGTATGGATTATGCGTTTTTTTTTGGTTTAACATATGTCATTATTTGATTCGATATACATATTATTTTTTAAAAAAATACGCTCGTTAAATATGCTACTTATTTTTCTTATTTTTTGATAACTAAAATATGCTATTTATTTACGAAAATGCTCCACCAAATCGTTTCCACAAATGATATTTCATCCTACATAAATGCTAGTACTTATTTATATAGCAAACTCACTCTTACAAGTTACAACAACAAATTGTTTTAAAACCACATACATATTTGACCAATATGTAAACAAAAAAAAAACAAAAAAGGCGAAATTGGGATATTTATTGCTTTTTTAGTTCACCATTTCGTTTGTGTGAAGCATTTGACAAAACACCCAACCCACACTAAAGTAGTCAGTATATATATATTTTTTTCGAATAAACGTTATCTTCATCATCCTATGATTAGTTTAATAAATTCAAAAACTCCTAAATAAAAGTAAGAAAAACAAAAAAAAATTGATGTATCTAATCTGTTACCAAACTGTCATTGGCTTAGTGGGGCAGACATCCCATGTGCAGCCTCCTTGGCTTCTGCTTCATAGTTTTCAATCTTTCTTCTTCTTCCTTCCTTCTCTCTCAATGGCCCATCTTCCCATTTCCACTTCCATCAACTTCTAACCCTAAAGCTTCAACCTTTATCTCTCTCTGTTTCTTCTTCTTCCTCCTCTGTTTCTTCAAGCTATGAAGAAAAGACGAACCTTTCTTCTCTTTTCGATTTCATTTCTCCTTCTTCTTCTCAATTCATCCAAAGCTGACTCCGATGGAGACATCTCAGCGATGCTTTCACTCAAGAAGAGCTTAAACCCACCTGTTTCTCTCGGTTGGTCTGACCCTGACCCGTGTAAATGGACTCACATCGTTTGTACTGGTACAAAACGTGTGACCCGGATCCAAATCGGGCATTCGGGTCTTCAAGGTACACTCTCTCCTGATCTACGTAACTTATCTGAGCTCGAAAGGCTTGAGCTTCAATGGAACAACATCTCTGGCTCTGTTCCTTCTTTAAGTGGTTTAGCTTCTTTACAAGTCTTGATGCTTAGTAACAACAACTTCGAATCAATCCCTAGTGATGTCTTTCAAGGTTTAACTTCGTTACAGTCTGTAGAGATCGATAACAACCCTTTCAAGTCTTGGGAGATACCTGAGAGTTTGAGAAACGCCTCTGCTCTTCAGAATTTCTCGGCGAACTCGGCTAATGTCTCCGGTAAATTACCCGGTTTTCTCGGACCGGATGAGTTTCCCGGTTTGTCGATTTTGCATTTGGCTTTCAATAACTTGGAAGGTGAGTTGCCTTTGAGTTTAGCTGGCTCGCAGGTTCAGTCTTTGTGGCTTAATGGTCAGAAACTAACCGGTTCAGTTGATGTTCTTCAGAACATGACTGGTTTGAAAGAGGTTTGGCTTCATTCCAACGCGTTCTCGGGTCCTTTACCGGACTTTTCGGGTCTTAGAGAGCTTGAGAGCTTGAGTTTGAGGGATAACTCGTTCACTGGTCCAGTTCCTGAGTCTTTGTTAAGTCTTGAGTCACTTAAAGTTGTGAACTTGACTAATAACCATCTTCAAGGACCATTTCCTGAGTTTAAGAGCTCTGTTTCGGTTGATTTGGATAAAGGTTCCAATAGCTTTTGCTTGTCTAGTCCTGGTTTGTGTGATCCTAGAGTGAAGTCTTTGCTTTTGATAGCTAGTTCATTCCATTATCCGCTGAGGCTTGCTGAGAGTTGGAAAGGAAATGATCCTTGCACCAACTGGATTGGGATTGCTTGTAGCAATGGGAACATTACTGTCGTCAATCTTGAGAAAATGGGTCTGACGGGGACGATTTCTCCCGAGTTTGGAGCCATTAAATCGCTTCAAAGGATCGTTCTTGAAATCAATAACCTTACGGGTACGATTCCTCAAGAACTTGCAACGTTACCTAACCTCAAAACACTCGATGTCTCGACTAACCAGCTTTTTGGGAAGGTCCCTGGTTTCAGAAGCAATGTGGTTGTGAATACTAATGGTAATCCTGACATTGGAAAGGCAAAAAGCTCTTTGCCGTCTCCTAGTTCTTCTTCGCCTTCAGGTGGTTCTGGTTCAGTAATTGATGGTGATAAAGACAGGAGAGGAATGAAGTCTTCGACGTTTATAGGAATCATTGTTGGTTCAGTTCTTGGAGGTTTGTTATCGATCGTCTTGATCGGTTTATTAGTTTTCTGCTGGTACAAGAAGAGGCAAAAGCGTAACACAAGAGGTGAGAGCTCAAATGCAGTAGTGGTGCATCCGCGACATTCAGGTTCTGACAACGAGAGTGTGAAAATCACAGTTGCGGGTTCAAGTGTAAGCGTTGGCGGCATAAGTGATACCTACACGCTTCCTGGTACGAGTGAGGTAGGAGATAATATCCAAATGGTGGAAGCAGGAAACATGCTGATCTCAATACAAGTGCTTCGTTCCGTGACTAACAACTTCAGTGAAGATAACATTCTTGGATCAGGAGGTTTCGGGGTTGTGTATAAAGGCGAATTGCACGATGGAACAAAGATAGCAGTTAAGAGAATGGAGAATGGAGTGATTGCTGGTAAAGGTTTTGCAGAATTCAAATCAGAGATTGCGGTTTTAACAAAAGTGAGGCATCGTCATTTGGTTACGCTTCTCGGTTATTGTTTGGATGGGAACGAGAAGCTTCTTGTGTATGAGTATATGCCGCAAGGGACATTGAGTAGGCATTTGTTTGAGTGGTCAGAGGAAGGGCTTAATCCTCTGTTGTGGAAACAGAGATTGACTTTAGCCTTGGATGTTGCAAGAGGTGTGGAGTATCTCCATGGATTAGCTCACCAAAGCTTCATTCACAGGGATCTTAAGCCTTCAAACATTCTTCTAGGTGATGATATGAGGGCGAAAGTTGCAGACTTTGGACTCGTTCGTCTCGCCCCAGAAGGGAAAGGATCGATTGAAACCAGAATTGCTGGAACGTTTGGTTACTTGGCACCTGAATATGCAGGTTAGCTGGTTTACAGATTGTTTCTTATGATGATATATAGGTTACTTCATTATGTATAAGAATGATTGTTTCTTGATGATGATTGTGATCTTGTTTGTTGCAGTAACGGGACGTGTGACCACGAAGGTAGATGTGTACAGCTTCGGGGTAATTCTAATGGAACTCATAACAGGTAGAAAGTCTCTAGACGAATCGCAACCAGAAGAGAGCATTCACTTGGTGTCCTGGTTCAAACGGATGTACATCAACAAAGAATCATCATTCAAGAAAGCGATTGACCCAACAATAGACCTTGACGAAGAAACCCTAGCTAGCGTTCACACTGTTGCTGAACTAGCAGGCCATTGCTGCGCCCGTGAGCCTTACCAGAGACCAGACATGGGACACGCAGTCAATATTCTGTCTTCACTAGTCGAGCTATGGAAACCCTCAGATCAGAATCCAGAAGACATATACGGTATCGATCTCGACATGTCTTTGCCTCAGGCACTTAAGAAATGGCAAGCTTATGAAGGAAGAAGCGATCTCGAATCTTCGACTTCATCGCTTTTACCTAGCTTGGACAACACGCAGATGAGTATTCCCACTAGACCTTACGGATTCGCAGAGTCGTTCACTTCAGTAGATGGACGATGAATGAGAGATTTCCTCCAACCCAATATTTGTTTTTTTTCTTCTGTATATTTGTGTTTCCTCCTCTCACAATTCTTTCATGTTTCTTGTTATGCAAGCAACATTTAGGGCTTAATTTGAGTTTCTTAATATTATTTGTTGTTGGTGTTTTTGTTTTCTTGATTTAGAAAAGGTGACGTGTGTACTTTTAAAGTCTTAATTATTAAGTTTGAGGAAAATGGTAATGACAGTAAGGTAGAGAGGTTGGCATTGGATCCATCTTCACATGGCTGTCTCTTTTGTTTGGATCTTCATTTTTTTAGTATCTCTATAAATTGACGTCTACTTGATCTTAACCAAAAATGTTTTTGGTGAATTTAGTTTTTTTTTTTACATACACTTAAATTTCAGTAAACAATATTTTTCAACAGCTTAAATCAGTATATGTTGACACAAATTCAACACTTTTTCCATTCATATCATATATGTAGAGTGTTGATCCAGATTGCGGTTCGGTTTTTTTGATTCTTCGGATTTTTGGTTTATGAACATTGTAATAGTATACCAAATAATATAATCAAATTTTAACTAATTAAATATGTCTATAGTTTATAAATAAATATAGGTTTCAGATTCTATCAAATATTCAAATATTCAAACATTCAAACATTCAAACATTCAAACGTTTCATCTGGTTTTAAGATGAAATATAATATGGTTGAAAAATGAGAAAAAGACAAAAATGTGTTTGGTTAAATAAAAATCTGTAAGACAAAGGTTTGGTAAACAGTTCAACCACATCGAACAAATAAACAAAGTTTTGGTCAGGACTACAATAATTGTAATCATATTTTAAGGATTACATTTTTGTTTTGTTAGCAATTACTGATTATAGAACAACAGAGCTGGGGATCTAACATAATCATGTCTATATCGTTACTCTTATCATCAAATAAAGGTTGTACATAATTACAATTGAATACAGCACATAGAAGAGAGAGATAGTGATATTTTTTCCCCACGTTTGTACTTTTGTGTCTCATAAGCAGAGCCGGCGCTAGGAATACTAAGGATACAGGCAGTAACATTTTAAAAGGCTGATTAGTTAAGAAGAAAAAACAAAACTTAATGACAATTGCAACATGTAGGAATCGAACACTGCATCTATTAGTGACTCTTAGGCACTTTAACCACTGGGCTACTAAGATACTTTGACATTTTTGCAGCCGGTTATTTATTTAATATCTTTAAGGTCGCAAGTATGTGCTTGCCTTGCTTGGCCTCATGGCCGGCACTGCTCATAAGCAAAAGAGAAACACATAACATATATTTTTCTCTATACAATTAAATTTAGATTTTGAGCAAACTTATATATTAAGCTCTGAAAATTGGAAAAGACTAAGATTTTTATTTCTTTCCTTTTTCATATAACGCGTTTAGTACTATGACCCAAAAAAATAATAAAAAGATGGATATTATGTTCACACTTTACAGTACTACTAAACAGAACATTTAGAAGTGTTAATCACAAGTATTGTATGTTACAAGAAAGTACAATTCTTTTAACTAAACAAACAAACATTTATGTTCACTTTACAATTAAATTTTAGGGGCTGTTATTGGAGAGATGATTTCTAAATCCATATGGAATTGTAAATTTTAGAAATCAAAACACATGGATTTCGAAATAACATGTTTTATCCTTGGATTTCAATCATTCTATTTTACACTATCAAATCCATTCAAATCCATATAAAACATAATGTGGATTTTGAAATCCAAAAACAAATCATTAAATGAATAACAGAGGATTTTACAAATAACACAAGACAAGAGACTCCAAAAGAGAAGACTCGAGAACGTAAAGAATTGAAAACACTAAAAGACTACAAAATTGAAGCCCAACTCACCTAGTAATTAAGCCCACTCCTCACAAAGTCACAGTCAAAACGTGATCTCTCACTAATATTGTCGAGGGCGTGAAGAAGAACAATGAAATGAACATAGCTACATCTCAAATCCTTTTGAATAACAAATATGGCTATCTAGCCTTCTGCTGAAGGACAACAAGCTCTTGCTTAGGAGACATCATAGAACGTTGTAAAACAAATAATATGAAACTCTCTTGAACCTTATTTTTACTTGTTTTTTTTTTTCTGAAAGCATGAATCAATATTGTGTCACACTCCAACATTTCCTTGCAAGTCAAACGCTCATCGGTTATTTCAATAAGCAGAGAAAAACGCTTCT
The DNA here is from genome assembly GCF_000633955.1 of Camelina sativa. Classification (NCBI taxonomy): domain Eukaryota; kingdom Viridiplantae; phylum Streptophyta; class Magnoliopsida; order Brassicales; family Brassicaceae; genus Camelina; species Camelina sativa. The sequence goes on from NC_025689.1 coordinate 26,695,857, forward strand.
AAAACAATTTCCATATGAAATATAGAAACTCTCTCATTGACTAATTTCCTTAGAAATTATAAAGATAGACATTCAAATCCTTAAATTGAGTTTACACAACCATAAATGTAAGAAATTTCAAATACAAAAGTAGTAAAGGACTCAATTTATGATTTGAACAAACAATTAAAGATCCCTTAACAAAAAAAAAATTGTTTGAACAAATAATATCTAGTATCAATAAAACAAAGACTTAAAAAAGAATTGTCTTTATTTCGCATCTAATAACAAAGTTTGACGAGGAACTTATTTTTGCTCCAAACCCAAGTTATCCATCAGGTAAAAAAATCTCTTTTTTTTCCTTACTAAAACTGTAAAATATTTCATTAAAAAGAAAAATTTTAGGTTGATAATCGAAAGATTTTGGTATTATGTCGTCTCGTAAGAAAATTTCATATCGCTAGCCAGTAGCCACCATGCACAATCAAAATGAAAATATTTAATTACACACTGATGTAAGTAACTGTTAAATATGAAACATTTTGGCTGTTTGGGTTATATGGTTTGGTTGAGATGATTTTGGTCGTTGTGGTCGAACACATAGTTTAGCTGGAAAGTACAAGATCGGGTTTATGAGTTGGAGATAGGTGTTGCCGTGTTCCTTACTATTATTATATTTCTCTTTTTTAAAAAGAAGATTATATGTAGTGGGAAGGATATGGACAGACTGATATAATCTCAAGCTATAGAGAGAATAATCAAAAACAGGTAAGAACGTAAACGTAATGAACAAATGCGCATGGTAGTATTTTCATGCACCGACTCTTGACCACTGACTTGGTCAATCTCTAGAACTAGCCGATTTCACATTATTTCTTCATTTTTAAAAATATTATAAGACTTAGGGACAGAAAATACTCTATTCTTATTCATCTAAAAAAAAATATATTCTATAGATTCTCGCAAATCACATCTCTATAAAAAAGCCAAATATGTTTACTCTCAACTAGACTCGGGTATATGAATAATCTGTTCAGATTCAGATATTATCCGATCGGTTTGGATAAATGGGTTTAAGAAAAAAAATCTATTGAATAATTTTAGATTTTTGGTTCGACTTGAAATTCTTAACTTATAAATAAAATATATTAAACTTACAAAATCAAATTTAACTTGNCTTGACCACTGACTTGGTCAATCTCTAGACCTAGCCGATTTCACATTATTTCTTCATTTTTTAAATATTATAAGACTTGAGGACAGAAAATATTCTATTCTAATTCATCCAAAAATAAATACTCTATTATACAGATTCTCGCAAATCACATCTCTATAAAAAAAACCAAATATGTTACTCTCAAATAGGCTTTGGGCATATGAATAATATGTTCGAGCTCGGATATTATCCGACTGATGTGGATAAACAGATTTAAGAAAATAGAATCTATTGAATAATTTTAAACTTTTAGTTCAGGTTGAGATTCTCAACTTGTTAAAAAAAATATATTAAACTTACAAAATCGAATTTAACTTGCAAAAAAAATTCTATGTATATATCAAACTTATTGGTAAAAATCCGCAATGTTTTTTAATATATTATTTAAATTAGAATTTTAAAATTTTGAAAATTGTCACTAAAAATTATATTATGGGTTAAGTTAGATTTTGTAGGATTAATTTGCATTTTTATAAATTAAAAATAAATTAGAAAACTATATTTAAAAGTTTTTATTTGTTTTTAAGCAAATTTAGTGTCAAAAATACTTTATTTTTATGAATTTAGTGTCAAGAAACACAGTTAACGTCTGAGGAGGTTATTTCTCATGCTGCTACTGATCAGATGTCTCGGGAGGATGTCCAGATTCAAGTAGGGGCCTCATCTAATAATACATGTCTCTGATGTTGAGATTCCCTCAACTTTTTCGAGTCAAGATGTTTGTTGTCAAATTGATGGATTCTGGAAAGGATCCGAACCCAGTTCAGATTTGGGGTGGTGGTGTGATAATGGGCATGGCAAGACCTTGTTATTGGGTGCTTGCTGTCTGCGGCAAAGTCCTTCCCTGCTTCATGCAGAGTGTGAGGCTCTGCTTTGGGCCATGGAGTGTCTCCTAGCAAACAGAGTGACTTGTTCGCAACGGACTATGCAGAATTAGTGGCGATGATACAAGTCCCTGAAGATTGGCCTGTTTTCTCAAATTTTTTAGACAATTTCTACATTTTAAGAACGGTCTTCCCACTATTTTTTTTGTTGAAGATTTTTCGCTCCTCAAATTTGAAGACGGATTGTCTTGCACGGTCGTCTAGCTCTCTTGTTTTAGCATTTTCTTTTGTAAACACTTTTTTACCGGTTTGGACTACCAACCATGAAATTTTTTTCTAGTTAATATTTGGTAAAAAAGAAAAAAAGAAAAAAAAACCCAACCTAAGAACCTAAGAATAGGTTTAAGCAATTTTTTTCTTCATATTTCCTACATTAGTTGTCGCTTGTCATGTCATTAAATTTTTTTCAAACATTCAACGGTCAATTTTTCCGATTCTTTAACAGCTAGCGAATAATATGACATAAACCATCTCCATTATTCAAATTTCGTTTTTCCCGTGATGTTTTTTTTTTCTCTTTTTTCATTTACCTAAAACTTAAGTTTGACCCAACTCGCGTTCCAGAAGCGTATGATAGTGACTGATTTAAATATATAACATTTATTATCCCTAAGTTTATATGCATTCATACATACGTACATATATAAATGTCTATCTCTCAACTTGTTTTATTCATTACCAAAGAGAACAGTCAAAGAATGGGACTTTCATTGAGAGTGAGACGTCGTGGAGGCAACAAGAAGGAGATCATTCCGGTGACTAGTTGCTCTGAGGAAGATGAAGTAACGATTCCGTCGCAGTTTCTTTGTCCGATTTCTTACGAGCTAATGAAAGATCCGGTGATTATCGCTTCAGGGATCACTTACGACCGCGAAAACATCGAGAAGTGGTTCGAGTCCGGGTACCAAACTTGTCCCGTTACTAACACGGTTTTGTCAAGTTTGGAGCAGATTCCGAATCATACTATTCGGAGGATGATTCAAGGTTGGTGCGGGTCGTCACTAGGCGGCGGGATTGAACGGATCCCGACGCCACGTGTACCCGTGACAAGTCATCAAGTCTCCGAGATTTGTGGGAAGTTACTCGCTGCGACGCGGCGTGGAGACCACGTTGTGTGCAGCGAGATGGTTGGGAAGTTGAAGAGATTGGGAAAAGAGAGCGAGAGGAACCGTAAATGCGTTAAGGAACACGGCGCCGGGTTAGTTCTTTGCGTTTGTTTCGACGCGTTTTCGGGAAACGCAAACGCTACACTATTATTGGAGGAGACTGTGTCTGTACTGACGTGGATGCTTCCCATTGGTTCAGAAGGTCAATTTAAACTCACCTCTACGTCGTCGTTTACTAGGTTGGTGGAGCTTTTGAGAAATGGCGATCAAAACGCCGCGTTTTTAGTAAAGGAGCTTCTTGAGCTCAACGTAGCTCACGTTCACGCGTTAACAAAGATCAATGGCGTCGAAGAAGCGTTCTTGAACTCAATTAATCGCGATACTATATGCATTAACTCGTTAGTTTCTATCCACCACATGATCTTGGCAAATCAAGAAACCGTTTCAAGATTTCTTGCACTGGATCTTGTTAATATAACGGTGGAGATGCTAGTTGATTCTGAAAACAGCGTTTGTGAAAAAGCGTTACTGGTTTTAAACGCGATTTGCGAAACTAATGAAGGAAGAGAGAAAGTGAGAAGAAATGAGCTGGTGATACCGGTTTTGGTGAAGAAGATTTTGAAGATCACTGAGAAGAAGAGTTTGGTTTCTGTGATGTGGAAGATTTGTAAAAGTGGAGATGGGTCTGAGGTTGAACAAGCATTGAGATTAGGTGCGTTTAAGAAGCTTGTTGTGATGCTACAAGTTGGATGTGGTGAAGGAACGAAGGAGAAGGTGACTGAGTTGTTGAAGATGATGAATAAAGTTATGAAGATGAATGGTTTCGTTGATCGTTCTGATTCATCTTCAATTGAGTTTAAGCATGTTAAGAAACCATTTTGAGACTGTAATAATACATTTGTATATAGAGAGGAAACACAATTTTTGTTTTCTGTAACTTTTATTTCCTCTGTTTTTTACACCCTCTCTTTGTAGCAGAGTCTTTAACCAACTTGTAAACCACAAAGCCACAAAACTCATTTACAATCAAACAACACAAGTGTCATATACAATTTTGTTTCTCGTTTACCAAAAAAATTGAGTAATCTACAAAGTTTAGTCCAAAAATGGCTTTACAAGAGATAGTTTTCTTCAGGGAAAATCAAACCAAGACAACTTTGATCCCCATAGAAATCATCTGCAGATTCAATCAGAAACATATTCTCTGAACTCGGAAACTCATATTTGGGCTGCAACACTTTCCTCTGTTGCTCTGCAAACTCTTCACAGCAGTTCGAACACACAAAAAGTGGAGGCAAAGTATCTGAATCATCAATCCCACAGCATCTTGTATGTTGCCATACCTCACAAACATCACAAGATATCATCCTCTCACCATCATCATCTCTAGCCCTGCAAATACATCTCACCATCCATGTATCACATCCACCTTGACACTTGAGTTTCGATTCCAAATCAATCCCATAACCCCTCACTGTTAAAGCAGAACAAGACTCGGTCAAACTCATGTCTTCTGTAACTTCTTCAATCTCACTCACCACAAAGTTTGCTAAGATGCAGTAAGTATCTCTGAAAGTCTCTTCAATGGCTTGCTTTAGATCAAAGACTGTAGCTTGTAATGGAACTGTGACCAATTCACCAGGAGGAAGCTCTGTCATCTGTTCTGATCTCAAACCAATCAAACTTGGATTGATACGGCAAACAAATTGTAAGACTGTTTCACTGTTGTCCCATATAGGCCACTCCTTTACGAAGTGCTTGCTGTCTAGGATTGCTTGAGTTGCAGATCTCACTAGCTCAGATTCTGGATAGNCACAAAGTTTGCTAAGATGCAGTAAGTATCTCTGAAAGTGTCTTCAATGGCTCGCTTTAGATCGAAGACTGTAGCTTGTAATGGAACTGTGACCAATTCACCTGGAGGTAGCTCTGTGATCTCTTCTGATCTCAAACCAATCAAACTTGGATTGATACGGCAAACAAATTGTAAGACTGTTTCACTGTTGTCCCTTATAGGCCACTCCTTTACGAAGTGCTTGCTGTCTAGGATTGCTTGAGTTGCAGATCTCACTAGCTCAGATTCTGGATAGTTCAACAACACATTTGTGTATAGTAACAACAGATCTCCATAAACATCAGCTCCAGGTTTTAATGGAGTATAAATCCTCAAAGGAGTAATCTCCTCTAGCAGTACAGCTTCTTCTTTCTTCGGTTCTATGACGTTCATCGCATCATCAAGCTCCTGTATTGTATAGTGCAGAATACGTGTAACGGGATCAACATAACGCCGAACCAAAACATTCCCAACGACCACATTGTGCATCGACTTCAGCACATAATCCAGCAGACCGGTGTCTCCAATATGCAATCTAGCTGAATCCCTAACATCTTGCCGAGTCATACCGTTTGGCTTCATTGCTTTCATCTCTTTCAGTGACTCTACTATCACTTCAGCTGCAAATATTAGTCTCCTCACAGGCCATCTACTACCCAAATTTGCAGCAACAGTGCTATAACGCCTATATTTCGGAGACTTGTCGTTATCTGCAATATCACTTTTCTTCAAAAGCAACCTACTTGATCTTTTCGGATGAGGAGAATCTGTCAGGATAGGAGGAGTCGCAGGAAGAAGCTTTTGGGGAGAAGCATGAGACTTGATGATGAGCATAAACCGCAAAAGATCTCTGAACGTCCTCAAATTCCCTTCACTCATCTCTCTGTAATACCGAATAACCTGCTTGATCTCTTTAGATTGTTGATACTCACCAAAATGAAACTCAATCTGATTAAGATCAAGTGAACCAAGAAGCTCTATCGCATTCTCGTAATCATTCTTTGTCACACCATAACTTCCACGAGAGAATTTGTATCCCCATCTTCCAAACCAGGAGTGGCCATAAGCAACACCATACAACAACCTCAGTTCCATAGATCTCTTCTTGGAAAAATCTTCAACTGTTATCATCCTGCAACAAGAACACATTCTATCAATTTCCAAATCATAAAAATGCAAAATCCAACAAAACGCAAAAGGATACTATTGTTATATATCCATTACCGTGCTCCAAGGATATTACAAATCCGGTCCCAAAGATCAACAATCTCTCTTCCGCACAAGTATTTAGAATCCCCTTCCATACCATTGATGCATATCAAATGACCAAAGCCATTACTATGAATCAATCCATGTAAAAGATGACTTTGTAGATCAAATACATCATCTTCTAAAGGCATATTCCACTCAGAATCAACTGGTATTATAAAGTGATACTTCCTCTTTGACACAAAATGATTGCTCCACCCTGAAACAAAACACAAAATCAAAGTCAGAAACATTCACAACATCTTAAATCAAAGTCAAACAGAATCTCATTAAGCAAAGTCAGAATAAAAAGTCAAAGTCAGAAACGTCTTCTCTCTAGTCCGATCATTAATCCTCACCAGTTATTCCACATATCTCAAACCAAACAGAATCTCATTCAACAACATCTTAAAGATACATACTAATATTTAACAACATCATAAAGCTACTAATCTGAAAACAATACTGAGAATCTCGAGTTAGCATCATCTTCAAGTACTTACTTACCTAAAACCCAATACTCAGAATCACGATTCAGAAACATCTTAAGACACACACTAATCTGATACCAATACTCACAATCTACAAAATTAGCAATAACAGCTCACAATCTAAAATTAGCAATAACATCTTAAGATACACACTAATCTGATACCAATAATCACAATCTAATATTATTAGCAATAACACACACTCATATGAAACTGATACTCAGATTTACAATTCAGAAACATCCTAGGATCCATACTCATCAAAACCCATTACTCAAAAGTCTCAATTAAACAAAATCTTAAGATACATCCATAATCTGAAACAAATATACAGAACAACACGTTTAAGATACGCATATCATCTAAACCATTACTCAAAAATCTCAATCCAACAACAAATCGTAAACACCTAACAGAAACAAATCCATATACAAAAACCCAATTCACAAAATCTCATCAAACACCAAATTGATCTAACCAGATCGATCAAACCCAAACATCTTAAGATCCATACTCATCAAACCCATTACTCAAAGGTATCATCTTAAGATACATACTCATACTCATCATAACCAATTACTCAAAAGTCTCAGTTCAACAACATCTACAGATTCATACTCATCAAAACCCATTACTCAAAAGTTTCAATTCCACAGAACAACACCTTAAGATACACAGAACCATCTAATCCCAATACTCAAATATCTCAATCCAACAACAAATCATAAACCCTAACCGAAACAAATCCATATACAAAACCCAATTCACATAATCTCATCAAACACCAAATTGATTTAACGAAATCGAATCAACCCAAAACGAAATCAAATCCATACAAACCTGTGCAACGACATTGATCGCAGTAAGGCTCCGAAGAACGAGCCACATCCTCCTCAACAGTGTAAAGTGGAACCACCGAGTTCGTAGTCTCATGGCTAAGTAGCGTACACCAAACAGGCATACCAAGAACGCTATACTCCTCAACCTCGGCGCAATCGCGTAAAAAAACCCTAATCTGATCGCGAAAAGCTTCGCTCCGGTAAATCGGAACCCCATCTTCGCCGAACCGTTGCGAGCTGTAAACTTTGGGCTTCCTCTTCCTCTTACGGCACGTTTCTATGATTGGAACTGGCATCGTTCGATTTTGATTCTGTAATTTTTAGGGTTTTTTGGGATTTTAGGATTCGATCGATGGAGACGAAGGAAGAAGAAGATGAGCTCTCTGTTAGGAGTTTACCCGCTCAAATTGAAACAAAGCGTGATCTGAGTGGTTTGTTTTAGAAATGCCCTTGAGGATGGTTGTGATTTACGTAATAGCCATTAAGATCTGACGGTTTTGGATTGAGGTTGGGGATTCGGTTGATCTTAGCCGTTCATCTGTGTAACTGCAAGTGTTTGTTAGTCAAACCGCTCACTCTGTTAAGTCAAACAGCTCACTCGAAAACCAGAAAATAAACACTTAAATTCTTTTTTATGAATATGATTTTATATAAAATAAAATATTTCCAAATTATTCATCTTCTAGTTTTGTTTTCCCTAAAAAAATATGATTTTCAAAAAATAATTAAATAAATTACCACAAAAAAGTAGGAACACCTTTTAAATATTTAAACACTTCATTTTTATATAAAAAGGTTATTTTCCAAAATATTATCTTATATAAAATACACATATCTCCAAATACTATTTGTTTTTATTAAACTTGTGTCTAGTAAAACTAGTTGAGAGTCTTTCATTTAACTATCTGTTTAAAAATTATTATTTGTAAAAATGTATGTATGAAATGTACTAGTATAATCAGTATCAATTTGCCCCAAAAAATAAAAAGTTTACTGGTATAGTTTGTATAGTGTAATAAATCTATTTAGGTACATAGTCACATAGACCACTGTAATCACCAAACTCATGTGTGATGGACAAGTACTAAGAATATAATTAACTACCTATTTGCGAAAGTGGTATTAGATTTTCAGGATTAATTGAAGTAAAGGGTGGAATGAATAAATTTTACTAAATGATTTCTGATCCTTATTTAAAAAAATTAATATAAATTTCCTAAAAAATTCAAAAAAATAAACCATATTTAACAGAGAAAATGGTAATTTCATCTTTAGAGAAATAATAATTGAATATATATATATATATATATATATATATATATATATAATTATTTCATATATATCAAATTTGCTAATTAAGCATATAAAATTATATCAACAAAAACCATCAATCTACACATATTAATATAATACTAAATCATTAACTCTAATAATTATGTGCCACTACAATTATAATGAGAAATCAAATTTTTGGTCCAACGTAAATGGTGAAATGGTTTTATAAGAAAAAGAAAAAAATCTAAACAGATTTTAAAATAATTTCTAAAAGTCTCTAATGTCAAATTATTTGTTTGAATTTTACACGTAGAAATAGTGAACACGGCATTTGATTCTTTGAGATCAACTCTCTTTTTTCAATCAATAAAGAAGTCCGTGAGAACTTTTTGTTGTTCGTGGACATTGAGTCACTCTTTCCATTAGGATTAGATAAATACACCACTACCTCTCTTTACTTTTACTTTTCTTCATCCTATCTTACAATCTTTATCGATCAATACATATGGATCATCCAAAGGCTTCTGATCAAGTTACATCCAATTGGTCAAAAATTCCTCTTCTTGGTTGCATCATGGACACTCTCGTTCATCTTTTTACGATCTTTCCTGACGAACAAGGCAAAGAGGTCGTCGACACGGCGGTAGCGGAAAATCGTGCAGCTCAAAAACACTTTAGGCAACTCAACTGTGTTAAACTCAATTAGCCTTGATGATAAGTCTTTCTTAATATCTTTGGTTTTCTTGTCTTGCTTTATATCTCGAAAGCACCATGCCAGTTTATAAATACAATCTCTAGATCGATATATTATATATAAGATTAGTTGCGGAAGACAAGAATTCTATATGATATATGCTCTTGCATCAATGAAAAGTATTTTCTCCTTGAAGCAAAGAAGAAGAGTATGCATGCCTTCATTTATTAAAAAATCCGACACCTAGTATTGAAGTCTCCTTAATCTTATGGGACAACAAACTTATTTTATTTTCGTTAAATATATATACTGAAGTCTCCTTAATCTTTTGCATTCAAGTATGTTATACCAATTTTTATAAATATATAGATTTGATTAAAAATATGTGTTTTCATGTTTGAGGCTTTCAAATTATCTAAAAGAAATATTGTTTTCGAATCTTAGTATAGCTGATAGACAAGACATTGTTTCAATCTTGTAAATTTTTTTTTTTTCTTTTTTTTGGTCAAAAGTTTCAATCTTGTACATAATACTAGAAAGCCATGGTAAAAGAAGTTTTTTGTTTTGGTCTATAATAACTTGAGATAAAAACTAGAGTAGGTTAATTTAGTCACATTCATATCGTCAAAATAACAATACCAGAATTTATCAAATTACCGAAAACATATTTTGTGGTTAAACTTTAAAAATTTTCTGTACTTAGCCACATATGGTCAGGAAAATACTTTTTGACTAATAGCTCATGACTAGCAGTAGATCAGTGGTTGTATTTGCTACATAGACACATGGTGTCATAAAAGACTCTGGATAATTTGTTAATCTTTTAACCTGGGTCCGACATGGCTGTCTTAGGTAGGCTGGAGAAGCGATCGATTTGGCTCGGTTTAATCTCGAATTTTGGAAAATCAATTTGTTTGGTTAATTGAACCAAATTAAAATATTGGTCACTTTGATTTGGAAGCCACAAATATGGTTTGGTTTTAAGTGGGAAAATTATTACCAAATTTATACCGAAATTCAACAATTTGATCAGCTAAATGAACCTAAGAAGCAACAATCGAGAGAATTTAATGGAACAAGTGCAAGAGATTTCGCCGGTTAAAGAAGGACAACGCACAAGAGCACCAAAAAAAAATGTTGAGCATTTAGAACAGTTGGATACGATAAATCAAGACCCGATAGTTGATGTTAGAAACAACGACCATACATGAAATACGGATGGACATGTGCCTTAACAAGCACGAAGGCAACCATGGGCTATTTTTCATTCTCCCGTAGTGATAAGTCTCATGTATAGAAATATAATTTTCTTACAATGCTATAACCTCATGGCTACATTGCAAGAGTGTCTTCTTGAAAAAGTTCTTCTCCCCCTCACATACGGATCAGCTTAGGAAAGAGATCTCAAATTTCACACAACGAGAAAACAAAGGTTTTGTGTGAAGCTTGAGAACGTTTGAAAGTATACTCGTCACAATGGCATGACCAAAAAAATTATTGTTTAGTACTCTGTGGTACCTTACTAAAATATACGTGATTTTGTGTATCACTAGCAACGAAAAAATTTTAGAATAAAATCAGACAAATAGTTGTTGCATAGAGAACTTAACAAAAAGGTATACCAGAAAACATCAAGATACACAAAGAAAGAAAAAACTCTCCCAGACACGTTTTTCTAGGAGGACAAAAGGAAGTATGGAAGTTTTTATTATCCAGATCTCACCAAATTCTGGTTTCTAATAACGGCTTTATCCAGCGGTTCCTCTATCAAACTTTTAAAACCCGCTGGATACTTCTTCCCCCCTCCCCCCCCTCCACCAAACTCTCTTCTCCGACGTCGGAATCCCTAGCTGTGAACTGCCTTTGAGCCACTGCATCTTGTTGGACCTCAATTTATTTAAGCTTAGTGGGTTTAATAAAATTGAATTGTGTGAATGAGAAATTAGACCTTAATGGTTTGGTGAGGAGTGGGTCAGATTGAATAGAGTCAAAATTCTGTTTCACGTCTCCGTGAGACTCGGTCTCTTTGGTTTCGTGATCAAGTGGAGAGTTGGATTTCTTTGAGAGATCATCGCTTCTTCACGTCGCCCACCTCCTAGATTTGCGATGGACTGGATAGAGTTGTGGAGAATCAATTTCAAACCCAAGTCATCCAAGTCCTCTATATATACTCATCGAGTTCTTCTCTTGCAAAACAGTGAATTGACGAAATCAATCGCTTGTTCTCACACACAGCAAAAGCACAAAACATCCAACAATCTCTCTCACAAAGTAAGTGTCATTTCGAGAGTATCGTAGAGTGTACTTCGTATAGAGCCGGTGTGTTTGAGTGATTAGCAAACCCGGTTGTGATTGGTTGTATCCTGGGACTCTTGTAACCACTAATCCCGTCGCACTACGGGGGTTTCAAAGAGTTAAGGAAAGAGATTTTGGTTTCGCCTCCATTCTTCCCTTAACGTTTGTGTGTTTTCTCATAATCAATACCTCTTACGTAGTGGGGCAAATTTCTAGCTCCTACATTCTTAACTCTTTGAATCTGTTGTTGTTTTATAAACATCTAACAGATTGATTTGAGATTTCATAAACGTTTAAGGAGAAGTTGTGTGTGTAATCACAATTTTGTTTACCACAGTTGAGATTTCATTTATTTTTTTGGAAAATAGAGAACATTAATCAAGGGTGAAACCGAGTTGTGCAACAATAATAAAATATCCAAAGTGGTTTGACTACTGTTGTGGTGTTTTAGCTCATAAGCGTCTGAGACTTAGTGGGATACTTGTGTTATTTATTTATTTTGCAACTTAAAACAATTTAACTTGACAAGTTTAGTTTTGCGAAACCCATATGGTCTTGTTGGTTTTTGTGTTTCTTTGCATATAATATTTATTTAGTGTTGTTAAAGTCACTACATGATTTTAAATAATTTTCTGAACAAAGCTTTGTGGTTTGTGTTTCAGACATGGCTGGTGAAAATTTGAATGTGTCCAACGTTAATGAGGTCACCGAGACCACCACCAATGAGACTGGGACTGAAATCTAGTTTTGTACTCTTACTCCGCTGAAAGTAGCGGTACTTGAGCTGATGACTACTTGTGCTATAAGCATAGGATGGATGCCAGAAAGGTTTGGTGGGAACGGGTTCAAGGCGTGGCAACAGAAAATGTGTATCCTTCTGACCATGTTGAACCTAAATAAGTATGTGAAAGAGGACGCACCAGTTCTCTCACCGGAGAATAAGGATCCGCTCTACCTTGCCAGCGTGAATACGTGGAGCCATGCAGATTTTCTTTGCAAGAGTTGGATTCTGGGTTGCTTGACAGACCCGTTGTACATTGTATACAATAAGGTCAAAACTTCTAAAGACCTTTGGGATGCTTTAGAGAAAAGGTACAAGGTCGAGGATGCAGGCTTGCTAAAATATGCTACGGCAAACTTTTTTGACTTTAAAATGGTTGATTCAAAACCGATCATGGAACAAGTGGAAGCTCTGCAATTTCTTAAGAACGAGATAGATTCTGCGGGGATGTTGATTAGTGAAATTTTAATGGTCAATCATCTCATTGAAAAACTCCCTCCAAGTTGGTTGGATTTCAAGAATTATCTTTTTCATAAGAAAAATGTTATTTCCCTCGAAGACTTAATTGTCAAACTGCAAGTTGAATCACTAATCCGCATCGAGAAAAATGTGGACGTGGTGTAGCATGCATAATAATGGATTTGTTTGTGATGGATTATCTAAGGTGTCTACAATAATGATGTAACTGAGGCTTTCCACCTCGAAGAAGAATAAGTTGTATTCTCGAAAGAGAAGAATAAGTTGTAGTTGGTTTCTCTTTTCTTAATAATGGAAATTTTCATTTAGTTTTCATTTGGTGAAGTCTTCAAAAATGCAAAGTGAGTTAACGTGAGATTTGCATGAGACTTACGTCGTAGCATGACTCTCAGAAAACGCCATCACCAACATGAGAAAATGGAAAAACATATATATATATATATATAATTCACATGAATTGATGTGATTTAATTTTGTAAATCTCTTTAATGATTGTACAAAATATTTTTTATTTATGTGGCAAAGAATATGAAATGTTGAAGGGTTAATCTATAAAATGTGGGGGGAAGCGTTGCTTACCACAAATAATAATCTCAACATGATACCACATAAAGTTATTAGAGAATTTATTATTTTGGATAAAGCTCAAGAAGCTATGTGAATTTTTTTTTGAACTTTGTGGATGATTTCCTGAAGTAGGAAAAATCAGTGTCAATATTATGTGTACACTATTATAGCAATCAGCTATTTTTTTTGGACACTGAATAAATGATTAAATCATTGGATTATCAAGAGGAATGGGTAGCCTAGAAATATAAATTCAGCTTGGTGGAAACCCAATCTATGTGATTGGAGATCCCAAGATCTAGGTTAAAAAGGGACAGAGTTAGAGTTGAACACTGTAAGACTATGTCTATACCCAGTTCCTAAAGATAAAATTAAACAGTGTTACCTGTAAGAGTTGAGGTTAAGCGTTAGCTTTTAATGACATACCATAGTTTTGAGATATTCCTGGAGTATTATAGGATGCTTCTAAAAACATAACTGATGGGAGGTCACCTAGTGAGTGTGAAATAGGACCGTTTCTAGGAGAATGAAAGAGATGCTATATTCTCCAAGTTCACTCATGAACCCAGGAATGTCCAAGGCCAAAATGGACACAATAGAGAACTAAATCTCTACGAGAAAGTGTTTTTGTGCGATACCTGTTGTCTAGGTTTACATTAAAATCTGGTTGGTTCAAGACATCATGTTCACCTCCCGGCCAAGTAAGTCCGACAGATATTAAAAATGATTGGTTCAAAGCTGAAAAATGCTACCTTTCAGATACAATAACATTTTCGTATACTCTCGAACGTCTGTCTAGTTTAGTCTAAGTTGTGTCTAGTCTAGCCTAGTCTAGTTAGTAAAAGGTTTTTTGAGTCTTCCTATGTATAGTTTGTAATTCCTATTCATGTGGGGGATTGTTGGACCTCAATTTATTTAAGCTTAGTGGACTTAATAAAATTGGATTGTGTGAATGAGAAATTAGACCTTAATGGTTTGGTGAGGAGTGGGTCAGATTGAATAGAGTCAAAACTCTGTTTCACATCTCCGTGAGACTCGGTCTCTTTGGTTTCGTGATCAAGTGGAGAGTCGGATTTCTTTGAGAGATTGTGGCTTCTTCACGTTGCCCACCTCCTAGATTTGCGATGGACTGGATAGAGTTGTGGAGAATCAATTTCAAACCCAAGTCATCCAAGTCCTCTATATATACTCATCGAGTTCTCTTGCAAAACAATGAATTGACGAAATCAATCGCTTGTTCTCACACACAGCAAAAGCACAAAACATCCAGCAATCTCTCTCACAAAGTAAGTGTCATTTCGAGGGTATCGTAGAGTGTAGTTTGTATAGAGCCGGTGTCTTTGAGTGATTAGCAAACCCGGTTGTGATTGGTTGTATCATGGGACTCTTGTAACCACTAATCCCGTCGCACTGCGGGGGTTTCAAAGAGTTAAGGAAAGAGATTTCGGTCTCGCCTCCATTCTTCCCTTAACGTTTGTGTGTTTTCTCATAATCAATACCTCTTACGTAGTGTGGCAAATTTCTAGCTCCTACATTCTTAACTCTTTGAATCTGTTGTTGTTCTATAAACATCTAACAGATTGATTTGAGATTTCATAAACGTTTAAGGAGAAGTTGTGTGTGTAATCACAAGTTTACCATAGTTGCGATTGGGTAAAAACCATAGCTTGAGAGTCTCGAACCTGTTTTGTTCTTGTGGGAAAGGAAAAACAGAGTGTGTGTTGATTATAACTCAGTGTAAGATTGTTATTTTAAGGCTGAGTTAAAGCTGCAATTGGTTTAGATTTCTGGTTTTGTAAAACCTGCTGCTTGCATATTGTTTATTTGCTATTGAGAATTGCGATTCTAAAAGCTTTTGTGAAACCAATTGTTGTGTTATTCAAAACATGCAGTTTGCCTTTGTGTTGCATTCATAAACTGCAGAATTTCTGGTTTGGATTTATTTGCAAATTAAAAACTCATAAATAGACACAGTGTCTTGGTTTTTAAGTTTCTTCAAATTGAAAGTTAAAGAGATTTATTATCTCTTGCTTTTGAGAGTTTAACAAGAACTGCAACTTGGTTGTGCGATAATTAAAATATCCAAAGTGGTTTGACTACGTGTTTAGCACACAAGCTTGTTATTTATTTTGAAACTTTATATAGTTAAACGTGAACCAGTTTGGTTTTGCGAAACCTATGTTCTTTTTTTTCTTGTGTTTAATTGCAATTTTCTAAGGAATCAAGTGTTGTTGATTTATTCACTTGATTATCAGAGTCATCTCACGACTTGATATATTGTTCTGAAAAAAGCTTTGTGTTTGTGTTTCAGACATGGCCAGTGAAGACTTGAACGTCTCCACCGGAGCTGACTTGTGTGCGGTAGTCACAGAGGTTAACTTTGCCGAGAGCCATCCAAAGACGTGGTGGTTTGATACCGGTGCAACTAGGCACATTTGCTTGGATAGGTCGATGTTTTAAACCTACAAGAAAAATGAGAGTGACGAGAGACTTTTCATGGGAAACTCCGCCACCTCAAAGGTTGAAGGTTACGGGAAGATTGTCTTAAAGCTTACTTCTGGACATGAGCTCACTTTGACGAATGTAGTTCACGTACCAGAGATGCGTAAGAACTTAATCTCCGGATCTCTCCTTAGCAAGCATGGATTTACTGTTAATTTAGATACGTATAAGCTTGTACTTTCCAAATATGGGTTGTATTTGGGTAAGGAATTTGTTCGTGATGGGTTGTTTAAGATATCTGTTGGAGCGGTTGCTCGTAACAAAAATGCAGCTCCTACACATCTGCCTTCAGATCACCCCTCCAAAGGTAGTTTTTTGTTTTCCTTAGCTTCAAAAGTTTAACCCTGTTTACCTGTGTTACTGCCTTGTTTAAAAATCTCACTTGCTAAGTGAGTAACCTGTGTTCTCAAAACCATCCCTCCATCACCCTGACCTTCCTGCTACTGAAGTGCTCGAACCATGGATAAGAGGATGCCATATCACCTGAAAGGGAAAAACATTGAGGGCGGTTTCTCTCCCCCTACCTGTAAAAGAATCAGAGCACCGGACCTTGATACTTCAAAGCTGATTGAGGAAAACTCTCTTACCTTAATGGGTCGCCTTACAAACCCACCGGTTCAAAGACTATGGTCTCTTTTTCCATTCCTCTCAAATCATTGGAACCTTCGAGGTAAAGCTTCAGGTTCAGTCCCAAGCTAATGAAGAAGATATGCAGAAAGTGCTAGACAATAGACCATACCACTTCGACCAGTGGATGGTTATCATTCAAAAATGGGAACCTGTTATATCGGAGACTTTCCCATCAAAGATTCCTTACTGGATTGATATCCAAGGACTCCCAAAACACCTCTGGCTTCCTGAAATGGTGAAAACAATTGGTGAAGAGCTCGGAGAACTTTTGGACTAAGAGATTACAACTTCGACAGTAAAAATTAAGGTCCTCATTGATGGCTTACAACCTCTGGTAAAGGAGACAATAGTCGAGTTTAAAGATGGCAGTGAAGCCCTGATCTCCTTCCGCTACAAAAACCTCAAAAACTACTGCTCCTTTTGTAATAGACTATCCCATGAAAAGAAAGTTTGCCCAGGGTTTTTAGCGGCATCTGAGAGACAAGAGGAGCTGATCCCCCAAACAAATGCTCCAGGAAAGAGTGAACCCCAGCGGAACTACTACACCCCTTGGGACAATTTTAGGGCACCACAAGTTAGTCAGAACGGACAGAGGACTCTAGAGACAACTCAGGTGAACCATCATTCCAAATAAAGCCCCACGAATACATTTCGTCACCAATAAAACTCTCGAGGGTCCTTCCATGCTTTGTCACCTTATAAACGAAGCCTGCTGGGCACCAACCCTGACAGTCACCACCATAGAGCCCTTGACTCGCGTGAAAGAAGTAGCCCTGCTTTCCCACCAAGGCCAACTGGCCGCTCCCTATCATCCTCTAGAAACGACTACTCAAGGTCACATCATAGCTATGGTGGAGGATACAAAAAGACAAATCTATGCTGGAGAGAAAATACTTAATCCGAGCTGGAAATTCTGAAACGTCCATCACCAGACGCCCCCTGGCGGAGCACACCTTGTCTTCAGCAGAAGTAACCCCTCCTCCACCTATGCCTCTTCCTTCTACTGAGGAGGTTATGGGAACCCTCCGAGAGGTAACAGTTCAATATATGAGCTGTGCTGACCCTACTGAGAGTGTTGCAAGGAAATGTAGAGTAATTCAAGGTGAAGCTAAAGGTCTAACAGCAGAAACTGCTAACAGAATTATAGAGGCGGCAATAGCATCAAATCAAAATGATAATTTGGAGCAACTGACTCCTCCTGGAACATCCCCTCTGGAAGCTGTTACGACTGTACCACTTCGGGAGACTAATCAGCTATCCAATGCCCCTGGAAAGAAAAGACGCGGGAGACCACCTCTGCAAAAACCACAAAACAAAAGCCCTCTTAGACTAGCAGGAGCGAAATCAAGAAAACAAAACAAGTGCCTCATTCAATCCTCACCAAAGCGGAGAAGTACCTCTGAAGCTGGACCCTCCCACCGTGGAGAAAACAGTAAGAATGGTAACGGTGCACCACAAGGAAAGCTAATCCCAGATAATGGTGAAGAAGAAGGTGGATTTTCACAATCCACCTTATCCTCTTCCTTAAAGTTACTAAGCTGGAACTGTTGTGAGCTGGGGAACCCTACAACAGTTCAATGCCTCCGGGAGTTTCATTCCAAAATCTCACCGGAAGTCTTGTTCCTGATGGAGACGAAGAACCCAGATGAAAAAAGTCTTAAGCTCCTTACAATGGTTGAACTACCCTTCCCACCTCTTGATCCCACCCCATAGCCCAGGGGGAGGAGGATTGGCCCTATTTTGGAAGCAAGAAATGGAGTTATCAGTATTGGCAAGCTGCAAAAATTTTATTGACACAAAGATTGTATTTGAAGGGAAAAGTTTCTTTGCTACCTTTGTCTACGAAGAGCCAGATCGCTCAAAACGAAAAGAAATCTGGAAGGAACTAACTAACCTGGGTTTAGAGAAAGAGGAGCCCTGGTTCTTGACACGTGATTTCAACGATATCATTGATGCCTCTGAAAAACAAAGAAGACCTCCCCGTCACGTAGGGACATTCGTAGACATACGCTCGTTCATGTCAGAATGGGACCTGTTTGACTTACGCCATTCAAGTAACTTTCTCTCATGGATAGGAAAGCGGCATGATCAGCTTGTGTTCTGTCGTCTAGACAGGGCTATGTTAAATGGAGCTTGGGCGGAATTATTCCCCTTTAGCTGCAGTGAATATTTGAGATTTCAAGGCTCTGACCACCGACCTTTGCTCACCCAACTGGACCTCACAAAGAAGAAAAAGAGAGGGATCTTCAGATACGATAGGCGCTTAAAAGAGAATGAGGAGGTTAAAGCCCTGATAAAGAAAATCTGGTCTTATAATGTACACAATGAGGTTGAGGAAAAGCTTAAACAGTGCAGAAATGCAATATCTAAATGGTCAAAGGAAAAGACAAAAAACAGTTGGGCTCTTACTGAAAGCCTCAAGGACCAGCTGGATGCAGCTATGTCGAACCCATCTCCCACCCAGGAAGATATCTCCAGACTGAATAAAGAACTGCTTTTGGCCTACAAAGCTGAGGAAGAGTTTTGGAAGCAAAGAAGCAGACAACTCTGGTTATCATTAGGAGATAAGAATACTGGGTATTTTCACTCAGTAACTAGAGGAAGATCGACTGTTAATAAATTCTCAGTACTGGAGGACAAAGCTGGGAATGCGGTGTATGAAGAAGATAAGATACTAGGTGTGATTACCTCGTATTTTGAGGACCTCTTCACCTCCTAAGGGAGCACTAGACTGGAGACAGTACAAGAAGTTATTAAACCCTGTATCTCTGAGGAAATGAACCTATCTCTCACTGCTCTACCAACTGATGCCAAAATAAAGACCGCTTGCTTCTCCATACACGCAGAAAAAGCTCCTGGACCAGATGGGTTCTCGGCTAGCTTCTTTCACACGAACTGGGATACAGTGGGGCCAAATATCATTCTAGAAGTTCAAAACTTCTTCCATTCTGAATGCCTGCAAAAGTCGATCAATGAAACAAACATCAGACTCATACCCAACGTTCAATGCCCCCAAAAGATGTCTGAATATCGACCTATTTCCCTCTGCACAATTTTCTACAAAATTATTTCGAAGGTGCTATCTAGAAGACTCCAACCAATCCTACATATATAATTTCTGAAAATCAGTCAGCCTTTGTCTCTAAGAGAGCATGATAACTCTCTAATTTATATATTTTTAGCATCCTTTTTTGTCCATATTTTGCATTGTTCATATCTCTAACTTAGCATTTGTAGGAATTTACTTTTAGACCATTTAGGGTGTTGCATTTCTGCATTTGCATGTTTTGGATGAAAACAGGTGTTAAAGAGCCAAAAAAAAGTACCTAAGGTTAGAATAAATTAGCTCTAAGTCTCTAAATAAAAAATAAAAATAAAAAAAAAAAGAGAGAAAAGATTTTGCTATAGTCTCCTAGAAAGAAAGAAAAAACATATATATTCATATTAGGAGTTTAGCAAAGAAAGAATAAAAAAAAAAAGCTAGAAGTTTAAAGTCTAAATCTTAGGGAGTAAAAAAAAAGAGTTAAAATCAAGGATGTGGGTAGTTTGATTCTAGGGGGTTTAAATAAAAAAAAAAAAGAGAATGAGAAAAGGGTAGATCATCAAGAGTTAAGCTTTGTATGCCCAAATTGTTCTCAGTCTTAGATAGTTTTCACAACTGTCTACCATTCCTTCTTTGAGAGATAACCACCCAAATAATTTGTTTGAAACCACCTCACCAAAAAGCCTTACCCTTGAAACCGATTGAGCTTGATTCACCTTCCATTTGCAAGAATTCGCCAAACACTTATTGAATGTGAAAGAGATGTTCTTTATCTTTAGTTGGAGGTTGAACTGGATCGATGCATGGTAATAAGCATAGAAAAATATTTGTAAGTATGTTGATTGATCTTAGCACCATTAAACTATCTTTAAGGACTATAGCTTGAATCCTTCGCTTAGCATATTAAGGTTATGAGTCCCCACTTTCAAACCACACCCTCTTACTTCCTTGCTAGAGACTAGCAAGATTTAAGTTTGGGGGTCTGATCACTCTCTAATTTATATGTTTTTAGCATCCTTTTTTGTCCATATTTTGCATTGTTCATACCTCTAACTTAGCATTTTTAGGTCATTAACTGTAGGAATTCACTTTTAGACCATTTAGGGTGTTGCATTTCTGCATTTGCATGTTTTGGATGAAAACAGATGTTAAAGAGCCAAAAATGGGGAAAACAGGGACAACCCGAGCATGCACCCGAAGGAGCCATCGAGCTGGAAGAACAAGTCCGAACCCCAACAGGATCGAGGAGGATCCAAAAGCATGAAGAACAACCCGAAGATCCACCCGAGGAGTAATATGACTTCACCCTCGTGTACCCCATCGAGTAGACCATCGGGCAAGTCTGGGAAGCTAGGTCAAAAGGGTTTCCATATATAAACCCCCTCCTCTCCTAGCTCGCAAACAAGCACGCCGCAGACCCTCAAACTAGAGAGCGAGAGCTTCTGTAAGAGAACTGAGCGACTCAAACATTTTTCCTTTTGTTTTTACATTTTCTTTCATAGTTTTCATAGTTTTTTTTAGATTTCTATCTTGTACTCTTTCTACTCTATCTTTACTGTTTAATACAATGCAATTTTCATTCTTTTTCGTTGCTTTGTTATTCATTGCTATGTCCGAGTAGTGTAGTAAAGTTTCTAGGGATGGGATAGATGATTTTGTGTTCTTGATCGGTTAGGATGCCTTAGTTTGATTGTATATTTTCGATAGATTTCCTTCTAGGTTGGTGTTCTTAATGCTGTCAACAGACCGAGAGGTTGAGATTAGATCTAGGGCGTTTACAAATGCTACAGACCGAGAGGAGTAGATGAGATGCTTGATTTAACCAATGCTAGAGGTTTACTTGACTCTGAGTAAGAGATTAGATGAGTTTGATTTTACTAACAATAATGAATCGATCTTAATGCCTGCTTGATTATGTTGCTAGTGCGAGAGTGTGAGAACTGATCAAGGTTGATTGTTGCTAGTGCGAGAGTGTGGTGACAAAGTTTTAGAGATTCATTGTCTAGGAAATAATTGCTTGAGGCATGTAAGGCATCTGTACTGGTCAAGAATACTCAGGATTCGATTACCCCATCCTTAGGAGCTTTCGTATTTTAATTGTTTGCTTTTTCTTACTTACTCGACTACTTACCCGATCAGGTACACGATAACCTGTATCGAGTGATACCTCGAGCTGTTCATATCTCATTTGCTTATTCGATCACCCCACTCGATCCTGGACTCGATTACTTGCATCGAGTGCTTAGGTCATGTGGTTTTTTGTTTATATTCTTGTCTTTCATTTATTTTTGGCCTGTTATAACAAAAACACTATCTGCTTGGCTTGACTTGTATTGTTCTGATCATATCCTTTCTACTAGCAATAGACAACCATTTGGATTGATAACCCTTTGTACTACCACTGCATAGGGAATTGATACCCTGGGTGAAAACCTGTCTATCAATTTGGCGCCGTTGCCATTTGGTTGATTTTATTTTTGCTACGTTTAGGATTTCAGCACTTGCTAGATCAAGTTCTTTTGTTTATATTTGGTTCGGAATCTGACTTGTTTGCTTTCGCTCTTGTTTGTTTTGAATCTCAGGTACAACCCGAGCACCCACCCGACCCGTCACTCGATCACCTAGATCGAGTTGACCCTCGTGTACACACTCAGAAACCTACTTGTGCATGCAAAAACGATCCAGAGGTAGCCAGAACCTGAGTCCTTTCATCGACAACATCGACAGACCTAGGCTACTCAGACAACAACAAGTTCAACCGGAACCAGCAATCATTGAGGAGACGATGAATAATCAGAACGGTCCACCAGCTCCTCAAGCAAGGACCAATATAGGAACAGGAGATGCTCCCTCTACTCACACTCAAAGAAATGGCATTGTGCCACCTGCTGTGCAGAACAACAATTTTGAGATCAAGAGTAGTCTCATCTAGATGATACAAAGTAATAAGTTTCATGGATTGCCAATGGAGGACCCATTGGATCATCTGGATGAATTTGATAGGCTCTGTAGCCTCACTAAGATCAATGGAGTCAGTGAAGATGGATTCAAGCTCAGGCTTTTCCCATTTTCTTTGGGGGACAAGGCACACATCTGGGAGAAATCACTCCCTAAGGAGTCCATCACCACTTGGGAAGCGTGCAAGAAGGCATTCCTGGCCAAATTCTTCTCCAACTCCAGAACCGCAAGGCTGAGAAAAGACATTTCCGGCTTTGTTCAGAAGAACAATGAAATGTTCAGTGAATCTTGGGAACTTTTCAAGGGATACACTACCAGATGTCCACACCATTGCTTCAGCAATGCTTCTTTGCTGAGCACACTTTACAGAGGAGTGATCCCAAAATACGGATGTTGCTGGACAATGCAAGTAATGGCAACTTCCTCAACAAGGAAGTTGATGAAGGTTGGGACCTAGTTGAGAACTTGGCTCAATCTGATGGGAACTACAATGAGGAGTACGATCGCACTGTGCGATTTACAGGAGAGAAAGATGCCAAGTACAAGAGGGACATGAAAGCCCTCAATGACAAGCTTGATAAATTACTCAACTAGCAGCATCAACATGTTCATGCTATATCAGAGGAAGAGCA
Source organism: Camelina sativa (assembly GCF_000633955.1). Taxonomy (NCBI): domain Eukaryota; kingdom Viridiplantae; phylum Streptophyta; class Magnoliopsida; order Brassicales; family Brassicaceae; genus Camelina; species Camelina sativa. The sequence goes on from NC_025689.1 coordinate 26,719,305, forward strand.
GTTTCTACAACAAGATGGGGAGACTATACAGATAGAGGATGTTAACATATCAACAACCAAGGAGGTTACAACAAGGGGTACAACAACTACAAGCCGAATCCGAATGTGTCTTATCGGAACCCGAATGTTGCCAATCCTCAGGACCAAACTTACCCATCTGCAGTTCAAGGGAACTAGGTCCAACAGAAGCCTTTTGTCCAGTACAATCAAGGTTATGCACCTAAGCAGCAGTACTCTGGAAACTACAACCAACCACATGGATTCCAACAACATCAAGGCCAGCAGAACCAATCACAGGAAGCTGAGTTACGCGGTCTAATTCAGCAAATGATTCAGAATCAGGCTTCAGCATCTATGGACATCGCG
>NC_025689.1:26724490-26749131 GCF_000633955.1 Camelina sativa
GATCGATGCATGGTAATAAGCATAGAAAAATATTTGTAAGTATGTTGATTGATCTTAGCACCATTAAACTATCTTTAAGGACTATAGCTTGAATCCTTCGCTTAGCATATTAAGGTTATGAGTCCCCACTTTCAAACCACACCCTCTTACTTCCTTGCTAGAGACTAGCAAGATTTAAGTTTGGGGGTCTGATAACTCTCTAATTTATATGTTTTTAGCATCCTTTTTTGTCCATATTTTGCATTGTTCATACCTCTAACTTAGCATTTTTAGGTCATTAACTGTAGGAATTCACTTTTAGACCATTTAGGGTGTTGCATTTCTGCATTTGCATGTTTTGGATGAAAACAGATGTTAAAGAGCCAAAAATGGGGAAAACAGGGACAACCCGAGCATGCACCCGAAGGAGCCATCGAGCTGGAAGAACAAGTCCGAACCCCAACAGGATCGAGGAGGATCCAAAAGCATGAAGAACAACCCGAAGATCCACCCGAGGAGTAATATGACTTCACCCTCGTGTACCCCATCGAGTAGACCATCGGGCAAGTCTGGGAAGCTAGGTCAAAAGGGTTTCCATATATAAACCCCCTCCTCTCCTAGCTCGCAAACAAGCACGCCGCAGACCCTCAAACTAGAGAGCGAGAGCTTCTGTAAGAGAACTGAGCGACTCAAACATTTTTCCTTTTGTTTTTACATTTTCTTTCATAGTTTTCATAGTTTTTTTTAGATTTCTATCTTGTACTCTTTCTACTCTATCTTTACTGTTTAATACAATGCAATTTTCATTCTTTTTCGTTGCTTTGTTATTCATTGCTATGTCCGAGTAGTGTAGTAAAGTTTCTAGGGATGGGATAGATGATTTTGTGTTCTTGATCGGTTAGGATGCCTTAGTTTGATTGTATATTTTCGATAGATTTCCTTCTAGGTTGGTGTTCTTAATGCTGTCAACAGACCGAGAGGTTGAGATTAGATCTAGGGCGTTTACAAATGCTACAGACCGAGAGGAGTAGATGAGATGCTTGATTTAACCAATGCTAGAGGTTTACTTGACTCTGAGTAAGAGATTAGATGAGTTTGATTTTACTAACAATAATGAATCGATCTTAATGCCTGCTTGATTATGTTGCTAGTGCGAGAGTGTGAGAACTGATCAAGGTTGATTGTTGCTAGTGCGAGAGTGTGGTGACAAAGTTTTAGAGATTCATTGTCTAGGAAATAATTGCTTGAGGCATGTAAGGCATCTGTACTGGTCAAGAATACTCAGGATTCGATTACCCCATCCTTAGGAGCTTTCGTATTTTAATTGTTTGCTTTTTCTTACTTACTCGACTACTTACCCGATCAGGTACACGATAACCTGTATCGAGTGATACCTCGAGCTGTTCATATCTCATTTGCTTATTCGATCACCCCACTCGATCCTGGACTCGATTACTTGCATCGAGTGCTTAGGTCATGTGGTTTTTTGTTTATATTCTTGTCTTTCATTTATTTTTGGCCTGTTATAACAAAAACACTATCTGCTTGGCTTGACTTGTATTGTTCTGATCATATCCTTTCTACTAGCAATAGACAACCATTTGGATTGATAACCCTTTGTACTACCACTGCATAGGGAATTGATACCCTGGGTGAAAACCTGTCTATCAATTTGGCGCCGTTGCCATTTGGTTGATTTTATTTTTGCTACGTTTAGGATTTCAGCACTTGCTAGATCAAGTTCTTTTGTTTATATTTGGTTCGGAATCTGACTTGTTTGCTTTCGCTCTTGTTTGTTTTGAATCTCAGGTACAACCCGAGCACCCACCCGACCCGTCACTCGATCACCTAGATCGAGTTGACCCTCGTGTACACACTCAGAAACCTACTTGTGCATGCAAAAACGATCCAGAGGTAGCCAGAACCTGAGTCCTTTCATCGACAACATCGACAGACCTAGGCTACTCAGACAACAACAAGTTCAACCGGAACCAGCAATCATTGAGGAGACGATGAATAATCAGAACGGTCCACCAGCTCCTCAAGCAAGGACCAATATAGGAACAGGAGATGCTCCCTCTACTCACACTCAAAGAAATGGCATTGTGCCACCTGCTGTGCAGAACAACAATTTTGAGATCAAGAGTAGTCTCATCTAGATGATACAAAGTAATAAGTTTCATGGATTGCCAATGGAGGACCCATTGGATCATCTGGATGAATTTGATAGGCTCTGTAGCCTCACTAAGATCAATGGAGTCAGTGAAGATGGATTCAAGCTCAGGCTTTTCCCATTTTCTTTGGGGGACAAGGCACACATCTGGGAGAAATCACTCCCTAAGGAGTCCATCACCACTTGGGAAGCGTGCAAGAAGGCATTCCTGGCCAAATTCTTCTCCAACTCCAGAACCGCAAGGCTGAGAAAAGACATTTCCGGCTTTGTTCAGAAGAACAATGAAATGTTCAGTGAATCTTGGGAACTTTTCAAGGGATACACTACCAGATGTCCACACCATTGCTTCAGCAATGCTTCTTTGCTGAGCACACTTTACAGAGGAGTGATCCCAAAATACGGATGTTGCTGGACAATGCAAGTAATGGCAACTTCCTCAACAAGGAAGTTGATGAAGGTTGGGACCTAGTTGAGAACTTGGCTCAATCTGATGGGAACTACAATGAGGAGTACGATCGCACTGTGCGATTTACAGGAGAGAAAGATGCCAAGTACAAGAGGGACATGAAAGCCCTCAATGACAAGCTTGATAAATTACTCAACTAGCAGCATCAACATGTTCATGCTATATCAGAGGAAGAGCAGTTTCTACAACAAGATGGGGAGACTATACAGATAGAGGATGTTAACATATCAACAACCAAGGAGGTTACAACAAGGGGTACAACAACTACAAGCCGAATCCGAATGTGTCTTATCGGAACCCGAATGTTGCCAATCCTCAGGACCAAACTTACCCATCTGCAGTTCAAGGGAACTAGGTCCAACAGAAGCCTTTTGTCCAGTACAATCAAGGTTATGCACCTAAGCAGCAGTACTCTGGAAACTACAACCAACCACATGGATTCCAACAACATCAAGGCCAGCAGAACCAATCACAGGAAGCTGAGTTACGCGGTCTAATTCAGCAAATGATTCAGAATCAGGCTTCAGCATCTATGGACATCGCGAAACGGTTTGCAGAAATGAGCAATAAGATCGACTCAGGATACAATGATCTCAATGCCAAGTACGAATAGCTCAACACTAAGGTTCGATACCTGGAAGGCCACCACAACAACCAACCTGCTCCAAAGATTAACCAACTCCCAGGTAAGGCTGTTAAAAACCCCAAGGATTATGCAACTGCTCAAGCCATCTTCCTTGATGATGACTATGAGGATTACATCACTGGGGACAGTGATGATCAAGATGGGGACGATGTGGAACACCCAATGAAAATTGAGGCCAAGTATTATATATCTGAGTATGAACCCGAGCCTTCACCCGAGGAGACTGATCGAGTTGATGATCGAACACTGGTTCGAGAATCACAAACTGAAGAACAACCCGAAGTGGAACCCGATCACCTACCCGATGATGGCGATCGGATGATGCATCGAGTAGATGTTGAAACAAGAGATCAGCCTCAACCACCTGCACCAAAAGAAGGGGAATTAGAGGAAAGATTCAATGCTGCACTTGACATCCAGTTGGAGGTGCTTGCAGAGCGAATGGCTAGGCGTAAAGCTCCACCACCTAAGCTTTTGCCACCACACGAGCTTCAGAAGGAAGCTGCCAAGGAGGCAGCTCGACTGGAAAACGAGGTTAAGGAAGCTGTCAAGGAAATTGGGTTTGAGATTCTCAGGAGTGAAGTGTGCTTGGATCCTGATCTTCGGATTGAGGAAAAACTAGGAGATCCTGGCTCTTTCACATTGCCATGCTCGATAGGTCTTCGGATCTTCAAGAATTGTGTGTGCGACCTTGGAGCTTCAGTTAGCATTATGCTGCTGTCAGTGGCCAACAAGATGGGATTCACTGATTTTAAACCAAGTAATCTGTATTTGGTTTTGGCTGATAGAACAGTGAGGCATCCGATTGGGATCCTGGAAAATCTACCTCTCAGAATTGGAAGAGTGGAAGTTCCTACTGACTTCATGATCCTTGATATGGACAAGGAACCAGACGAACCACTGATTCTAGGAAGACCATTCTTGGCAACAGTTGGTGCTGTGATCAAGGTGAAACAAGGCAAGATCAGAATAGAGCATGGTGAGCATTTCAAGATGGAATTTTATGTGAAGAAAGGGATTAAGAGGTCAACCATTGATGGTCAAGCTTTTTCTACTAAGACCAAACAGAGGAAGGTGCAACATCTTGAAGAGGTCAACACCACATTTGCTTTAGAACCTGGACAAAACCTGGAAAATCTGTTGAACCAGCCTGCTACAGTGGAGAGGATTCCAGAACCTCTTCCACATAGATCCCATGCTTAAGGAGCATGGAGAGTCAAGCTTAGTGACTTTAAACAAGCTCACTTAGGAGGAAGTCCCAAAGGTATCTTTTGTTTTGTTTTGATTTATTTGTTTTATCTTATTTTTCTATTTTTGAATTTTCATTAAAAAAAAAATGGAAAATTGAAGAACACGAGGGTCAACCCGACACCATACTCGACGCGCCTGATCGTGTCTTTGCTCGGGTGGCGAGTGGAGTCCGAATTCCACATGGAAGCCCACTCTCGGTGAAGCCCACCAACCAAACCATACTCTATTTAAGGGTGTCGAACCACTTCTCCCTCATTATCACCGATAAGTTGTCTCTAAACCCTAAAGTTCTTTTAGCTTCCATACTTTCTATTCTCTCTCGATCTCAAGCTTTATTCGATTTCTTTGGGACTAATCCTATTAACCTCGAGACTTAGCCTTCTTCTTCTCAAGGATTCAAACATGGAGCCAACCGCTAAAACCTACCAAAGGAAGGGAAGAAGATCAACCTCCACCGCTGCTACAACCGGAGGCGATGCCGTCGAAGCTCGAGAGTCTCAAGGGAGAGGAAACGTTCCATAATCCCAACCGCTGGCTGGACGTTTTGCCTCCCCAACCCGATGCTCAACCCGATCCACCACCCGACCTGATGCTCGAGTAACCGATCGAGTAGGCCACCGAGTTCGCTCACCGAGTCTAATGGCGAGTGTTGTTCGCCGATCTCCTCGACGTTGGGACCTGTCTACGTCCAAAAGAACCCTTACCGACCCCATAGAGGTTGATTCTGATGCTGGAGGAGAAGAGCAAGGGGAGATCCAAACCTCTCGATCAAGGAGCAGAGCTGCGGTTGCAAGAGGGAAGAGACCGGCTTCATAGAAGGCTGAAAGGTCAGTTGAGAGAGCAGTTGAGGAAGAGGATCAACAGGCAGCGGAGGAGGACCGAGCGAGAGAAGAGGAGCAGAGAGAGAGGACACGCCAAGCCTCGCGGAGGCTGAAGCAGAAGGAGGTGGGCACTCCGGCAAGACTATTCAAAGTTTTCCGGAAGATGAGCTTTGTTGGTACCCGATACCCTCACCATGAGACCATGAAGCAGTTGGACATCGCTAGAGAGGTTGAGTTTTTGTTTGATATGTGCCACCTGGGCCATATGATGCGAGCCCACCTTGAAGCATATGAGGAGGAGACGGTCCATTTCCTTTCAACCTTGAAGCTGCATTATTTCGAGGACCACCCGACCCTACTACCCGATGGGGGGATCAGGTTCATCACCTTCTCCATGAGGAACAAGGATTACCGGCTCACTTTCAAGTAGATGGAGAAGCTATATAGCTTCAAAGCTGGTAGTGAAGAAGGAATGGAGGTTAGCAAGGAGGAAATGAGGTCCCTATGACTAACAATAGGAGACAAGCTCTCCTACAAGTCCACAAGCTCCAAATCCACTCAAATAAGGAGCCCTGTCTTGAGGTATTTTCACAAGTCCCTTGCATGCACTCTTTTTGCTAGAAAAGAGACTGGGAATGTGAACGATCATGAGCTCCAGCTGCTGGACAATTCTTTGTGTGGAGTTTTGGACAATGCTAGGGATGGTACACCACTAGTTGGAGATGTTGCGGATACTAGTATGGTGTTTGTGCTACTCGATCAATTCCTCTATCTGAAAACGTGGGCAATGAAGAAAAGAGAAGGAGGCGGAGAGATCTCCATTGGAGGACTGATTACACCGATTTTGGTGGCATGCGATGTTCCCTTGAAGGGAATAGTGCACGAACCGAGATGGCTGGATGTGGACTACCTCGTGCTGGCGAGATTTTTGGCCCAGGAGAGGCCTAATGACATGATGCTGTTCAAGTTCGTCCATCCAACCGCCAGAGCTGCCCAAATGGTCCTATCTAATGTCATATGCACCAATGTTCGGCTGAGAAACAACATTGACTTCGCACCACCTTTGGAGGAGCTGTAAAATTCGGAGGAGGAGTCTGAAGCTGAGAAGAGAGAGGAAACCGGGCAGAGACAGGGAGATAGCTCGGAGGATTTCAATTTTGAAGATTATGTGTGCTCTCAAAAGCAACCGGTTGGAGTGAGGGAAGCCCACAAGAGGATCGGATGGATGAAGAAGATGAACAAGTATTTGGTGAGGAAGGTGAAAGATCTTACCGGCTCGGTGAAGGCAATGGGAGGTCAGATCAAAGAGCTGCAAGACAAGGCAAGCTGTGCCTCAGCCCCTACCTCGGCATACGCACTAACTTGGATGGGGAGAAGCGGACCGCTAGGAGGAATTCGAGGACTGCCACCTCAAGAACCCCATAGAGCATCATCATATGAGCCCCAAGCTGAGGAGGACATCACCCGACCTGAGGCATCGCGGAGAAGCCATTCTAACGCTTACCCGACTCCCAACCCGATGGGATACATGATGAACTATCCGATGCACCCATCGAGCATCTAATCGGGTGATTACGCAGGTATTTTCCCTTCGCCTTATCAGATGCCATTCACGATGCCGTACACGATGCACCCTGCGAGTGGATACACGGGTGATCATTCTGGACCTCTTCCGCCATTTCCGTCATACTACCCGATGCCCTACCCGATGAGCTACGCAATCCCACCCTCGATCAACCCCTCGGATTCTGGTCAGAGTAAGTCGTCTGTGCAAATTTCTGAGCTCTCTGACGAGCAACCACCGGCACCTGCTGAAGCCGGAGACGACCCTGGCTACACGTTGGCGAGTATGGAGGCTGCTGCAACCTCCTTCTTCTTCAACCCATGAGGTACCCATTTTATCCAACCCTTGTATATACCATTGCATTTAGTTTAATTCATTTTGTGTGATTCTTGGATTCTTTTTCTAACTTTTATTTACACAGGGACTGTGTAATTTAAGTTTGGGGGAGGGTCCTAGAATGTATTTAACTTTGTGTTTTATTTTCTTCTTTTTATTATTTCAAATTTTTACATGCTAGTTTTATTCATTTGAGTTTGCATCTATGTGCATTAAAAAAATCCAAAATAATTTGAAAAAAAAAATTAAAAAAAAAAGAGTGTTCGTGTAGTTGCATTTACATATTAGGATTGAGTCTAGTTTGTTTCATATAGGATTGTTGCATATGCATCTTAGGGGACAATGATTAAAACTACCTTGTTCAAAATCAAACCTTAGGATTGAAGCTATAGCCCTTAGTCACAGTTCATTATTGCTAGATCAATCTTTGGAAAAAAATGAAAATCTTTGCTTAAACCCTTGTGTCGTTTGAATGCTTCCTCCACTTGCTTGAACATTAGAACATCTCTATATTATTGGATTTAATTTGAACTTTAATTGTCTTGCTTATGGAACTTGAATACTTACTCATGGTAACTCTAAACTCAGGTTAGCACTCCATTTTTACCAATCTTTTCGTTTAACCCGATTCATTTGTCCTATCCATGAACCCAAACCTTTCTTTCAAACCTTGTTGTGAATTGTTGAGTGAGGCCTCTTTCATTGTGCAATAGGTTGTGAAACCTTGAGAGTATTGAGAACGACAAAGAACTGCCTCTTGATTTAGCTAAGTTAGAATTTGAACTGGTTAATAGATTCGGTTTTGAAAAATAGGTGGTTAGAATGTTTATTTGGAGTTGGGTTGTGGAATAAAAAAAAAAAAGTACCTAAGGTTAGAATAAATTAGCTCTAAGTCTCTAAATAAAAAATAAAACTAAAAAAAAAGAGAAAAGATTTTGCTATAATCTCCTAGAAAGAAAGAAAAGACATATATATTCATATTAGGAGTTTAGCAAATAAAGAATAAAAAAAAAAAAAAGCTAGAAGTTTAAAGTCTAAATCTTAGGGAGTAAAAAAAAGAGTTAAAATCAAGGATGTGGGTAGTTTGATTCTAGGGGGTTTAAATAAAAAAAAAAAAAGTGAATGAGAAAAGGGTAGATCATCAAGAGTTAAGCTTTGAGAGATAACCACCCAAAGAATTTGTTTGAAACCACCTCACCAAAAAGCCTTACCCTTGAAACCGATAGAGCTTGATTCACCTTCCATTTGCAAGAATTCGCCAAACACTTATTGAATGTGAAAGAGATGTTCTTTATCTTTAGTTAGAGGTTGAACTAGATCGATGCATGGTAATAAGCATAGAAAAATATTTGTAAGTATGTTGATTGATCTTAGCACCATTAAACTATCTTTAAGGACTATAGCTTGAATCCTTCGCTTAGCATATTAAGGTTATGAGTCCCCACTTTCAAACCACACCCTCTTACTTCCTTGCTAGAGACTAGCAAGATTTAAGTTTGGGGGTTTGATAACTCTCTAATTTATATGTTTTTAGCATCCTTTTTTGTCCATATTTTGCATTGTTCATACCTCTAACTTAGCATTTTTAGGTCATTAACTGTAGGAATTCACTTTTAGACCATTTAGGGTGTTGCATTTCTGCATTTGCATGTTTTGGATAAAAACAGATGTTAAAGAGCCAAAAATGGGGAAAACAAGGACAACCCGAGCATGCACCCGAAGGAGCCATCGAGCTGGATGAACAAGTCCGAACCCCAACACGATCGAGGAAGATCCAAAAGCATGAAGAACAACCCGAAGATCCACCCGAGGAGTAATCTGACTTCACCCTCGTGTACCCCATCGAGTAGACCATCGGGCAAGTCTGGGAAGCTAGGTCAAAAGGGTTTCCATATATAAACCCCCTCCTCTCCTAGCTCGCAAACGAGCACGCCGTAGACCCTCAAACTAGATAGCGAGAGCTTCTGTGAGAGAACTGAGCGACTCAAACAGTTTTCCTTTTGTTTTTACATTTTCTTTCATAGTTTTTATAGTTTTTCTTAGATTTCTATCTTGTACTCTTTCTACTCTATCTTTACCTTTTAATACAATGCAATTTTCATTCTTTTTCGTTGCTTTGTTATTCGTTGCTATGTCCGAGTAGTGTAGTAAAGTTTCTAGGGATGGGATAGATGATTTTATGTTCTTGATCGGTTAGGATACCTTAGTTTGATTGTATATTTTCGATAGATTTCCTTCTAGGTTGGTGTTCTTAATGCTGTCAACAGACCGAGAGGTTGAGATTAGATCTAGGGCGTTTACAAATGCTACAGACCGAGAGGAGTAGATGAGATGCTTGATTTAACCAATGCTAGAGGTTTACTTGACTCTGAGTAAGAGATTAGATGAGTTTGAGTTTACTGATACTAATGAATCGATCTTAATGCCTGCTTGATTATGTTGCTAGTGCGAGTGTGTGGGAACTGATAAAGGTTGATTTTTGCTAGTGCGAGAGTGTGGTGACAAAGTTTTAGAGATTCATTGTCTAGGAAATAATTGCTTGAGGCATGTAAGGCATCTGTACTGGTCAAGAATACTTAGGATTCGATTACCCCATCATTAGGAGCTTTCGTATTTTAATTGTTTGCATTTTCTTTACTTGCTCGACTACTTACCCGATCAGGTACACGATAACCTGTATCGAGTGATACCTCGAGCTGTTCATATCTCATTTGCTTACTCGATCACCCCACTCGATCATGTACTCGATTGCTTGCAACGAGTGCTTAGGCCGTGTGGTTTCTTGTTTATATTCTTGTCTTTCATTTATTTTAGGACTGTTAGAACAAAAACACTATCTGCTTGGCTTGACTTGTATTGTTCTGATCATATCATTCCTGCTAGCAATAGACAACCATTTGGATTGATAACCCTTTGTACTACAACTGCATAGGGAATTGATACCATGGGTGAAAACCTGTCTATCAGAGCCATCACTGATAATGTCCTTATAACTCATGAGATCTTGCACTATCTAAAAACCTCAGATGCAAAGAAACGTTGCTACATGGCAGTAAAATCAGATATGGCTAAGGCTTATGATCGTATTGAGTGGGATTTTATCAGAGTGGTCATGGAAAGGATGGGCTTCCATAGGAAGTGGATATAATGGATTATGCAATGTGTGACCACAGTTTCCTATTCCTATCTGTTAAATGGCTCAGCCCAAGGCTCAGTTGTTCCCCAAAGAGGAATCAGACAAGGGGATCTGCTATCTCCGTATCTGTTCATCCTGTGTGGTGAGGTCCTATTGGGCCTCTGTCTAAATGCACAGAAGGAGAATAAACTACTTGGGATCTGTGTTGCTATTGATTGCCCCCGAATAAACCATCTCCTCTTCGCTGACGATACTATGTTTTTCTGCAGATCAGATGTCAAAAGCTGTAAACTTCTAATGAGCATATTGAGAAAGTATGAGTTGCCTTGGTTCAGATGATTAATAAAGATAATTCAGCAGTTACCTTTTCGTCAAAGACCCCTGAAGATGTGAAGACGCTGGCCCAACAAACTTTAGGAATTCAGAGAGCTGGAGGTCTTGGGAAATATCTAGGCCTACCTGAGATGTTTGGCAGGAAAAAGTAGGATCTATTCAATTTCATAGTAGATAGAATACGTCAAAAGGCAGTAAGTTGGTCATCAAAACACTTATCAATTGCGGGAAAGACTACTATGTTGAAGTCTGTCCTCTCGGCCATGCCAACCTACACCATGTCATGCTTCAAGCTTTTGATGTCTTTATGCAAGAGAATCCAATCAGCCCTCACTCGGTTCTGGTGGGATTCTTCTGCAGAGAAAAGGAAAATGTCATGGATTGCCTGGGATAAAATGTCAAAGACAAAGAGATATGGGGGCTTAGGCTTCAAGGATATCACCTGTTTCAACGATGCTCTCTTAGCAAAAGAGAGTTGGCGTATTCTTACTAGACCAGACTGCCTTTTGGCTAAAACCCTTCTTGGCAAGTATTGCAAAGCAAGCTCTTTCCTGGATTGTACCGTCTCCTCTAATGCTTCGCATGGTTGACGTGGTATTTGTATTGGGAGAGACCTCCTGAAAACTACTCTAGGTAAAGCAATTGGGTCGGGATCGACAACTTCTGTTTGGAATGATCCATGGTTATCGCTTTCATCACCAGTTATCCCTTATGGACCTCCTACAGAACAAAGCCAACATATGAAGGTGGATGAGCTTATATGCTCGACATCTAAAGAGTGGGATATTGAGAAGATACGAACAATCATACCTCAATACGAGAATGAGATCTGTATCCTTCGTCCAAGCAAGCTAGGAGCCCCTGATCAGTACTCTTGGCTACCTACCAAATCGGGTGTATACTCGGCCAAAACGAGATACCATGCGGCTTCAGAGAGAGGAAGACCAAACCACCTGGTTCCCAATCCAACTTTCAACTGGAATAAAAACATCTGGAACCTTCACTGCCCACCAAAAGTCTGGTTTCTAACCTGGAAAGGTATGAGGAACGCCCTTCCTACTGGCCAAAAACTGTGAATCAGAGGAATCAATCCGGATGCTACCTGTCCACACTGCAATGCTGACGAATCCGTCATTCATTTACTGTTCCACTGCCCCTTTGCAGCAGAAGTCTGGAGATCAGCACCTTTTAAAACCCCACCACGCACAGAACTGTTCACGACCACTCAACATGGAATTGAGGTAATCAACAAGTTAATCTGTTTACCTCCCTGTGGAGTAGGAACTGGGAATCTAGCCCCTTGATCTTGTGGTTTAATTGGTACTCGAGAAATAAGAAGATCTTTGAAATCTGCCTCTTCACCTGCTCAGAAATTATAACACTCGCCATCGTTTTAGCTCGAGACTGGTCTGCAGCCCAAGACCAAACACCATCTCCAAAACATCAAACCAGATCCGAGCAACTCCAGATCTCCGTTTGGATACCATCCAATGTTTCTCTGACGGTTCATGGCGAGAGGAGACGAGGGAAGCTGGATTTGGCTGGATCTTTCTTGACAGGTCTCAATCATCGAAAATCAAAGCCGGATCTGTGGCCTCAAACATCGCTTCTCCTTTAATAGCCAAAGCATCGGCTCTACTCCTCGCCATCCACCAAGCTCTTGAGCTAGATTTGAAACGAGTTTCTTTCGCTTCATATTCACTACAGTTGATCAAAGCGCTTAATTTGGAGGCTTCTTTCAAGGACTTTCATGGGATTCACCACGACATCCTCAATCTATCTCTTCGTTTCGATTATGTTTCCTTCGTGTTTGTACCAAGAGACATGAATAAGAAAGCTGATGCGTTAGCTAAATCAGCTTTACTTTTCTTACCTACTGTACCAAACTTGAATTAATGAAAACCAATTCCGGTTTAAAAAAAAAAAATGAGAGAACTTAACAACAAATGAACGGAATTACAATAAAGTTTATGATCGCATCACTGGTGATGGGGGAGAAACGATTAAGATTCATCGTAAAGAGATACAAACTTTGAATGGGAAGATGAATAAGTTTATTCAAGCTACCTTAAAGCCCATAAACTATGTACAGAGGAACATGATGATTACTAAGGATAACAAAGATTGAAGTTGAGAATTATGTAGGACGTTATTCATTGGTTAGATGCGGCAAAGTAGCCCTGGGCGTTCGGTTTAACCGGGTTATTCGGGTCGGGTTGTTCGGTTTAAAGAAAATTCGGGTTTTGAAAAATCTCACCGAATAGACCCGAAATAAAATTCGGTTCGGGTCGGTTCGGAAATCGGTTTATTCGGGTCGGTTTTAAGGATTTATATCTATTCCGAGAAAAAACTGATTTTTTTCTACTTCGGTTTATTTAAACCGAAATACACCAAAGTAAAAAATTATGGGCTTAAATAACTTACATTTACAAACCACAATAATGGACCTAACCTAATTAAAATTTGGGCCTCTTAACAAACTCAAACCCATCAAAAAGTTAGGGTTTTTACAAACAAGGAGATCACGGCTGCAAATTCGCCGTTGCCGCTTTCTTTGACAGATCTGAAGCGTTGCCGTTGCCGTCAATGTTGTAGATCTTTAGACAACTTTCTCAACTACGTAGGCAATAAAAACCTCCATCAAATCTGTGACGGCTCTACACTCACCCTCACCGTCATTGCTCTCTTCCTAGCCACCAGATCTATCAACATAACAAATCCCAAAACATCAAAAGACTCCGATTAACGAGAAGCAGACATCAATACTGCTTACAAGCATCGAAATTTCAAGATAATCAGTTATTAATAAAGAGGAAGAACTTACTAGTTACAAATCTGAAAATTGCAATTAGGGAATGAAGGAGGAATAACTTAGGGAACCATCTCAACGAGAGAGAGGATAAGGTGAAGGTAAGAAGAAGATAAGCAAAGAGGTGGGGAAGAAAAAGATGAATAATAATCTATGTAAAGGAGAAGAAGGGTGAAGGAGAAAGAGAAGAGAGAGCTTCTTCTCTCGTGAGAAGAAAAAAATAAGAGGAGTATAATTTTAGGGTTTTTGTATTTTTATATGTGTCTCCTTAAACCGAAGAAACCGATCGGTTTTGGTGTGCCGAACCGAATAAACCGAAGACCGAAATCAATTTATAATTTTGCCGATCGGTTAAGAACAGTAAATCGGTTAGCAACCGAAAACCAAAATTGTCGGTTTGTTCGGTTCGGTTTTCTCGGTTTCTACCGATTGCCCAGGACTACGGCAAAGGCTATGGCCACCATGAAAACAATTGAGAATTAGTATCATTTGTTCGTAAGACAATGCATGTGTACAAAATATCAATCTCTGTTATATATGGAGTTAAACATATCATATAATGAATTAATTGCCAAAAAAAAGAAAAACATATCATATAATGAAAGTTGTATTCATCTTTATGTTGAACGTTCGAGGGAGATTAAAAGTAATGTGTGAAATCATTGCAATAGACCTACATTAATTCAATCCCAGATCGTTGATATATTTTGTACTGTATAAACAGAGATGCAAAGTAAAAAATATACAACTTATCATTATCGGTTAGAGTTAAAAAATTAGAATTGTGATCAAGAATATTATCGAAAAACTACAATCAAAAAACAATACAAAAAAGGTGTTTTGTGTCACTCATTTTATATATGCATAAGTTAGAATTGATGCAAATTAGTTTTACATCACTTATATAAATGACTCTGGTTGCACCGGTTGAAATATTTTTTAATATGCATCAGTTGATTCAATCAATACAAATGATGTTAGTATTTGGCTATTTGCATCAATGCATTAAAATAACGTTAAATTTGCAGCTGTTATTATAAGTAATTTTAAGTGTCTATATTAATTATATATAATTGAAGTTAGTATAAATAGAAAGAATATTAAATTAAATTCTAAGAAATATATATTATTAAATTCTAGAAATTAATATAAAAGCAAATTATTAATTTTGTGATAATAGTTGCCTATTAAATGTTTTTTTAATCATGGAAAAACACTAATATAACTATATATAAGAAAATTATGAAGTCTTTTATCAATGGAAGCAATATAAGACAAATTAAGTAAATAGTTGCATTACTTTTAAAAGCTAAGGCTTTGTTTTTAATTAGCATCAGTCACTTTTTTTTAAAATTGTATCATTCTCTGAATGATGAAAATTCAATTCATATATGCGTATCACTATTGTAAAACTATGCTAAAAGATTTATTTTTGCAACAGAAATAAATAATGACATTGGTTATTACTACTGATGTTAAATTATAATTTGTGTATTGATAATTATAGCAAGTAATTCATATTTTTATCATTTAAACTTTTGAGTCAAATTGGTTTATGCAATTGATTCATGATCTTTTGAAAATACTACCAACATTAATTAGGTATAGAGTTGTTCATTTACTTGATTCATGATTTTTGAACAATTTTGGAACATCAATTATCCTTACATATAAAATAAAATGATTAAGTTGAATTTACCATCAAGCAAGCTTATAGATGATAGAACCATGAATAATTTACCTTTAAACATCATCTAAATATCATTAAATTAGTATCATTCAAACTTTTGAGTCAGAATAATTTATGTAATTGATCCTTGTTGTAGTGACATATACCTTTTACCATCACCTTTAATTGGATATAGAGTTACTACTTGATTGATGATTTTTATTAGAAATTTTAGAAAAAAAAATTACCCTTACATATAGAACAAAATGATAGTTAATTTTGCCATAGACAAACTTATAGATGAAAGAACGATGAAACAATTTACCCTTAAAAACTATTTAAGAACCATCCTTATAATAAAATCATCATGACTCGCCTACGACGAAAAAACTTGTCAAAATATTATTATAAGTACAAAACAAAAAAGTTATAAATTTCATAAACCAATGATATAACAAATGAATCCATCACTACATACAAATGTTGAATATTCTACGTATACATGTAATGTGATTCCTCATACATATGAGATCCAAGAGTGTTAAACCCCATAGCTAAAAAGATTAAACTTTAATTCAACAATCATACAAACATCATTTTTAAATTCAGTAATAGTCTTTTCTTCTGAGCTTGAACATAATTTGCAGATACTCTACTACACATAAATATAAAAAGCTTATAGAAGATAAAAACACATTTGATTGACCGTTACAATAGGTGCAATCATGACTCACTTCACTTACAACACATGAAATTTATTACAACAGAGACACACTCACCACTAGATAGATATTCTACATCTAATAAAACACTAACAATATATATATATATAATATATGGTCTCTTATATGACTAAATACATGATAAATCTAAAACATGTTGGGATGAAAGGATTCATGTTTAGTATAGAAGGTTCATGTAATTATTATTGACAGTTCATGACTCACATATAAACATACAACCAAAAGAACAAGGTATATCCAAATTCATTCCCTAAGGCCATAGAGACTAAAAAATCACATAAACAAGTTGAAAGATGAAGACACTTGAAGAAAAAAAAATAATGAAATACATCAGTAGAACTACCCAATTTAGATTTGTTTCGACATCAAGTGTATATTTTCGATATATCTCAAAAACCCTAAAAACTTTGTCCGTTCATCGATTTGTGTATATATATTCTTAGTGACTCTCAAAAACCTCAAAAAATTAGTGGTTCGATTTTGTTTAGTAATTCTCTAAACCCCAAAATTAATCAAACACCTCATTCAGTCACATTTCACAATATCAAGTGAGGGTCGGGGGTGAAAATGGAGTGAGCAACTAATGATTTCAGTGAAAACTTGAAAAAAGACAAGAAGTTAAACTACCAAGTTCTTTTTACATCACATAGATCGACATACCGTATTGTATTGTTGAGAAGTCTATACAATAACGGTAAAATATAGTTTTATGCACATGCAATTTTAGTCAGGTATTTTTAATAACAATCTCAAGAAATATTTTTTACAATTACGTCTTTTCAGTTTTCATCATAAAATGGTTTTCTGAAAAATATTTTAGATAGTTTGGAAAAAAAACTTGTTTTTGTTAGCTATAATTTTAAAATACTATTTAAAGATTTTGGAAATATTATTTCCTCTAGCTCTCAGCCCTTAGAAATATATTCATATTGAATTATAATTCATATATTTTTTTATGTTATAAAAAGATATATATCATTTGAGCTTATCTTCGTGAGCATAACTAATAGAGTTCGTATATCATAATTAAGTTGATGGCTAATGGATACATAGTCTGGTCCCGTTACCACAACTTAAAAGACAAGTGGACTAGACCTGTAGAATCATGGGGCTACCTAGCTCCTTTTTTTTATGTTCTTGTTTGACATATGATTTGTCGTATTTATTTATTTTATTATATAGTTTTATTTTTATTTGAAGATTTTCTGAAGTAATAATTAGTTGATGTGATATTGTTCAAAATTATTTGCATATTGAAACTGTCGTCGCTTTCTCTACAACTCTGAATTCGGTGGAATATGATGTTGTCGTGTTTTATTCATAACTCATTATTTATTTAAAGCTTCTAGTAAAACAAAACAAAAAATGGGAATTGTGAGAATCAATTTTTAAGACTTTGTGGTAAACAAATTACGAGACTATTTTAATATTCCAAAGCAATGTTCCATAGACTGTTCTATATATATACTCAAGTATCACTTCCAGAAAAGTTTTATACATGAATGGTCTATACAATAAATTTCGATTATTAGAACTTGATGATAATTCATATAAAAATAATTATATTACGGTTTAAATAAAACTATGATGTTTGAGTATTATATATGTATGAATGATTTATATAAATAATTTTTGACTATTAAATTTTAATGATAATTCCTATCGGAAAAATTATATTACCATTTAAATCAAACTATGATTTTGAATATATATTATATGTCGTGGGCATCAATGTTATAAATTAAAACAGTTGATGAGATTCATGAACGTAGACATGGTCCTACGGAAATTAAATTCCTATAGTTATAAATACTATTTTTGAGTTTCATTTAATTTGACAAAGAATAAATATGTTCACAAGATTCAATAGACATATAATTGGAACAAATAGTATCGTTTTGTGTAAATACAAAACAAAAGTTCTCACACGTCAACGCGTTATCGGTTTCAGTTCTTCAAAGCAAAGCTAGTGACACCTTTAAGCTCGGTTCTCAATTTAAAGTGGGAAATTCTTTCCGGTAAACAAATCAATTAGAATAAGACATCACATACAAAAAAGTTTGTAACCACCCAAAATTAGAAATAATAATAAGTGTTGGAAGAAAAAAAAAACATTAATATAAATCTAAAAGAGAATTCCGTAAGAAAACAAATAGTATGGAATAAATCATTGTCTCAAAATTAAGAGAAACCGCGTTTCGAACTTCATATTGCTTTCGGCCTCAATATCTTTTGTCATCTTTCCCATTAACACATAAATTGTCTCCCACTTCTTACGACATTTACATGTTTAGAAGTTTTTTCTTAAAATTATTAAAGAAACATACTAATTTTGTAGAGAATGGTGTAAAACTGAAACTGAACACTTGTTTTAAGGGTAACCATTAGCTATATATTTGCCACTCAAGAGGACAAAATTGTGGAGTATTGTTCATTATTGCAAAAATAATCATATTAAAACCTAATTGACTATTCTAAAAACAATATTTGTTTTCTTGATAAAGTACTTACCTAACGTAATCCAACTACTTAAAATAATATAACTAAATGAAGAAGTGCTTATTATTCAATATTAACTACAAAAAATGTTCAACACAATCAGATAATTCACTTATTTGCCACAGTAAATACTGTCAAACCAATACTATGTGTTTATATATAACGAAATGAAACCTCCACTAGCTGTGTATTAGATTAAGCCGCAAGCTGTGTACAGTGCCGGCGCTTTTAAGGGCTCCTGGGCAAATTTTTTTTTTTTTGAATAAAAGGCCAAATTTTTTTTTAACTTCTATTATATGTTAAAAATATGGATTTCATTTTGATAATATATAAACACTTAACAAAATTATAAAATGTTATTTTCGTTCTATTGTTGGAGTCAGTTGAAATAATTGTGAAAGATAAAATATATTTTTAGTTATTGATTCATCAAAATAAATCCTTAAAACATATTTTAATATATTATTTTATTTTGCAAATTTTGTTTTTGCCTCTTTTATCTTATATATTTTTTTGTACCCCATTTATCTTGTATTATTTTTTCTTTTGTGCCTCTTTATCTTACATTAATATTTTTTTTGTCTTTTTTATCTTATAAATTTTTTTTGTGTAGAAAAAAAATTAGTTGCCTCTTAAATCTTTGAACTCGGGACGATTGCACTGTTTGTTCCCCAGTTAAGCCAGCACTGGCTGTGTATGAAGTATAATAAGAAAAAAATCGTCCTAATTTTATTTATTGAAACTCTTGGTAATCGGTTTATAGCCATTAAATAAAAGAATTATATATATATATATATTAATACAAGAATACATGGTGGACCACAATTTTAGATCCGATGTAGAAAATTAGAAATAATTCTTTCTTCTCTTTTCATCTTTTATTTCCTAAAAGTTGTCTACAAAATCATTTGGTTATATACTTATACTATTAGATTTGAGCATTTATTAATTATTTCAACAAATATTAATCCATATAACATTATGTAATAATGCAGGCAGATACAATAAAAATTTACATAGTACTAGTTATTATTTTTTTTACTAAACATTCCCCTAAAAATCATCTATAACTTATATATCTCCACTTTTTTAAAAAGCATAGTTAAAATATGTTACATATACTTCATATTTATATATCTAAAATGTTTCGAACCAAGATTCATTATTTTTTAGATCTGGATCAATTATATATTGCTTGATAATTAATTTCTTGGTTGCAATAATTTCTTTAAAAAAATTATCCTATTTTTGTAAGGAAATGATAAGTAATTCAAAATTTGTAATTTACATGAAATATTTTTATTTTCTCCCTTCAAAAAATCTAACCATTTTTCTTATTTTCATTTTTGTCAAACTCGTACAAACTTACTATAAATTACATACAACCTTAAAACTCCAAAATAATATATCCCCAAAACAAAAACAAAAACCTTTTTAATAAACCTGAAAATTAAGTAAGAAAACGTGTATGTTAAGTGTCTATATATTACAGTCACACCTTCCATAACTCTCCATCATCTCTCTCACTTCACAAAAAAAACCCAAAAAAAAATGTCTCCCATTCCAAAACCACTCTTCTTCTTCTTCTTCCTCAACTATGTTGTAACTCTCTCAACCTCACTCTCCATCCACCTCCCACTCACCTCTCTCCCTATCTCACCCAAAACCACAACCTTCACAAACTCCCTCATCTCCCGCAAAAACCCATCTCCATCATCTCCACCATACCACTTCCGATCAAGATTCAAATACTCAATGGCTCTAATCATCTCACTCCCTATAGGAACACCACCACAAACACAGCAAATGGTTCTTGACACAGGAAGCCAACTCTCATGGATCCAATGCCACCGCAAAAAGCTCCCACCAGTTACATCGTTCGACCCATCTCTCTCCTCTTCTTTCTCAACCTTACCTTGCTCTCACCCTCTTTGTAAACCAAGAATCCCAGATTTTACACTTCCCACTTCTTGCGACTCGAACCGGTTATGTCACTACTCTTACTTCTACGCTGATGGAACCTTCGCTGAAGGTAACCTCGTCAAAGAAAAAATCACTTTCTCAAATACCGAATTTACCCCTCCTTTGATACTTGGTTGCGCTACTGAGTCCTCTGATGATAGGGGTATTTTGGGAATGAACCGTGGTCGTCTCTCGTTCGTCTCTCAAGCTAAGATTTCGAAATTCTCTTATTGTATCCCACCCAAATCGAACCGGCCCGGTTTTACACCAACCGGTTCTTTTTACCTCGGAGACAACCCGAATTCGCACGGTTTCAAATACGTTTCTCTGTTGACTTTTCCTGAAAGTCAACGAATGCCGAATCTTGATCCGTTGGCTTACACTGTACCGATGATTGGGATTAAATTCGGTTTAAAGAAGCTTAACATTTCCGGTTCGGTTTTTAGACCCGATGCAGGCGGGTCGGGTCAAACAATGGTTGATTCAGGATCCGAGTTTACTCATTTAGTGGACGCAGCTTACGATGCAGTGAGAGGAGAGATAGTGAGACGTGTTGGGCGGCGATTAAAGAAAGGTTACGTGTACGGTGGAACAGCTGACATGTGTTTCGATGGAAACGTGGTGATGATCCAACGGTTGGTCGGTGATCTTGTGTTTGAGTTAACTAGAGGAGTTGAGATACTTGTTCCGAGAGAGAGGGTTCTGGTTAACGTTGGAGGTGGGGTTCACTGCGTTGGAATCGGACGGTCGAGTATGCTTGGAGCAGCTAGTAATATAATCGGGAACGTTCATCAACAAAATCTTTGGGTTGAGTTTGACGTGACCAATAGAAGAGTTGGTTTCGCTAAAGCTGACTGTAGCAGATTACTGTGAGGAGATTCAGCTACGGTTGGGAATAGGGTCTTATGGTGGACTCGATTCGTTCGATGATGTCTAATCGGACGGTACATATAGTTAATATTAGTTTTGAACGAGGATGTCCTACAAAAAATAATTACAAGTGTTCACGTAGATTTTTATGGTTGTACTGTTTTGTATATTATATGGTTCATATTAACTTGGGGATGTTACATAAAAAAAATATCTTTATATTTGTCACTGTGGCTTGTTGACTCGTGCTGAAAGACTTGTGGATGAAAGAAATATACGAGATTTAGATTTGAGAATTTTTCAGAAGTGCTTTTTGTTTGGTGTTATTTTTATTATGGTACTACTTTCTTAGTACAATAATCCAAAAATATAGATCTACTTTAAGCCGAATGTCTACATATGTGGCCACTAATAAATCAAAGTAAACTCAAAACATGGAGTCTACTATACGTACTAACTATAATAGTTAATTTCATTGGATTACGGAATTCTTTATATTCTTAAATAGTTATATATAATTTTATAAAAATTAACATGTCATGATCTCGTATATTTTTCATTATATTATAAGTTAATGAAAAGACAAGTTCGAACAAAAACTAATAGATTATGGTTCAAATTTATTTTCTGTGATTTTGACTCTTTGTATTGATCAATAATACACACATATTTCAAACTTTCTACAAAGATTTAAAACCCATTAATTTAAAAATTATTACTCAAAACATTTTAAAAGTAATATATGTAGGTGATCGGTAAAATAACATTTTAGATCTTTGTTTACTTTATTAAAACTCTCGTGGATGTTGTTTTGTCTAACCAGTCTCCCACCACAATCCACATTAACATGCATTTCGTCACCAACTAGTCAATGCTAGTGGTTACAATTATTATCATTATTATCATTATCATTAACACAGGTTTGATTAGAGTGTGGAGGAAACACGAATTGCTTTGTGTGTGTATATACTATATACTATAACTTTGCTTGTAACATAATTCTTGATTACAGAAATCGAAAATACGTTAAGAAAAGACAAACAAGCATGGCTTTATATTTTATTGTCTCTGTGATATTTACTAATTATTAGTAAGACAAACCGAAATCAGGATCACAACACGACATTTTAGAATTAATATAAACCAAAAACATAATATTATTCTACGAAATTATATAGAAGGAGAAAGATGCAATGGATAAACCACAAAAATACATGCAACAAATAAAGAATACTAATATCAATTAACAGTCAGACAAAGGTCACAAGGAGATGTATCATATATATTTTATTGAACCAACTATTTTTGGGATTAAGAAAAAATGGGTCCAATTATTTATTAAAAAAATATAATTGATACGTTAATTTTAGAGAATCAAGTATATTAGGCGCCGTCAAAACCAAAACAAATCTAGAATATGAGTTATAAGACAAGAGTATCAAACCATAATACAGTTAAGATTTTCTATGTAACCCCAAGACAAAACACTTTGAGCATTGCAAGTTTGCAACACTTTTTTTTTTCTCATCTGTTGTTGTTATTATTGATAATAAATATAAAACCATACATGAAGTACAAACTTAAGCCGGCGGAAAACAAAAATATCCCCGGAGTCTAAAGCCCAAAAGAGGGAATCTAAAGCCGACAGACAATAGATAAGTCCTCGGAAACAACTTAAAATACTAAATAGAGAAATTGAAGGCCAAAATCGAAATAGACCGAACCCAACAACTAAGAACAGAGGCATAATACCAATAATAACGAAGACAAACACTAAGTCTAAACAAACAAATCGATCACATCTTCTGAAGTTTCTGCGAATGAGTTGTACCAATGTAGCCCACGGCCAAAGCATCGATCAACAACTGCTTCCTCCTATCACAATGAGAGATGATCTCTCCAAACTAGAAAACAAACTTCATAACCTGACAAGCAAAAGTCCAATTCAGAACTTCAATACACTTTCAGATGCGGCGATTGAAACGTCAATGAACGCCTAGATAGAAGCCATAGCATGCAAACCGACATCCTCCAGATTCGGAAACGCAAAGACAAGGAGCAAAACAAAACCACTTCGATGAGCTTCAAATTCAGGAACCGAAGCGACACTCATCTACAGAGGTTACCATCACCATCAACTTCCACCTAAGAGTAGAAGGATCTGAAGCAGAGAGCCAAGTATAAACTTCACACAAAAGAACCTCTACTTAGAACAGAGTCGAACTAAAAGGGACCTAATAAGTAAAACCAGGCAAAAAGGATGAGCGAGGAAAACAATGGCAAGGTGAAGACTTCCTACAAAGCACCCACAAACCAACACAAAGCGGCAACCAAACAAACTGAAGCACAAGAGCGAGAGACAAATCTGGGTTGTGAGCAGGCGAACAACAGCTTGTCTCCGTCGATCTCAGATCCGGCACCATCCTCCTCGCAAAAGCTACAAACCAAGCAGAACTGAGCCGCTCGACCGCTTCCTCAAAACACCCTAGAGCACAAAACGATTTAACTGATAGAATCCCTAAACGAAGGCCGTAAACTTCCCAAAATTTAAAAAGAAACTAAAGCAAAACACGAAGGAAAGAAAAACGGGGAGACCGGAGCCGGTGCTAGAGAAGCCACCGTACTCCAGTCTCAGATCTAAAAAATTTGTGGCGGCCACTGGTTTTTAGGTTTAGAAGAGGAGAGAGAAAATTTTTTGCAAGTTTGCAACACATGAAAGTTTTATATCGAAACAAAAACAAAAACAAAGATATTAGATATGATCAAATAACACGCTTTAACTTTGAAAATGTTAGGGAAGTGTGAAGTAGGGCCAGAGATGAGCTGGTCAGCCTTAACTTTGAGATAGGACTTGGGGTCAAGTAGCCGACAGCTTAGTTCCAACTCTTCTCCCTTAACTCTACCTTTTCTTTCCTTTTATTATTCTCTTTATTCCCGACAATGACGTGGCTTTCATTTCTTCATTTTTCGTCTTTCCCATCTTTGTTACCATCATTGTAGTTTAGTTTTTGGTTTAATCATCATTGTAGTTTAGTTTTGAAATTCCATAATCAACTTACTTATGCATCTTTAAATTATAATGGGTTGGTACGACAATTGGTTGAACCTCATCTATTTAAACTTTATGTTAATCAATTTGTGCATTTCTTTTTAATCTTTAGTTTTTATGTGTCATCCAATAAGAGTTCAAGTGTCAATAAGAGTTTGTAGTTATTCAAAAAAAAAAAAAAGAGTTTGTAGTTTTTTGTTCTCTTAACTTTTTTTTTTTTAATAAATTATAAATCTATTCTCATACTATTTTATCATAAAAATGCATTATGCCAGATTCACATCTTAAATGGGTGACACAATATTATTGTAAACTATTTATGAATGGGTGAATTT
>NC_025689.1:26750601-26763402 GCF_000633955.1 Camelina sativa
CCCATCTTTGTTACCATCATTGTAGTTTAGTTTTTGGTTTAATCATCATTGTAGTTTAGTTTTGAAATTCCATAATCAACTTACTTATGCATCTTTAAATTATAATGGGTTGGTACGACAATTGGTTGAACCTCATCTATTTAAACTTTATGTTAATCAATTTGTGCATTTCTTTTTAATCTTTAGTTTTTATGTGTCATCCAATAAGAGTTCAAGTGTCAATAAGAGTTTGTAGTTATTCAAAAAAAAAAAAAAGAGTTTGTAGTTTTTTGTTCTCTTAACTTTTTTTTTTTTAATAAATTATAAATCTATTCTCATACTATTTTATCATAAAAATGCATTATGCCAGATTCACATCTTAAATGGGTGACACAATATTATTGTAAACTATTTATGAATGGGTGAATTTGCTGAATAATCAAAAAAAAAAAAACTAACAAATAATATAGCCACTGAAAAAATAGAAAATTAGGATCAAGGGTAAGGTAAATTACCATTTTGGGTTTTATGGTTTAAGGGTAGTGGTGGCTGGGAATGGACGGCGACGGTGGTAGTAAGTGGCCCGGTGGTGGCCCGGTGATGCTCCGGCAGTAAACCGGCAGTGATTCAGCGGTGCTCTAGCAGTGGTCCGGCGGTACTCTGGTGGTACTCCGGTGGTGATACGGTGGCCGGAGATGATGTGATAGTGATAGGAGGTGATTGTTAGGAAGCAAAAGGGGTGTGGTTTGTGGTGGTAGAGATGGATATAGTAGAGGCAAATTGGTATATATTATATATTATACATAGAATATATTAAATATATGGTTAGATTGTTAGAGTAGTTACTTAGTTAATTTTGATTTTTTTCTTGGTTAGTCTTGCCAATTCCCCTTTATGAATTTCGGAGAATTTAGTTTGAATTAGGTTTTTCGGATAAACATTTTAATTCACATTTTATTTTGTTTGTGGTAAATTTCTATTACAGAAATTACCACTAACCTCCTTTATTGTAACTAATATTAGGTTAACAAGTTGTAGGGAAATAAATTTAATTCTAAAATAATCTGACCTATTTTTATTTTTAAATACTATAATATATAGTGATCTCATACTCACTAACAACAACAGATAACATTCAACAACATAAACCATTATCATTAAACGAATAAATTTAATAAATGAATAATCAATATCATTCCAACAATTCCAATAATTTTGTAACATCGGCTAACCAAATTTTAGGGTTTTGGGATGGATGTCGATCGACACCAATGAGGGTGTCGGTCGACACCAATGAGGGTGTCGGTCGACACCATCACTTTCTGGTTGGTATCGATCGACATCATCACTTTCTGGTTCAACCGGTTTATTTTAAATCGTCAAATTGGAGCAGTTTGGTTTAGAAGAAACTCTCAACCATGATATTTAAGGCTGGAAGTCGACCTAGGGGTTTGGTTAGCCTCTTTTGTTGTTTCCAAAGAGAAAAATAAGAAGGAAAAGTTTTCCAATGAATTCTTGTGAGTTTTTGCAGAGTTATGTGCCTTTTGTTTAGTGATTGTGGAGTGGTGATCTGAGGCTAGGAACATGAGAGGGACTTGCTGTCGAGTTGGATCCTTCGTTGTTGGTCAGATTTTTCCTTTGAAAGAGCTGAGAGAATGACCATGGCTTATCTAGTCTTGAGATTCTCTGATTTTTGTGTTTATGAGTTGTATGGTTGATTACTTTGCTTGTTTGCGTGATTTCGTGGTTTATGTGGCCTTGTGAGACTCATGTGTGATTCTGGGCTGAGCATCGTGCGATCGGAGATGGAGATCTAGCTTGGAGCTTCGAGGAAAACGATCTAGCTTGCTAGTGTAGGTCGATACTCGCTAGTGTCGGTCGACACCAGGTGGCAAGTGTCGGTCGACGCCAGGTGACGAGTGTCGGTCGACACCAGGTGGCAAGTGTTGGTCAACAACAGGTGGCGAGTGTCGGTCGACACCAGGTGGCAAGTGTTGGTAAACACCCGCTAGCGTCGATCGACACCACTCGTCAGTAGGCGGCCGACACTTTGTTCTTTGTTCCTGGTTTGATTGTGTTTGTTATTTGTTGGTTAGATATTTCCAATTGCTTGTGTGTATAGCCCAATAGATGGGAAGATTGACTCACTAAGTATTTGTAATAATATTCATGCATCTCAATTATTGTTTATGGTGCAGGTACAGACAAAATGTAATCATGGAATCAAGACGATGAAGAGAAGGATGTTCTAGTTGCTCGTTTATGTGTTATTTGGCTTCTGTTAGGTTGCTAGAGTTGAGTTATTAGATTATTACCTAGGTTGGTGGTTCCTTAGTTGATGTTGCTACATTGGAATTGTTGGTTTTGCTATTGATTATTGATATTGGTTATTTAATTATTGGAGTGTCATTGGTTTAATGTTCTGTTATTTCCATTGTTTGTGTTGATTGATGTTAGGATGTTAGTGAGTATGGGATCACTGGTTAATTATTATATTAAAAATGGATCGGGTCGTTTCAAGCATAAACCAACGTCATAGAACCAGCAACCTAAACATTTGTTTCAGACAACAACGTTCCATTTTAGCAACCTAATAGAAGCAAAGAACCAACAACTGAGCCTCTAGAACATCCTCTTCTTCATCGTCTTGATTCTACGATCACACTTTTCATTTACCTACACCGCAACACAAAATAAATGGATAAGTATTTACAAAAATATTTAGTAAGGCAATCCTCCCATCTAATAGGCTATATACACAAGCAATAAGATCTCCACATGCCACAATCAACAAACAACAACAAACCAAACAATACACAAAAGGAAACACAACATCAGCCGCCTGCTAAGGATGGATGTCGATCGACGCTGGTCATCTGGTGTCAACTGACACCTGCTCGACATTCCCTGAAAACCATAGCAGTGTTGATTGACACCTCCACATGGTGTCGACCGGTACCCACCAAAGCCTTCGCATTGGTGTCGACCAACACCGATGCCGAGCATCAATCTCCTTTGATCTCCAGCTCCAATTTCTGCCTTCAAACATCTCACACACATCCAAGGTATATCTAGGAGTGAAATCAAGCCACAAGGATCACAAAATCACACAAACACACAGAGAAATCAATCAATCAAGTGATCAACCAACAAAACCACATAAACAGAGATCTTAGCTTAGATAAGCCATAGTCATGCACTCACCTTTGCAAAACTGAGAGAAATAGACCACACACGACCAGAGACAGCACCACAACACGCTCCTAACATGTTAATAGCCTCATATCTCCAACCACAGGAACATATCTCTCAAGAACAGGCTCAGAGCTTCTTCAGGATCTCTCTGGAAGCTTTCTCTCTGTTGCAGAATGAAAAAAATGTTTAAATTGATAATAAATCTTTTATATCGACCTCTAGGGCTTCCAAACCCCAAGCACAACAAAAACGAGCGTTTTGACTTAAGTTGATCTGTAGAGAAGTTATTGATATCGACTGACACCAACCCAAAACCAAAAATCTGGTTCGCGGGTGTTACAAATTCCATTAAACTTTTTATATACATCATCTTTGTGTCATAATTAAATATTTTGTCACCACATAATGAACGAAGTGGTAGAATGCTTAGATCTTAGCTGGTCGAAAATTGCTAAGATAACTAGAAATAACTGCACAGGTTATTTGGGTTGATAGACTTAGTTATCATATTTGCCTTCTGCTCCAAAAACCAAGTTTACTTTTATATTGTTACGTTCATCCTCTTAATATCAAAAGAATTATAAAAAGGTTGATAAGATAATAAAATAAGTATACTTGGATTTTGGGAAAAAGAGCAAATACGACGAACCAAATTAATCAACTTCTATAAATGGTGAAAGTTTTTCACTACCTTAACAGTCTTCCAGCGACTAAGACCTTAACGATCTATCCTTTGCTTCATCGAGGAAACAAGAAATTTAGTAATGAGAATGAAAATGCATATGAAGGAGTTCAACGGAGTTAACAAAACATATCGATGCTCTTTTCAAGTAAAATTTTAATATATGCAATAAAGAATAGTCATATTTTTAAAATAATTAATAAAATGAAAAATATCCAATGAAAATTATGAGAGCTTTATTATTGATGAAAAGATAAAATTTATAATATTATTGCAATTATACCCTCTATTCGATATATTTCAAGCGAAAGAGTTTGGAAGTATATATATGTAGGGAGAGAGAGAGAGAGATTTACAAGGTTCGAAAATTATCGAGGAGCACAATTCTCACAAACTCCTTTAAGATGCATGTAGTATGCTTCCCTACACAAGCAAAATGTTTGTGTTAATAATTCATCAACAACAAAACCTTCAAACCGCATACAAATCTAAGGAAAAAGAAGAATAAGTAAAGAGGAAATGTTGTTATCTAGCTAGAAATAAAAAAGATCCAATGGAATAATTTAGGAGTCCCAATCCTATTAGAATTTAACGAGTAAATACACATATTTATAATATTTTTTTTTTCTTCATAAAAAATATTCAAAAGTTTACCAAGCCGTTTAAATCTTACCAACTTTGTTGGTAATATTATTAACCTAATATGCATTTTATTGACTATATGTGTTTCTGGTCAAAAATTTGACTAATTTTTCTTTTTAAATGAACTTATTAATTCTTTTATCTTGACTAATATTTGAAAGAATGAAATATATTGACTGAGAGATAAGGGGTATGAATTTTAACTGAACCAAACCAATTGGACCTAAACCGATTAAAATCAAAGTACAAACTGCTTGATTAAGTTTTTTTATGACACTCTCGTTTCAAGAAATATGCTGGTGCATGCAGAGAAGTTTAAAAGAATTAATTTGTCCATCTTTTTTTTTTGTCAAACCACTTGCATTCATTACTCAAAAGAGAATGTTCATACAAGCAAAGTTTATAAAACAAGAAACAAGGGCATTCCCCCAATGAAACAACATCAATAGAACAAAGCAGAGATAAAGATAGTCGGCAATAGGTACTTGAGAGCTTTGAGCCAGAATCTTGGTACATGTGAGATCAAAATTTTCGACAAACTCTTCCATAACCAAGTCAATGGATGAGAGGTAGCGACTGTCATAAGACGTGTTGGTGTTAAAGAAGGGGTCAAGACTGAGCTTCTAACTGGTTTGAGAAGGTCTACACGAGTAGGAGCTTGACATAATTTTGGGCAAGGTTTGGAATGTGATATATCATGGTTTTTGTGGTTTTTAACCATGATATAAGGAGTCTTTTAGAGTATTTTGATTAGTTTTGTAGGATGTTTTGAGTCTTTTCAGGTTTTATAGGATTTAGGCATGAAAGGAGCAAAATGGAGCAATTAGAGGGTTTTGGAGCAATTCAGCTAAGGAAGAGAACTTGAAGCCGATCAGAAGTGATGGTGTCGGTCGACATCACCCTTGGAGTCGGTCGACACCCCTGTTTGCCAAATAAAGACCCAATTTTTGAAAGTTTTACAAATCTGCCCCAAAGTTTTCCATATTTGCATCATTAGTCCCTGGACGTGTTTTAAGAATATAAATAGGTTTTCTATGTCATTGTTTAGACCTAAGCTTTATTTTCTGCCACATTTTGAGAGAGAGACCCTGAGAGATTTTTAGAGAGATTTTGGAGAGAAGAATCAATATTCCTTCAGATAAGATTTATAACTCCTTTTCTTCTTCTTTTAATCTCTTAATGCAATTTATTCTGTTATTGATCTGTGTTCTTACAGTGATGTATGAGTAGTTTGCTTGTTAGGTTCAGGGTTTTTCACAGGGATTTTATGATTTGTTAGATCTGTTTATTTAGGATTCATTATTTTTCTAGATCTTCATCATAGGTTGTTCTTCATTATTAATCCTTGATTGGCCATCTAGAATTAATAACCTAGGAAAATAAATTGATATGAGAATATAATTGATTTTCCTGATAAAACCTTTTGATGAGCAAAATTACTTTCTGCAAAGAG
The DNA here is from genome assembly GCF_000633955.1 of Camelina sativa. Lineage (NCBI taxonomy): Eukaryota > Viridiplantae > Streptophyta > Magnoliopsida > Brassicales > Brassicaceae > Camelina > Camelina sativa. The sequence goes on from NC_025689.1 coordinate 26,756,553, forward strand.
ATTTGATTTAGTAATTTTGTGAACAATCTAAACTTGTTTTTAAAGCTGATTTTTAACCTTGAATTTTACAAAGAGATTTGGATTTTCTTGTTTTAAATTTAGAAAATATTTGTAGTGAGAACTGATTTATTTTACAGAAGAGTTTAGAGTTTTAGATCTGATCTTTAATTGCTTGAATCCTAATTTATTGATTGATTAATATTTCATAATTCCTGAGAAATTTCCTAGGCCTAGCTTTTTGATCCTTGAATTTTCACAGCTTTTATTTAATATTTTGCATTGTTTTTCTTTATTTAAATTAACATGTGTAGCTTAATTATAAAACTCTATAATTTATTGTGTAGACTTGAGTCCTTGTGGAATTCGACCCCTAAGTACTGCAGTGATCTCTTAATTTGAGAGAGTAGCTCTACGGATTAATTTGAGCACATCAAATTTTGAATAAAAGAAGAAACAAGTGCTCTACGGTAATCTCGTGGCTTGGTTAACTGCAAAACAGTTTTTGTATCTTTGAAGGTCTTATTGATGATAAGAGGAGGTTTAGGTGCAGAAGAGGTGTACCTTTGCCTTACCTGAGGACTCTGGAGTGTGGAGTGGGGGGCTTTATGACCTGAGGCCTGTCATAAAGCTGTTCCCAAACAGAAAGCCCCCCACTCCACACTCCAGAGTCCTCAGGTAAGGCAAAGGTACACCTCTTCTGCACCTAAACCTCCTCTTATCATCAATAAGACCTTCAAAGATACAAAAACTGTTTTGCAGTTAACCAAGCTACGAGATTAACGTAGAGCGCTTGTTTCTTCTGTTGATGATTTTGCAGGACATAAGAGAAGCAAACCCATCCCTAAATTCCGCCCTGGTCTTGTTCCTCACATCCTTGGCAGGCCTCATGCACCTAGAGCTTATACACCACCTTGGATGAAGAAGACATTCTCTCAGAAGCATTCAACGCCATGTTCTGATCCACCTGATGCATGAGTTCCAGCACAGTCAAACTAATGACTGAAAACAAGTGCTTAGTGGGAGGCAACCCACTGGTAGGTTTTTCTTTTTCTTTTGATTTTAAATTATACTTATTTTAATTTTCTTTTGCCAATCTTAGGCTTGATAATACTGGGGACAATGTTGTTTAAGTCTGGGGAAGGTTATCTACTAACTACGTTTTTGTTTTTGAGTTTCAGTTGTGTCAGTCAAAACCATAAAGTTTGAGTCAAAATTTTCAAAATTTTTCTTTTTGTCTTTGGGAATTATGATCTTGACTAATGATTTCTCTTATTTAGCTAACACTCTAATGATTATTTGTTTATGCTTGATCTCAGAACTGAAGCTTAGAAAGACTATGAGCTTTATTTACAATCCTGAAAGCCCTTATTCAATGGATATCTGATTGATCTAACGTTGTCTCAACTTTTATCAGGATTTTAATTGGACTTAATTCTCTTGCCTAGGGAGTTGGAAATCAGTGGACTACACTTCTTCTTCGGACCATACAAGACAGTGCAAATTTTTCGAAGTATGTCTCCCCTCTCTCTTCCCTTCAGTGCTTTAAAACAAAAAAGAGAAAGATCAGAAAAAAGAGAATAAAAGATGAGATAATTTTGATCAGTTTAGAAGGGTAGGTAAATTACTTGTGACCTCATTATTCTACTCTTGATTCAGATGATCACACAAAGCTTGGAAGCGAGGGGTAGGTAAATTACCGATGACCCCAGTATTCGCTTACACCTTTGATTTAAAAATAAAAAAGAAAATCAGGGAGAAATCAACCCCTTGGAAGTGAGAAAAGGGAGATGAAAGGAGATGTATGAAGAATTTCTTGGCCTGAAAATAGTCCATATGCCATTGATCGATGTTCCCTTGGTAAGAATTCACCTTATTGTGCTTTAATATTGACTAATGAGATGACAATGGAGATTTCAGAGATTCCAAAGGATTGTGGGATTTGAGTAAGGAAAGTTGATGCTTATCATGGTTAAGTTTAAGAAGTAAGTTCTTGAGTCAGGTAAATGAAGAGTGCGAATAAGAATCATCATGTGGTTGAGTGAGTTTCCTGTTTTCAAACCTCTTTCACAAGTCTAAGCTTATGTTTTGCTAGAGAGCAAGCAAAGGCTAAGTCTGGGGGAGTTGATATATCATGGTTTTTGTGGTTTTTAACCATGATATAAGGAGTCTTTTAGAGTATTTTGATTTGTTTTGTATGATGTTTTGAGTCTTTTCAGGTTTTATAGAATTTTGGCATGAAAGGAACAAAATGGAGCAATTATAGGGATTTTGGAGTAATTCAGCTGAGGAAGAGAACTTGGAGCCGATCAGAAGTGATGGGGTCGATCGACACCACCCTTGGTGTCGGTGACACCCCTGTTTGCCAAATAAAGACCCAAGTTTTGGAAGTTTTACAAATCTGCCCCAAAGTTTTCCATATTTGCATCATTAGTCCCTGGACGTGTTTTAGGATTATAAATAGGTTTTCTAGGTCATTGTTTAGACCTAAGCTTTATTTTCTGCCACCATTTGAGAGAGAGCCCCTGAGAGATTTTTAGAGAGCTTTTGGAGAGAAGAATCAAGATTCCTTCATAGAAGATTTATAACTCCTTTTCTTCTTCTTTTAATCTCTTAATGCAATTTATTCAGTTATTGATTTGTGTTCTTATAATGATGTATGAGTAGTTTTCTTGTTAGGTTCAGGGTTTTTCACAGAGATTTTATGATTTGTTAGATCTGTTTATTTAGGATTTATTATTTTTCTAGATCTTCATCATAGGTTGTTCTTCATTATTAATCCTTGATTGGCCATCTAGAATTAATAACCTAGGAAAATAAATTGATATGAGAATATAATTGATTTTCCTGATAAAACCTTTTGATGAACAAAATTACTTTATGCAAAGATATTTGATTTAGTAATTTTGTGAACAAACTAAACTTGTTTTTAAAGCTGATTTTTAACCTTGAAATTTACAAAGAGATTTGGATTTTCTGGTTTTAAATTTAGAAAATATTTGCAGTGAGAACTGATTTATTTTACAGAAGATTTTAGAGTTCTAGATCTGATCTTTAATTGCTTGAATCCTAATTTATTGATTGATTTAATATTTCATAATTTCCTGAGAAATTTCCTATGCCTAGCTTTTTGATCCTTGAATTTTCACAGCTTTTATTTAATATTTTGCATTGCTTTTCTTTATTTAAATTAACCTGTTTAGCTTAATTATAAAACTCTATAATTTATTGTGTAGACTTGAGTTCTTGTGGAATTCGACCCCTAAGTACTGCAGTGATCTCTTAAGTTGAGAGAGTAGCTCTAGGGATTAATTTGAGCATATCAGAATGCTTTGTCGCTTGAGGATGTCTAGTGGAGTTGCCATAGGGTGTAGAATGTTCTTGGAAAAATCAAAACCGAAAACAACGCTGAGACAACTTGAGTTATGGATCCAAGCACCATAGACGCTCAAGCGATAGGGTTCAAATGGCAGGACCAAAAGGATTACTATTACTAGGGTTCTCAGAAGGAGCGAGTGACGCCAAAGCAACATTGATGAATTACTTCTCAAATAGAAACTATAGAGAGCGTAATCTAGATCACACCATTGGCTAAGTATTGACATCNGTTGAGAGAGTAGCTCTAGGGATTAATTTGAGCATATCAGAATGCTTTGTCGCTTGAGGATGTCTAGTGGAGTTGCCATAGGGTGTAGAATGTTCTTGGAAAAATCAAAACCGAAAACAACGCTGAGACAACTTGAGTTATGGATCCAAGCACCATAGACGCTCAAGCGATAGGGTTCAAATGGCAGGACCAAAAGGATTACTATTACTAGGGTTCTCAGAAGGAGCGAGTGACGCCAAAGCAACATTGATGAATTACTTCTCAAATAGAAACTATAGAGAGCGTAATCTAGATCACACCATTGGCTAAGTATTGACATCAACACAACTACACAAGCTGTAAAGTAGCGTACCTGGATTGAAATATCTTTAGGGTTGGAGCCACCATTGTATGGACATTTTCCAGGAGAAAGATATATTGAACTTGATTAAATACAGTGATCACAGGATATGGAGGCAGAGGAGTGAGGAAGATTTGGTAACCAGTGCTCTGTGGAGGCATGTTCATAATGTCGTTCTTCCTCACTCCGCAGAAGTAATTAGAGACCAGAAGCAAAGTTCTCGAGAGCCTAGAGCTTAGATGGAGAGTGATCGTCAATGGATTGCTTTGGACCAAGGATTGTAGATGGCATTCACGGACCTCGATCAGATCTAAGGAGATGAGATTTAGAAGATGTCTACTCGATCTCATCTATGTCAGCAAAATACACTTATATTTTTGGTTATACTTTTTAGTGAACTCTACAATTATGATGGAGTGAGATTAGGATGTATGACATTTCGAGAAATAATTGTCGGAATCATGGGAATGAGGATAAAACAATAGGAAAAATCATGTGGTGATCTATAGGATTTGTAAACAATTCTTTTAAGCCTCCCGACGTAATGCACTAACCATCGGATAAAGATAGACTCACGGGCCTAAAAAGAATGTGAAGTCTATTAAAAAACATAGTGGTCTGGCATTACATTTGGTATCAAAACTAAATCTATATAAGTGTGGAGTCCAAAAAGTGTATATTATTACTGTCAAGGATAATGATCTTGATACGCAACAAAAATTTTGTGATCTTCATACAAAAGTTTTATATTTTCCGCTAGTTTTGTAGCGGAAAGTAATGTTATTTATGAGATTCACGCCCTTGATTGTGCAATGAATCATTGTTATTTCAATGAAGTAAGAAATGTACAGTGTAGAAAGACAAATATGCCCATTCATTATTTCATTCTTTTTCGACTAATTTTGTGTGTTAATAACATTATTTCAACTCTGGACCGACCAAGATGGGTTCAAGTTTCATTTTTATGTGCTTACGATCATCGAATAATTCTATGGCAGACATAAAGTGTAGTTGGTACTCAGTCAAAAGATGGAAAAGGGCTGAAAAGGAACAGCAATCTTCATACACTAGCGAGTAGCGAGGCCACAACAAACCTTGATTTTTCTAATATATATATATATATATATGACATTTTCCTTATACACAAAAGTGGTGAGTTAGAATTTTGTTACCGGAGTGAAAATGTAGTTTACAAGTATACTCTAGAAATCACTGGTACTTATACTAAAAATGTTTTTAAAGATTCAATGGCACTAACTATTTTCTTTGGTCCAACCGATATATCATATATGAAATGGTTCTTATTGTTTAATTAACATTTACTAGTCCTCCTAATGGATCACCAAAAATTAAATTTAACGGTAACATTTTGATAGCACGAGAGAGCAGTGGGAATTGGCGGCAGAAATACAAAAAACAAAAATTACAGATTTTTTTGGTGTTATGTGTTGTCCATAATTCTATTAAAATCATGATTGAATAATAGTTTAATATGAAGATTCTAATAAAAGCAAATAATCTGGTTTGACTCACTGATGCAATGAACCATCATACTGATTAAAAGAAAAATAAAAACATCATACTGATTGCTTCACTGTAATTTCTTTTTTTTACGATCAAACCCCATATATTAAGTTATCGGAAATGACTCTCTTCGAGAGAGATCCAATTAGGTACCGACGAGCTTACATGGGAAAAACAGAAACATCGTGCTCTTGCACATTTCGCAAGTTTATCGGCACGGATATTATCCTCTCGGGAAATATATCTAATACTAAAATTAGCAAATATATCTTTAAAATGAATAAAATCCTTCAATTCTGATGAAAAGGTCGGTCAATCCTCAATATTAGACTTCATCCTTAAGAGATCTGAACAATCCGTAGCAAAAATTGCTTCACTGTAAATTGAAGTGAAAAATATATAACGCTAAAACTTTGAACCGACTGGGCTCTATTTTCATTTTAATGTGCTTACGGACATTAAGAATCATGTGGTAGAAAACAAAAAGTGCAGTTGGTGGTCGTCAAAATATAGAGAAAGGTTTGAAAAATAAATAGTACAGACGTTAGTGATTAGTGGCATTTTTTCAACAGTTGAGGTCACAACAAACCTAGAACTCTTTCAACAAATTGCATTTTTCCGCTTCGTTTGAGTGGGTTTTTGTACACCAAACGAGATTCCCACTGACTATATATTCAAAATCTATAAATCCATTCTTAGTTATCATATATCTAAATTTTTTATGTTATAATAAGTTTTATTGGGCCGATTGATTTCCCAAACCTTCACTTTTCAATTTCATCATCGTTTCTTAATTAGACTTTTCTGATCCAACTTGAGCGATGAGTCCTAGTCGCAACCATGTTTCATAGCTTCTTCATTCTTGTCTCTATACTAATATCCAAATTGTTTATTTTAGAGTGTATTCATCAATTAACTATATATGTAACAAAAGTGAAGACCAAAGCTTTACACAACACGAAGAGAGTCTGATATGCTCAAATTAAACCCTAGAGCTACTCTCTCAAATTAAGAGATCAATGCAGTACTTAGGGGTCAAATTCCACAAGGACTCAAGACTACACAATAAATTATAGAGTTTTTCAATTATGCTAAACAGATTAAATTGAATTAAAAATAGCAATGCAAAATATTAAATAAAGCTTGTTGTAAATTCAGAAGATCAAAAAGCTAGGCCTAGGGAATTTCTCAGGAAATTATGAAATATTAAATCAATCAATAAATTAGGATTCAAACAATTAAGAACAGATCTAGAACTCTAAACACTTTTGTAAATTAAATCAGTTCTCACTGCAAATAATATCTAAATTTAAAACCAGAAAATCCAAATCTCTTTGTAAAATTCTAGGTTAAAAATCAGCAATAAAATCAGGTTTAGATTG
>NC_025689.1:26764588-26809807 GCF_000633955.1 Camelina sativa
TATATAAATTAAATCAAGTACATGTGAGTTCTTACCTTGGGTGTATCGAATAGTGGCATTTGGACTCTTTTCAGGCCAAAACATTCTTCTTACATCTCCTTTCCTCTCCCTTTTCTCACTTCCAATTTTTTTTTCTTTTCTCTCTTTTCCTTTTTTCAAAGGTGTAAGCGAATACCGGGGTCATCAGTAATTTACCTATCCCTCGCTTCCAAGCTTTGTGTGATCATTTGACTCAAGAGTAGAATAATGAGGTCACTGGTAATTTACCTACCTCTCTAAACTGATCAAAATCATCTCATCTTTTATTCCTTTTTTTTAAAAAAAAAATACTGAAGGGAAGAGAGAGGGGAGACATACTTTGAAAAATTGCACTGTCCTATATGGCCTGCAGAAGAAGTCTAGTCCACTGATTTCCAACCCCAAAGTAAGAGATTAAGTCCGGTTAAAATCCTGATAAAAGTTGAGACAACGTTAGATCAATCAGATATCCATTGAATAAGGGCTTTCAGGATTGTTGATAAGGCTCATAGTCTTTCTAAGCTTCAGTTCTGAGATCAAGCATAAACAAATAATCATTAGATTGTTAGCTAAATAAAAGAAATCATTAGTCAAGATCATAATTCCCAAAGACAAAAAGAAAAATTTTGAAAATTTTGACTCAAACTTTATGGTTTTGACTGACACAACTGAAACTCAAAAACAGAAAACATAGTTAGTAACTAACCTCCCCCAGACTTAAACAACACTGTCCCCAGTGTTATCAAGTAAGAAGAAAGCAAAAATAAAAATAAAATAAATAAAAATCAAAATCAAAAGAAAAAGAAAAACCTACCAGTGGGTTGCCTCCCACTAAGCGCTTGTTTTCAATCATTAGCTTGACTGTGTTGGAGCTCAGGCATCCGTAGGAGCAAAACATGGCATTGAAATCTGCTTCATCCAAGGTGGTGTATAAGCTTTAGGTGCATGAAGTCTGCCAAGGATTTGAGGAACGGGACCATGGCAGGATTTAGGTATGGTTTTGCTTCTCTTATGTCCTGCAAAATCATCAACAGAAGAAACAAGCACTCTACGATAATCTCGTGGCTTGGTTAACTGCAAAACAGTTTTTGTCTCTTTGAAATTCTTATTGATGATAGGAGGAATTTTAGGAGAAAAAGATGCATACCTTGGCCTTACCTGAGGGCTCTGGAGTGTGGATTGATGACTCTTCTGTTTGGGAATAGGTTTCTGACTTGGAGCATCAGTTTTGGAAAAGCTTTGTCGCGGACGTGGAGGGGTGTCGATCGATACCCTCTTGGTGGCATCGATCGACACTGAGCCTGATGCTCGTGTTGCAGAAACTTTTTCAAGAGAAAAAGTCTGTCCATCAATAGTAGGAGCCCTCCTCAGCTTATCCATCTCAAAATTCAAACTCAAACCATCCACATTCAGTGCTATGTGTCCCTTCTGCACATCAATGATGGCACCAGCTGTAGCCAAGAAAGATCTTCCTAAGATGAGAGGATCTTTAGGCTCTTGATCATACTTCAGCACCACAAAGTCAGTGGGAATCATTAAGTTGCCAACCTTAACTGGAATATCCTCTAAAACACATTCAGGAGTTCTTCTGGAGCGATCAGCTAGGATTAGAGAAATCTGAGTTGGCTTGAATTCTGTCATCCCAAGTCTCACAGCAACAGAATGTGGCATCAAGTTGATGCTAGAGCCAAGGTCACAAAGTGAGTGAGAAAACCTTCCTGCTGAGATTGAGCAATCAAGAACAAAGCTTCCAGGATCTGGTAACTTCTTAGCAGTCCTACATTGAATGATTGCACTCACTTCCTTAGAGACAACCACTTCCTGCTTTCTCTCCTTCTTCCTCTGAACAGGCTGGTTCAACAGAATTGCACTGACATCTTTTGTAAGAAGTGCTCCTTCTTCAGGGCTCAAACCATTGGATACCATTCTCTTCACATACCGCTTAAGAGGTGGTGAAAGCTTTACTGCATCAATTAAAGGCATCTCAATCATCACCTTGTCCATCATTGCTTTGCATCTAGCTTCCTCCATCTCTTGCTTAGACTTTCTTGGCTTGGGAAAAGGAACCTTAGGCTTGTAGACCCTTTCAGCAGCTGGAACCTGAGATTTTGCAGTTTATGGGTTCGTCTAAGAGGAGTGTCGACCGACACCCAGGTGGTGTAGATCGACACCATCATCTGAAACCGAGAGATTGGTCGATTTCTCTTCTTTTTCTGCAGAAGCAAGTTCACCATCATCTTCATCTCGCACTGATATGGCATTGCAAGCATGTCTGGGGTTTGACTCAGTTCTTGCTGGAAGAACACTCTCTTGTCGTTTAACAGACCCAGCAGTCTGTGCAACTTGAATCTCCAGCTTCTTAACATGAACATTCAATGCATCAATCTTCCCATTCAGCTCAGTGTAGACATTGTCAATCTTCCCATTGAATGTCACTGTCAAATGCTCCTGTCCTTGCAAAAGCTGCTCAAGCATGGCTTCCATTCTACTCTCTGAAGAATTCTTAGGAGGTGGAGACTGATAAGATGAGTTCCCATATGTCCTTGTATAGCCATTGTTCTGTTGTTGCTGCTGATACTCTGGCTTGGAAGTGTAGCCTGAAGAGTTCCCATTGTAAGGCCTGTTGCCTTGCTGATTTCCAAACCGCTGTCCCTGATTCCCATACACATAGTTCACATCTTCCTCTTGGTGTCCTTGATCAGGTTCTGGCTCATATGTCTCAACCTCAGCAGCAAAATGAACAGATTTCTTACCCATAAGGAGATTATGCACTGAATCCAGCTTAGCATTAACAGAAGCTAACTGGTTTGAATCAAATCCTCCATGCAATCTCTTCCTTTCAGCATCTGCTCCCTTAGTGCTATTGCTAGAAGCCAAATTCTCAATCAAAACTTCAGCATCTTCTGGCATTCTTGTCTTGAAATTCCCATGACTTGCAGCATCCAAAGCTAACTGATACTTCCAGTCACACCCTCTGAAGAAGATACTCAACAGTTGTACCCTTGAAAAACCATGGTGTGGACAGTCCCTCTGATAAGCTTTGAATCTCACCCAAGCTGCCTTGAAAGCTTCATCTGGTCTTTGCTTGAAAGTGGATAGCTTGACTCTCAACTCATCTGACATTGCATCATCATAGAAATGGTTGAGGAAAGCCACTTTGACTTGTTGCCAAGATGTCAAAGATCCAGCTGGCAACTGCTTCAACCACTGAGATGCCTCTCCTGCAAGTGAGTATGGGAAGAGCTTGCAGAATATGAAGTCCTCAGTTACTCCATTAGCCTTGATACTGGTCACTAGATCCTCAAAATGCTCAATATGGTCCAAGGGCTTCTCATTGGACAAAACAGAGAAAGGTCTCTGCCCAACTAGTTGAAAGTACGCAGGTTTCAACTCAAAATCATTCCTCTGAAAAGGGGGAGGAACAATAGCAGACCGGTTCTCATACACAAGATCAGCCCGGTTGTAGTCAGCAATGGTCCTGATCAGATCCCAGTTGTTCTCCTGTCTTCGAACGGGGTTCTGTACGTGGTTGGCAGCTCCACGCACGTCTGCAGGTGGGTGTCGATCGATGCCACCTGGTTGGTGTCGATCGACACCAAGATCCGGATCATCAACGACACCAGCTTGCTGGTTCACGACAGCCTGCTCGATGACAACAGGTTCAGGAATCACATTTCCTTGTGCATCAAGCTTTTGGCCCTGCTCATTGCGCAAGTGGCCCTCTTGATCCCTCAAAGCACCATCCTCATCTCGCATCAGAATGATCGTATTAACCATCTTCAGAGATTTAGCTGCTTTTCTGTTCTCACGCTCAAGTTTTCCCAACTCTTGGTTTGACAAATTCACAGTAGGACCAGACTTGTTGCTCCTTGTGTGAGGTCTAGGAGGCATGCACCTGAAACACCAAAGAGAAGAAAAACAAAAACGTGTAAGTAGAAAATAAAAAGAAAAATTTAGACAAAATCTAAAACTCAAATCTAATGGTAGATCAAAAGAGTCCCCGGCAACGGCGCCAAAATTTGATATGCTCAAATTAACCCTAGAGCTACTCTCTCAAATTAAGAGATCAATGCAGTACTTAGGGGTCGAATTCCACAAGGACTCAAGACTACACAATAAATTATAGAGTTTTATAATTATGCTAAACAGATTAAATTGAATTAAAAATAGCAATGCAAAATATTAAATAAAACTGTTGTAAATTCAGAAGATCAAAAAGCTAGGCCTAGGGAATTTCTCAGGAAATTATGAAATATTAAATCAATCAATAAATTAGGATTCAAACAATTAAGAACAGATCTAGAACTCTAAACACTTTTGTAAAATAAATCAGTTCTCACTGCAAATAATATCTAAATTTAAAACCAGAAAATCCAAATCTCTTTGTAAAATTCTAGGTTAAAAATCAGCAATAAAATCAAGTTTAGATTGTTCACAAAATTATTAAATCAAATCTCTTTGCAAGAAATAATTTTGCTCATCAAAAGGTTTTATCAGGAAAATCAATTATATTCTCATATCAATTTATTTTCCTAAAGTATTAATTCTAGATGGCCAATCAAGGATTAATATGAAGAACAACCTAAGATGAAGATCTAGAAAGATAATGAATCCTAAATAAACAGATCTAATAATTCATAAAATCCCTGTGAAAAACCCTAAACCTAACAAGCAAACTACTCAGACATATTCAATGAAGAACAAGACATGATTCTGAATAATAAGCAATAGAGATTAAAAAGAGTAAGAAGGAGTTTAGAAATTCTTCTCTACAAAGCAGATCTCTCTCCAATAGCTCTCAAAAATCTCTCAGGGTTGCAGGAAAAATAGAACTTGATAGAATAAAACTTAAGGGTTTTAAAAACCTAAAAACACTATTTGTATGTCCTAAAACACGTCATGGACTTATGTTGCAATTATGGAAAACTTTGGGGCAGATTTGTAAATTTTCCAAAACTTGGGTCTTGAGTCGGCAGAGATGAGTGTCGATCGATGCCTCCTATCTTGGTGTCGGTCGATGCTCCTGCTTTCATCCGAGACCAAATTGATTCTTCAAGATTTATGCTCCAAAACATCCAAATTGCTCCATTTTGCTCATTCCATGCTAAAAACCTGTAAAGACTCAAAAACAATCTAGAAACAAATGAAAAGACACTAAAAGACTCTTTATATCATGGTTAAAAACCACAAAAACCATGATATATCAGAGTCCTTCTATTATACCGGGCTGGATCTCTATATACCTACAAGGCTACAATGAGTTGATTCAACTTGACCTTTAGTAATGTGTTGGGCTCTTTATTTTTACTAGTTGTAAAGCCAAAACTTAAATGGGTTACAAACCATTGTATTTTTTCATTCTCATGCACCTTTAGGAGAAAAAATTTCATTCTCATGCACCTTTTTTGTGTACCAAAAAAAAAAAAAACTGAAGTATATATATATTATGTTTTATAAATTAGACTTCAGTAATAAGTTTTAATATATTGTACTGAGACTGGAAATATAGTATTTTGTTAAGAAAGTTAAAATCTAGAAGTTGTTCTTATAATGTATAGGAAAAAATTTAAGTTCAAATCACAACTGAGATAGAACGATCTTTTATTTCTACCATTTTTTTCCTGAAGATGTACATATTGTACTCAAAACTGGTCGAAATTACAGAGCTAGTGAAAATCAGAAAGTGGAATTAAAAATGTACAATTAATCAATATATATATATATATATATATATATATATGTTTAAAAGAAAAAGTCCCTTCCAGCCTCTAGAAAGTCTTTAAAGTTCAACAACCCAAGAACCACTAAAGTTAGCGACGACCACTTTGAGTCTTGCCACTTGCCGCCGACCTGACCAGAGCCTCCGCTGCCGCCGCAACCTTAACCGTTCTCCTGCCGGCCTGCGAAGCCACGTCATCACTTCTCCCACAAACCGTCGAGCCTGGACCCATCACAATCATTCCCTTCCACAAACTTCTTTTGCTCACTTTTTTCATGAAGCCACCATTATAGCTCTTGTCATTTTTCGTTCTAGTAGTAGTGTTATTATCATAACCATTTCTCTTCTGCAGCAAACCATGATCATCACAATCATAATCATCATTACGATTATGATTGTGATGATGATCATTGCCGTTGTGCCACAAAGCATCGCTTGAACTCCCGGAGAAACTAGAATCATCAATGTTAAGCCTCTTGGAGATGTTCTTGGCCTCGTAAGTGTCAAGAAGACGAGAGTATTGCGTTTCTTGGTCCCCACGAAATAAGTAATTAGTATACCAAAGCGGAGACTTAGTAGAAAACCTATTCTCAGCCAAAACCTTATTCTCAGAGAGGATCATATTCTTCGTGGCTTCGATCTTGTACCGTGAAGGTCGCGGTGTTCTTGTTGCTCTAGTTAGATCAAACTCTCTCATGATTGGTTTGCCTTCTTTCCGTAAGTACCAAGCCCACGCCGCCGCCTTCACCACCGCCAAATCATCTCCTTCTCCTTCTCCTCCTCCTCCTACTCCATCATAAACCGTCATCGCCGGCCGTTTCTTCTTCCTCCTCTTGTTTCCATTGCTGTTGCTAATGTTCATTTCGGACATAGATGGTGAAGAAATGTAGTAGTTGCTAAATGGGAGCATTGTGGAGGTAGAGAGTAAATGAAATTTGTGGGATAGACGTTAATAGTGGCGAAGGGAAAGGCTAAGGGACGTAATTGATGAATCTATTAAATTTTGTGTAAAGGAAATAGTAGAGATACAAATGAGAAAAAGTAGGTGCGTTGGTCTTTGCTTTTATGGTCCACCAATTGATACGGCAATCTAAATAATTCCATAGAGTAAATGTTAACTTATATTTGTGTTAGTTGGTTTTGTAATTGGATAGTGCATATCATATGTATCGCCAGCGGTCCCTTATACGTTATACTTATTTCATGCATTAATATCCCAATAAATATGGGACTATACAAGCCGTTATTATATAGACTACGAAATTATATATATAGGTTTTTTCGAATGAATGGAAAAATTTGAAGTTTGGTTGTGACAGATTTTTAAAAAAAATACAATTACAATGCAAAGACAAGATTTAGTTTTTTTTTTCCATTCATTTTGAAAAGACTATGTCATACTGTAGTTATGATACTAAGTGGAAGAAATAAAGATTTGGTCTCGGTAATGATTCGATTATTTCCTTTTAAGTCAACTTGGCTTTATTGTGGGGATGATTTGAATGGTATTGTGTGAATTCTTTCTGTCCAACAGTTTTTTTAAGCAATTAAAATTTCAATAACATATGTGTATACATGATGGTCCCGTACCGGAATAGGTTTTGTTAGTTTGTGGAACTAATGGGTTTTCTTCTCTCAACTTCGAACATTTTTGTAAGTGCTCAAGTTTTGAAAATCGTTTAGTTATTGTTAATGAAGTCTGATGTTTACTACTACATCAGTATCAATTTTAAGTGATATTTTACTTGGAAAATTTTGTTTCATTTGAAGTGGTATATATTTTCAAATTTTTATGCAAAAATAAGTGTACGTTTTTTTGGCCAACTTAATTTTAGAACATGTTTTCTAATTGGTTGAAATTTAGACCTTAAATCACAAAGTTAAAGTTATATATATATTTTAATTTATGTGTGGAAACCTTAAACATCAATTAAAATTATATAGAATGACTGAGTGAGTGACTGGTAAGCTCATAAGTGGTTTTAAGTGATTAGTCAAGACGGATTTGGATTCTGGAGGAAGGTTGAGACCCGCAAATTATCGGATGAGAAACTGAGTATGGAATTTTATTTTAGGAAAGTGGATTGACGTGCATAATAATTACTTAAATGAATGTTCGGTAAATGAATCTATTTTATTAAGGTTTTGTTTACTGCGGATGAAGATGTTTGTTCATTCATCCACATTCACATCACATCCCTAAGTTGGTGAGGAAAGTAGTTGCGCTTTCTATAACACCACACAGTGGTGGTGATGCCTTTAATTTCCCAGTCATCTCTGAGTTGTTTGAGATACAGAATAATTTAGGTAACCAAAAGCAAGAACATAAGAACAATTACAAGTTTTAACGTTCCCTGTTACGCTGATCCATGTGACAAGAAGTTAGAATTTCTCATCGAGGAAGTGAAAATAATAGAGGCCTTAGACGTATTAATTACGGCCCATGATGGATCATAATCACTTGAACCCACGTGACAAAAAGTTGGAGATATTATTTGTTTTTTTTGCAAAAGAAAAATAATAGGGCCCAACCGGGTTCGAACCGGTGACCTATTGATCTGCAGTCAATTGCTCTACCACTGAGCTATGGACCCAAGCTTATTCGTTGGAATGTTGCTTCAAAGACAAAGACCTTTACTGCTAAGGATTAGTACGATTTGAACCTAAACGACAAAGATCCAAGGCTTGACTAACGATATAAAACCTTGATCGTATTCCTATCATTAAAATCCACTTTATCATCAAGGTGGAAAAGATATAAAACTGCTGGAGTGGTAATCGTAGGTTTGTTCAGTCAGTCTAATGATAATAAGTATCCAACATTGTTGTTTGATTTGCAAGCCCAGAGTATCAAAAAGTCGATGACGAGTACGCAACAATCTTGCGGGTCATAGACCAAAACGGACCAGACTGGACCAGCATTGGTATTGCAAAACGAAAAATAAAAGATCATTAGCCAAATTGACCAGCCGAAGCCAGGCTGATTTGGGTTACAGTTTTCGGGTCGCTATAAGAACCTTACGGAAATTGTATCATATTATATATATTGGACTGTTAACTGAGATCTTTAGTCTCTCTAGCATTGAAACATGAAGAGGCCTTTTCAGATTGTATTATTATTACAAATACTTAAAGGTTCAATAAAATGGTCAAACAAACAGAGCAAAGGGACTTGCTCTTAAGTCTTAACCACAGAACCCAAAACCCAAAAGATTAAAAAGAAAAAAAAAGGCCCCAAATCACAAACCCCGGCAGTGTCAACCGGTACAATGGCGCTGTAGAAAAGACAAACTTGGAACTTCCAAGAAACCCAATTCAAGACTTTTGGATCTTGGCCAGCTTCAAGGGTTCCAGAGGAGTGTGGTCTCTGCAATCATGGAAGTAACAATGTAAGGATCCATGTTTGAAGATGGCCTTCTATCCTCAAAGTATCCTTTCCCTTCTTTCTCGGTATCACGTCCTACTCGGATCGATGCTCCACGGTTCGCAACACCCTTTTAAACAAAATTCAAAACACAAAAAGATCAGTACAAAAATATGTTATCAACACTTTAAACAACTAGAGAGCAATGTTCTAATATCTCTTACCCAAAGGAAAGTGTTAATGTCAGCAGTTTCATGGTGTCCAGTAAGACGGCGCTCGTTGCCTTCACCGTAAGCAGCAATGTGCTCCTTGTGTCTCAGTCCAAGCTTCTCTATCGCCTTCTTGATCACCTCGTATCCTCCTTCTTCCCTCATCGTTTTAGTACTGAAAAAAAAAAAAACCATTCACCATTTTTATATATTTCTTCCGAATCATTGTAAAGGTTAACAAGCTAGAAGATTCATGACCCTTTTTTACCTGTAATTGGTGTGAGCACCAGCTCCGTTCCAGTCACCAGGAATAGGTTTCGGGTCAAAAGATACAACCACACCAGCAATCTCTGTGATTCTCTGTTTTTAAAAACCACCAAAACTTGTGTTTTAAGTTTGCACTCCTCAAAAGATATCAACAAGAACTGAAAGTGAATGGTTTAAGATTATTACCTCCAAAATGTAACGAGCGATCCACACTTCATCAGCAGCTGAGATACCAACCGATGGGCCGACTTGGAACTCCCACTGTCTCAACCAAAAAATTATTTGGTTAAGCAAAAAAGCTTGAAACTTTTGGTTCATAAGTGATTTTTTAAAACGATACTGGTTGTTATGATTACCTGACCCGGCATGACTTCTCCATTGATCCCACTGATGTTGATTCCAGCATACAAACAAGCCTTGTAGTGAGCATCAACAATGTCTCTTCCAAAAGACTTGTCAGCTCCAATACTGCAGTAGTATGGTCCCTGCAAGAGATGGATGATTCAGACACCGAGAAGAGAGAAATCTAAGAAGAGCGGTGAACAAACGTGTACCTGAGGGCCAGGGTAGCCACCAATGGGCCATCCAAGAGGCCAGTTCACATCCTTCTGCAACAAAGTGTATTCTTGTTCGATTCCATACCTAATTAACCCGAAAAAATCAGCAATCTAAAACCGGAAACCGAAAAAGATATATAACAAAAACAGAGGAGTTTGGACTAACCATGGCACTTCAGCTACAACATCAGGGTTACAAAAGATCTCAGCTGCAGCATGTCTCTTGTTCGTAGGGATTGGTTCGCCCGCAGGAGTGTAAGCATCACACATAACCTGATCAAACCGGTTTTTTAAAATGATTAATCTAACTGCTAAAAACAGAACATATACAAGAAAAAACCAAAGTTTTAAACTCACAAGAATGTTGTTGCCTCTACGGAACGGATCTTTGAAAATTGCTTGAGGGCTAAGAAACACAAACAAAACCGATCAATTAAGAAAAATCGAGAAGATAAAACGAGAAAAGGTATTTCAAGAAAATCTTGAAAAGGGCTTACTATAAGATGACTTCACTGTCTTGACCAGGAGCTTGACCAGTGCTTGAACCATCATAATTCCATTTCGGAAGCTTCGATGGATCGGTCACAGGTCCAGAGAGAGTCTGCAGGACACAAACCAATAATTTAGTAATTCAATCTAATCATACTGAAAAAACATCACATAAGTCTTATCCTTTTGGCTCAAATATCCCAAAAAGTTAACGATTAATTAAAAGAAAGATTAAATCACCCTGGCTTTGCTTCTCATGTCCATACCAGAACCACCAACCCTGTTTGGAAAAATAAAACATCAAGAAACCAAATTAGTCCAATGGGAATAACAAACATTGACTTTAAGATTCTAATCCTTTGACTTCATGCTCTTGTTCACCAGTAATAACACAAAGATCCAGAGAAACTCAAATGGCACAAAAAGCAGAGGGAAGAAGACGAACCATATGTATTCAGCGATGATCTTCTCAGTGTTGTCTGAGAGGTCAAGGTTAACAAGATCTGCAAGAAGACTCATGGCTGTGAAAAGGGAAGGAGAAGATTGAATCTTTTATGTAATTAGCAAATCTTGAGATTGTGTGTCTTCTTGGGTTTATGAGATGATGCTTTTGGAGTTCGTGGTTGTGGTACTACTTATAGTGCAACGAAGGTAAACAGAGATAGAGGGTGACGTGAGGATACTCTGTTTTCGCAAACATTATTTTATAATATAAACTAAAATATTAGAAAGATTTTTTTTTTTTTTACTTTTTTACCAATGGAAAACTCGATCTCGATGTATTAAACTTTAAACACTTTGGTTTATAATTTGATTAAGTTATAATTTAGTCTTTAGTCATTAAATTGATTGTTGACTTGTTATTATTGGGTTATATTTTAAAAAGTTCTGGTAGGTAGATAATTTATGTAGGTGTTGAATTTTTCGTTCGTATGGGTTGGTGTGTTCTTCTAGTGTTATTACCATTGACATTTTTACACATTTATCATTTTCCGAAAGTGACGGATGGTGCAGCTAAATAGATCAAACATAACATGTATAATGCATACCGGATCAAGAAAAACATTTAAAGAAAAATTCATATACTTGTGTTGTTCATACACTAAACTCTTTAAAACATAAAGATAATAGTACTTATGTTATTGGAAAATAAGTAAGAAAGTAGTAAATTAGATAGATGACCAAAAACTAATAGCTCAACTTTTAAAGATTTTTGGAAAAAATCTAAATATCGTTGGTTTGAGTGTGTTTATTGGAATGAGAATATATAACATATTTTGCTCTGGGGATGTACAAACTTTGGTTTAGTTATATAGAAAAACAAAAAATTAGATAAATGACTCATATTTAGAGTTGAAAATTAAGAAAACAGTAATAATGTAATTTTATTGTTTATTTAACATGTTCTCAATTACTCGAAAAGAAATGGATAGACATGAAGAAAAGAACGTCGTTGTGATGCTTCATTATTTATCCATGGATGAGATAACGAAAGAATAAAATTATAAAAGGCAAAAACATCATATGCATAGGTTGTCCCAATCGAACTGGTTAAACCGGTTAAAAGACAAGTTGGAAGACGATTGTACGGCCTTAGGACCATTCGTCCCCACAACCCATCCACTAAACAACCGCTTCCTCAAAGTTGTTTGCTAACAAGCGCCTTAAGCTGCGACCCTTACCCAATCATGAATCATCTATACACACACACTTTATTATTTTTATTTTTTTTGGGTCTCGAATCTACCCAAATTATTATATAAACAAACAATACAAAATTCGAAAAGGGACAAAAGAGATTCGATATTTTTTTTTTAGCAGAGCTCGCTGTTGTTTGTTGAAGATATACATATATAATATTAGTTGTGTTTTACATGGTGAATATGTGATAATTTGAATTTGTGTAAAAAGTTTAGCTCACCTAACAAAACCTTCCAAAATTTTGTGTAGAGCTGGGAAAATTTCTTGGATTTAGGGTTATCCCAGATTTATGAATTATAAAAGCTTTTAGTACTTATATCCAACATAAAAAATTAAAAACCAAATATTTGGATAAGCATGTATGTACGTTTCATAGCAATGATGAGAATGAGTTATCCGACCCAACTTGTTATCAATATCTAAATTCAAATAATGACATTTACGTCAATATTTAAATTTCTAAAATATGTATATCAGTACATAAGCATATTTTAAAGATATTTAACAAATGAATAAAATATTCAAAACTAAAAATCATGTTTTCAAAAATAGATGGTTTTTTTTTAATTATGTTGATTTTAAATTTCCTAAATGTTATATTATATGTATGTTTTCTCAGAGGTAAGATTTATGCAGAATTATACATAACGTAACTATGTATTGCTCAGGGCCGGCTCAAGTTTTGCTTGGACCTTGTACAAATTTTCTTTTTCTTTTCAATTTAAAGGTCTTATTTGTAGTTTTCAGAAATTTGGGATGTTTTTTGTCAAAATATCAAATGTTGAGGGCCTCAAATCTTGTAATTTTTTTTCAAAAATAATTTGACATGGTGCAAAAGCACCTCTTGCACCACCCCAGTGCCGGGCCTGGTATTGCTAATAATAAAATTTATACTTATTAATTTTTTTTTTTTTGATTTGACACATCATATTTGTATTGAAAAAGATGAATCCAGGAGGTTGTCTAAAAAAAGATAAATCCAGGAGAAGTCGACAAAAAAAAACAAAACGACATCAATCAAATTGATTTGTAACCACAACGACCATTTTAATTACGCAAAATGTTAATCCATAATAGCCATAATTGCATATTTGCACCCACGAACACGTTAAAAGAGAATCCATAATACACTTAATTAATATATCTACGTTTAGTTTAGCATGTTTTGACAATTAAAATAATCATGTTTTGGTGCGCATGTTTAATGTATGTCTTCCATTTTCGAAAAATATATATATGTAAAGTGTTCTCTAAACTTTTTCCATTGACACTTTTTGAACATTGATATTCGTAATTTATACAAAATGCATGTGACTTAAATTTATTGATTTCTTTCGAGGAAGAGAATAGACAAAAATCAAAATTAAAAAAAAAAGGAAAAAAAAAAAAAAAGGAAAAGCAGATGCTTTGATTTCTGATCCTACGTATAATTTAGACCATCACATTACCAACCAAATAGCTTGTTCTCTTTTCCATTTCTTTTTTTGGTTAAAAGTTGAAACGCTGTAGCCTTTTATGGACTAGAGTTTGTTAAATCGAGATGTCTTTTTTACGAATATAGACCGAACTTGTTGTGGATTATTGTACATTTTGAACTAGTTCCAACGCTGATAGAACATAAACAAAACAAGTATTGGTAGTAAGATGTCATCATCAATGATAATTTAGTGCTGATGTTCTCTTTACTGAAATTTGATATGCGTATAGTATGATGAAATTATCTCACTATTTATACGTAGACAACGATCTTGTTATTTTACATCTATTGTCTGCTAAATTTTCATATACTTATTTTGAACTACAAAAAATTCAGCTTATAAAATATGGAGTAAAATTTCCTACCATTTTGATTTATTATTTTTTTCCTATTTTACAGTCGAAGCCAATTAAAAAGTTTTTTTTTTTGTTTTCTTTTTAACATGATTTAATTTGAATGCACAAATTTAAATATCCAATCACAACCAAACATCAACAGTTTAATTGGTAAAGATTTCTGACAAAATTTAAAAGTCGTTAGTTTGAGAGACGTCGTTTGGAAAATGACTATATAAATTGCTTTGATCTTTGGCTTGAGAAAATGTATGGAACATAGGTCCGGAACCTATTAGTAAAAAAATAATCTAGTCACTCCAAAAATATTTGATGTATAACTTTGTGGAAATGGTAAAAAGAAATGAAAAAAATGAATTCAAAAAATCATTGATGGCCTGGACCAATGAAAAGAGATTTAACTTACTTGTACAATTCAAACAGTTCAGTTTATTATTGCATCTGCAACTTGCAATATTGATGTTGACACTTTATGCAATGTAGATGTCGACGCAAAATGATGCATGTGGTCATTTTCAACTGCGAATAAGATTTTTATAAATGCTATATAGCTATGAAATATATAATGACACAAAACGGTTATATTAATTTAGCAGCGCAATTGAAAGATTATGTTTTTATAATTCGAAGCGGTAAAAACCATTTTTTTATAGGTATAATAAAAATTTCGTAGTACGGTCAATAAATAAAACTAAAAACATAATAACAAAAACAACAATATATACTTTTAAGTTTTACCGTCTCAAAAATTCATGGGGGTAAAACTAATGTGTCAAAATACTACTATCGTTGCGAACGTATAGTTTGTTATATGTAGCAAAGACCAAATCACCAACCAGAGCCTATAAGTTACTCATACCCAACTCAACCCAATTCTACTCGATATGTGGTTTAATATTTTGTAGTTTTAGGGTTTGATTTATATACATTATAAAATAATACAATGGTAAATTAAAGTACGTACCGAATATTTTCATCCAACGTCTTTACGAACATATCATCAATCACTTAAATAAAAAGTATAAATAAAAGTTGCTGATTTTTTTTGTTCAGTGACGTGGTTAAGTCCCTAAGCTGACTAATAACATTGTTGAATTGGTACATTTTTTGCGGCACATTATATAAAGTATAAATTGTTTCGATAATTGAATTAGAATCTGAATCTCAACTAACTTCGAATATTTTTTAAAGTCAAATCTATAAATCTAGTGGTTCCAAGGACCTCACAGTTTATGTCCTCTCGCGATCGAGCCCCCTCATCTATGACGCCTGCAAATTTGCAATTTTATAAATACAATCTACAACTATTAATTTATTTTCGTTGTTTTTAAGTGTATAAATTCAAAGCCGACAATGTATGCACGAGTCATTTGTTATGGTTTACATATTTTTTTTTTTAAATAACACAATATTTATAATACTATACTAGTATTTCATAGATCTATATATTTATGTTGTGTAGTTAAATATCCATGATTGGTCTCCTCTTACATACGCAAGCAGGAGATTAAGGGACAAATTGTAGTCAACTTTGCCTTTTGGAGAAGACTTAAGCCATTGTCACTCTAATTAATCATAGAGGTTAAGTCTTAAACTTGGCCTTAAGTTCACTGGTACAGCTACATATTTAATCACTTACTCAAACTTATTCTTTATTCTTATAAACTCAGAAATTCATTAATATAGCAAGAATATGAGAGCTGAAAATAATAAGGTTAGCGGTTTAGTGTCACACGCAACCTACATATCATCATTTATATATGTTTAAGGCAATCTAATAGCATATACTTTCTCTTTGGCCAAATTTTAATAACTTTTATTTATAAGCTATGAAAACTAGACGTCGTACAAAAACTTAAATGCAAAAGTGAGAAATGCGGAGAAGAGAAACCGGAGACATGACCGTAAATGTCATATTCTGTTTGGAAGCTAATAGATAAATGGTACCAATTTATGAATAAATAGCCCCACCATTTAAGAGTATATTGAAATCATATAGTATATATATATAAATAGCCCTACAAAAACGTATAGCCTCACTTGGTTTGCTAGAACATTTCTAAAATGGCCAATCTTATCATTTATTGTGTGATGGATGAATTTGCTTGATGGTTGTTCGATTGGTTTAAGTGTAGTCATGTTACTCAACCTTTTTCTTGTATGTAGAATTCATGTTTATCTTTATTCATCTACATGTTTAATACTGTATTTTGAATTATCCCATAAGTTTACTATCACTTGAAAAACTAAATTTTTGCTCAAACATCTACATCAAAGAAAATGAGTGATTAATTTATAACAACTATATGTTTCCTCGGTATCTTAAATATCATCCCATAACTTTATTTACGATAATTTAATAAAAAATCAATAGAATTCAATTAATATATATATATATATATATCTAAGATGATCAATAATTTTACTTTAGTTTGAATATATATTTTTTTTTTTTTAATTTTACATTGAATTTACAGATTGTCTATAAAAAATAATTTTAATTCTAGTAGAACAGGCCAAATAATAGCATTTTCTACAAGAGTTCAAATCGTTGTTGGTATATTGGATATTTATCTAAATTTTTTAAAAGAACACAGTATAAAAGCCGTAAAGAGAAATTTATTCAGTTTGGATTTTAAATATATCCGTGAAGTTGACAAAAAATGATAAAGACAAATATACATATATCTATTTTCTTCCACAATGTAATTGTTCATAAGATTCTTACATAATGTATCAGTGTCATTATTTGAAAAAGTCGTTGTTAGCTTAAGAAAAAAAAAATATGTAACAATAGTAATAATACAAATTTATTGTAATAAGTTTGACAACGACTCACGAACATGCATCCAAGTCCAACCAGATATATAAGTTGATAAAATAGGTTATTATTCCATTTTAAGAAAGATTAATTTAAAGTATAACTAAATTCGGTTTACTTCCTCCGTTTTAGTTTATATATTGATCCTCGTCAATAATATACAGCATATGATTACGCAACTCGTTGCGTACAAAGTTATATGAATAGCGTGCAGTTTTAAATTGAAAAACACGTATCAAACGAAATCGAGCTTAAGTTTAAAACTCAGTTCTGAATAGATCAATCGAAAAAAAATTAATTTAAACTTTAGTCTAGATATGAAGTAGTCAAATCATGTTGGATCTCCGCATACAACACAACAACCGATGGTTGTACTAACATTTTCAAAACCATAAATAGAGTAATTTGGAGAGCTACCGTATTACTTTAAATGAAAACATTTACCATAATCCAACAATGCGTACGAAGTGGTACGAAATAAGGTGTATACAAACAAACGGTTTTTGTTTTATGCATATGATCTTGGATAAAACCAAAATAATTATCTTAAAATAAAAATGTAACATGTATAAGTATTATACGATTGCTTTGGTATAATAGAAACAAAACCAGTCGTTTTGCTTTGGTAGAATCCGATGCGAATCACTTTTACAAGTACTCTTTCTTCCTTTTTTAGTTTCTTTATATGTAAGAGTGACGCGGTCTTTAAAGTTGTATAAGATCGGAAAATATCTATATAAAAAACCTTTTATTTTTAGATAGTTTGTTTATATATAGTAGAAACTTTTAGAAAGTGTTCAATATGGTTCGTATAAAAATAAGAAGAAAATCATTATATATTGTTCTATATATAATATTTCTCAGTGACTATATTTGTAGTTCTTGTATAACTATTTAACATGTATCGATAATAGCTAAACCTTTTAACAAAAAAAAAATGTATCGATAATAGCTAGATAGATAGTTTTCCATGTATTTTACTAGCTTTTTATCAACTTGTTGACTAATATATATCATTGGTTTATATTGTTTCTGCGACTCAATGATCAAGAAAACAATTCAGAATCTACTTTTACGTCCCGTTTTTATCTCATAAAGATTAAAAGTCCAATTTAAATCCGAATATATGTATGTGTGCACCAACTTAGCATTGAGTCATTTTATGTGATTCTGGTGGACAGAGAGAAAAGATAAAACAATGAAATCTTACCTATTATTAGTATATAGGCTCATTGGACGGTTGATGTTATTTCACTTTTTTCCCCCTCACATGTTACATCTTATTTTCAAGTATTCTTTATTCTTTCTTCATTTCTCATTCGACAACTGTAATTTATATCCTAGATTTAGCATCAAATATCCGGATTTCGCCAAAGCATTTTACTAATTTAGAGGTGAGCCACTGATAAAAAGTTCCCAACAATCCACAATGGTAAAACACCAAAACTAAAACCTGAGTCATCGAGTGGTCCATGTGCAAACAAAAAATTCCTCAAGATAGAAGAACTAAACATAAAAGCTGGAGCAAGTTTACGTACTTTGAGTCTAGGCCCAATAATAAAACTTTATATCATCATTTATTTCTGTAGATGTAGATGTATCATGAAATGGAAGAGCCAATTTGACACACAGTGTAAAAAAGGGCTTCTTATCACATTTACATTGCCTTTGATAAAAATCTAATTATAATACTCATTGGTACTATAACAACATTAATAATTTTGTTAGATCTTGTAGTGCAAAAGTCTTGTTCTCACAGAAAGTGGTATTCTTACATTGTGGCCTCCATTGTCGATCCAAGTCAAGCTCCCAAAGTGATAATCAGTATTCGCTTTATGAGTAGTAGAGACTTTGACCGTGAACGTAATCCTGTTGGTGGTGTTGGAGCTGAATTCAAGAGTCTCGGGACTCACCTGGAGGTTAATACCTTGAGGCTGTTGGATCACAGCTTTGTAAACTGAACCAACTGGTCCAACATTAGTCACGGTTCTAGTGATGGTGATCTCTTTACTGAGATATGGGATTGTGATGGATGGCAAGTTGACATCAAGCATTGATGGAAATGGGAAAGGGCAAGTGTATATTTTTCCAAGTAGTTTTGAGATGGACGTATTGTTGTAGCCTGCTGAGCACAAGTAATGAACATATTCATTTTCTCCCATGTCGTAGACAAGTCCCGGATCGGCTACTTTCATCGGGTTGACGAGACCGCCTCCGTAGTCAAATGGGTCAGCGAGTTTGCGTGGGGAACCCTCGGCTGAAATAGGCTCTCCCGATGGGTCGGTTTGCCTTGCTGGAATGGTTATTGAGTTATTTTGGTGGGTGTTTCTTGTGGAGAAAGAAACAAATAGTTTTGCGTGTGAATAAATATTTATATGTATATCAGTATATGTTTACCAGTTGTAACGAGAGCGGATCGGATTGCAGCAGGAGACCAGTCAGGGTGGTTTTGTTTAAGAAGTGCGACGATTCCGGCCACGATAGGTGTAGCCATAGATGTTCCTGACAGGAATTCGTATCCTGACCATGATGGCATGGCTGCGAGTATACCTGAACCTGGTGCTGCTATATCCGGCTGTACTTTAAAAAAAACCAAAATGTATATTCATCAGTAACGTGAGAGACTAGTTGAGTGTAAGAGAGCAAGAAGTAAATAAGGAGTTTATACTTCACCTTAAGAATAGCAGGAGATATTGAATTGGGACCCCTAGACGAAAATCCTGCAACCTTAGTAGCTGACGGTTTGCCAACGAACGTCTTGGTTGGACTGATCTTAGCTATAGGCTTTCTGTGGGATTCATTCAAGAAAAAAAAAAGAAAAATTCTTACTACGTCAAATGGATTTTAGAGAGAAATGTGAAGGAGGAGAAGCGTATACTTGGTTGTTTGCATGTACAATAATATATCCATCCCAAGTTCGTAGTCTACATAGGCAACAGGGATATCGGCCTTTTCGGTTACAACACTATCGGTTGGTTTTATCGCAATAATAAGGCCAACAGCGCCTACTTTTTGCATAGCAACCCCAAAATTTTCTGCAAGTGTTCCTCTTATGAAGGAAAACAAGATTTTTCCTTTAGCTATACCAGCTGTAAGATCCTCCTTTGTCAGGTCCTCGAAGTTGATGATCTCAGAGAATCCAACTTCTTTTCCAGTGTATACACCTTCTTGTCCCTAACAATGAAATCCCACAAAAGAAAAGAGTTAAATGAACGATCACATTTTCTTGTAGATTGTGATGCAAGCAACCAATTAGTACCAGTAAGGTTATATTATTTCCAAGAGTGATGGGCGTGAAGAATTCTCTGTCCATGGTTGTAGCCGCGACAGTTATGATCCACGGAGCAATGTTAGAGATTGTTTGAGTATCGGGACCGTCGTTACCTCCGGCAGCTACTACCGGAACTCCTTTCATAACAGCATGGAAAGCAGCGATAGCAAAGTCATCCCGATCAACTTCAAAACCAAGCGGTATTTCATCTCCGACCGAGAGAGATAGTACATCGACACCATCACGTATGGCGTGATCCATGGCCTTTATAATATCTGGTGTGAAACACTTTATGTTGTTCCAACACACTTTGTAAGAGGCTATACGGGCCTTTGGGGCAGTGCCTCTCGCAGTTCCCTTAGCTAGGCCGAGGTAGTTGGCGTCTTGGACAAAAGAACCTGCGGCTGTCGTTGCACAATGGGTTCCATGGCCGATTTTGTCTAGAGGGGACATGACCTCGTCTTTCTCCGTAAGGTTGAGCATTCCATTGTACATTTCCTTGAGACCCTTTGAGTAGTAAGTAGCTCCAATCAACTTTCTGTTGCAGCTCGATGCTTTGAACCCTTCTCCTGAAACACATCGTCCCTTCCAACGCCTCGGGATCTGTCCAAGACCGTTGTCATTAAATGAAGGTGAGTCTGGCCATACTCCTGAGTCCACGATTCCTATAATTACTCCACTTCCCATATCAGTCTCATGTAAAAGACCAGTTGGAGCGGTTGGAGTGAGTCCCAAGTAATCATTGACCCTTGTTGTTGTCAGTTTCATATTCTTACTTCTCGTTACGTGAACAACATCCGGATGCTCTAACAAAAAACCAAAACATAAATTCTAGTTTCGATTAGTTTCACTTCGAAGTTTGACCTAATTCTTCGTCAACAAGAAAGATAAACGTTTCAAATTTTGACCTGAAAGTTCTCTTGCTTGAGATGATGTGAGTTTCGCTGCAAAGCCTGAGAAACCATGTCTGTAACTATAAATCATAGACTCACGAGAAGCTTCTTTGCTGCATTATCAGTCAAGAACATATAAATTCATAAACCAATTTATTTTCACGCAACAAAACATCGATCGATCCAAAAGCATATATATATATCAGTGCTCATTCATCATTACCTTCCAAGAAGCGGTCCGAGAATATCATGATGTGATTCAGTTACAAGATCAGGATCATCATGTTGCCTCTTACCCAAATGCACAGTGTAAATCTAAATATAAACATCATCGAAAAAAGTAATATTGCGATAAGAATCTAAAATACCGAAAATTATTCGCAATTCTGTCGAATAAAAAGAGCAAAAATTTGATAACATACCTGGCTATCCTCATTAGCAGCTGTAATTAAAGCTATCTTGAAGATTAATACTAAACCTGTGAACAAAACTACAAAATGCTTCTTATTATTAGATACAATCAGAGACGACAACCCCATGTTATCCTAAGATTTAAGGGGTTGTTGTTGTTGAGGCAGATTCTTTTCCTAGAAGAATCTTCCAAGATTATAATTATTTATTTATTCTTGAACCACCTCAACAATGTCCTCTCTGATTTCATCCCAGAAGCATTATGATTGTGTTGATCAAGTCATCTCGTATTTAAATTGAAGCATTCGTCTAAGAATGTTGGGAGTTTTTTTTAGACTACAACGAAGGTTGGGCATACCACCAAAGCTAATTTTGTGGTTTAGAAAGAAAACGTATTATCGGTGTGAAATTAAAACGAGTTAAAACTTAAAACTGTTTACATTTTGGTTTGTAAATAGGAGGTTTAAGAAAAAATTAATTTGATAAAACGTACGTTAGCGAACTATATGTTTTTCATAACTTATAAATGTTCAGGAACGTTAATAATTTAGACTTCTTGTTTACAATTATGTTATTATGTTACGTACCATCCAAATTTAAAATTTGCATGAAAAGGACTAAGACCATCATTAGCGGAGTAACCCACCAAAGTTACTCTCACATTTATTTATTATATAAATAATCATAAATTAAGTTAAGTAACTCTAAGAGAACCTAAGCAAAATCACTCTATTACTAGAGAACCCCAAAGAGGTTACTCAAACATTTAAATATTATGTTTTGGCTTAATTTGAAATGGGTTTGAATATTTGAGAATATGAAATGATAATAAGAAGATTTGATGATAAGAAGAATAGAAAGATAAGAGAATACAAATGAGAAGAACATATAGCAAATGAGGTTGAACAAAACATTGTCATATATAGGACTTCCGAAAGACACAACCAAACCTAAACCCATTCACGGGTTACAAAAGACAACAAGTCACAACTCGTGATGATGGGTTACAAAGGACAACAAGTCACAACGAGTTACAAGAACAACAAGTCGCAAAACCTGAAACAAAAGAAGAAAAAGTTAAACAAGTGTTAAACAAAGAACAGAACACAAGACGTGGTTAACCTACACTTACTAAAACAGAACAAGAACACAACCAACTCATTTACTACACTTACTTTATGTTTGCGGTTGGTTGTGTTCTTCGCCATTGATGTTAAACAGAACAAGAGCACAACCAAGCCGTGATGTTAAACAGAACAAGAACACAACCAAACAGAACAAGAACACAACCAAGAACAAAACAGAACAAGAACACAACCGCAAACAAAACAATATCTATCAAAATAGAACAAGAACAACAAAACCAACTCATTCATCCCAATCAAAACAGAACAAATTCTAACAATACCTAACAACAACATTTGCAATCTAGAGTAACATACCTTTTCAAGTGAGAAAACACAACCGTTGTGTCCACTTCATGTTTCCCTTCACGTCACCATTGAACCGCTACATCCAGTTGATGAAAACCTCGCACAAAACAATAACATATGCTATTAAGAACAAAACTTATAACCAAACCCTAGACTCGCACAAAACAACTCGATTACTAAGAACAAAACATTTAAGCAATCCAACAAACTAATCTCATATGCTACACCTACCAATACAAATCGACACAAACATTTAACCACACTAATCTCATAATCTACACCTAATAAGTCAAATCGACACAAACATCAAACAAACCCTAAAATTCTACACCTAATAAGTCAAATCGACACAAATATTTAACCAATCTACCAATTATCAACCACCCGAGCCTAATTACAACCACATGCAATCAATCGCATCTAACGATTTCGCCAAATTACAAACACATGAGAAACGAACCTTCTCCCTCCGATTAGTTGTGATTTGGACCTTGCCGTTAGCTTCAGGGCACCACCAGAAACAGCCGCCGTCATTGTCCCACCATATAGCAACCTCCACCGTCGTTTGTCGTGACAAACGAACCGTCGCATCTAACAATTTCGCCGATCTAGATGCCATCGCCTCCGGGTAAACAACCAACCATAAGATCTAAGTGAGAAAAATCATAGGATTCGACGAGAATCCGATTTCTCCGATTTCATCAACAATCGCCGTTTTTGTCTCTTTCAGAAACGAGAGAGAAGGGAGAGAGAGAGTCGGGAGGAAGGAGAAAAAAAAATGAGAAGAAAAAAAAATCGATTTTATATTTACCTACCAGCCAATCATGTAACGCCACGCCTCGTTCTTAAGGCGTTTCTGGAAATCCTTCCGACGGTAACGATACTCTTAAAATGGACCCATTTATGGGGTTTTTAATATTTTTTTGGGGCCCAAATATATAAGAAACCCACTGAGTCACGCCCAGTAATCATGCTCTAACATACATACTCCGATACTCGTAATATGTGTAATCGAAGTCTAAAGGTTCGAAGAAGCATAAAATATATATTCTATATATGTCATATGAAATATCTAACGTTTGAAATATGTCTTGAAAGTTCTGTGGTCAAGGAAATATCCAAAAGTTACAAAAAAAAAAAAAGAGTAGGCTAAGGTCCTGATTGGTAACCGCTGTTACTTGTGGCTGTAGATGCTTTGACTGTAAAGACTTTGCTGTAGAGACTTTTGCTGTATAAACTTTAACTGTTAAAATTTTAATGGCTGTTGTTTTTATTGTATGTTTTTTATAAATATAAATTATGCTAAGAATAAATTTATGTGGCAACATAATGAATTTTATTTAAAAAATAAAAATTTTAAAATTAAAATACAAAAACTCATAAAAAATGAATAGAGAAATATTTTCAACATATTAAATAAATATAAAGATATGACATATTGATTATGTGTTATAATAGTTTTTGATGCAAAAATAATTATGAAAAATGGATTTCAAAATAACAGAAATAAAAAATCTATTTTTAGTGAATTATAATATATCTGTGATAAATTATACATAGATTGAAAATGAATGTTTTAATCATCATGGATAATAAGAAAGAAAAAAATAACTACAATTTTATTATTATTTATTTTTTTACAGCCAAAAAAGTCTAACAGTTGTGACTTTAAAAAATTTGTACGTACAAACTAAAAAAGTGGATAGTTAGACTTTTAAAACTTTTAAAAATAATAAAGCAATAAAAGCACGATTGGTAAAATTTTGGTTTTTAAGACTTTAAATTAATTTTAAAGTCTTAAAATTTAAAATCTTAAAAGTCTCTCCCAATCAGAGCCTAAGTGTTAGTTCGATTCACATTTGGTCGAATCATAACTCTGTCTAAAAGAAATACGAAAACTTGGATCGTAAGTTGAACTGAAATTTGTGTTGTTCGACCAAGTGTTGTTAATTCGACTGGAAAAATATCAAGGGAAAATCCCAGAGATCACATTTTCAAGTTACATTTGGAAAGAAACTACAATAGCTAAGATAGGTAATGCGTAGTGACCAAAGTATTGCATGTGTATCATTTGGTTTTAGAGTTTTGGATATGTTGAACTTTTTTAGGTAAATTTCTAAGAGACATGAAACACTAGGGTTTCAAGAAATATAGTGGTGCATGTGAAAAAGTTTAAAAAGATTGATTTGGTTACTTATATTAGTAAAAACTTTTTTTGGCAATCATCAGAAAAGAAATCCAAAATTTAGCTTGTTCAAGCTAGAGTAATTATAGGATAGGTGACATAGGGGTAATTGTCATTACTGAATAAAAACAAAACACAAAATTTATCAGTCGTGATTTGGAGTATCGGTAAACGAATCTTTCTAGCTTTTTGGACTTGCGCTTAAGGTACTACGCCTTAGATAAAGATAGGTTAACATGCCGAGTGAAGACATAGAACTCAGTAAAAAGTGATGGTCGAGGAGTTACAAGACAAGCATCTGAAATTGGGCCATTTCTTTAGTGAAGCTGATTACAATGAAGAAATATAAATCCGTTAGGTACTCTTAAATATTATCCATGTTTAAATAATGTTTATTTGTCTTCTTTGAGCACTATAAACGGTTACTTCTTATAAAAAGTATGAAGTTTCCTTTCCCCTTTATAATTGCACTATGAAGATTGAAGGTTGCTTTTTTTTTTTCTATATCTATTTATAGATAACATTATATATGAGTAAAATATAATCCGGAGAACACCGCATCTAAGGCAGTCGCATTGCTCAAACCAGATCATTCATTCCATTGAAGATGATGAGGAAAGGAAGCAAGAAACATCCTCCGATGACTAATTAAAGAAACACATAACAAGTCGGAATTAAGGAGAAATGAGTTATATGGATGATGATGATGGTGAGGAAGAGTGTTTTGTGAGGTAATGTTCTTAAATAGTTGTTTTTGTTATAGTCATTCTTCAACATTGTCTCTTAACTGTTAATCCCCTGGCTAACTAATTAGGTAATTTAGGTGGATCGGAATACCAAAAAAAAAGAAGAAAAATATCCCAAATTAAGCAATAAATCAGAGTAACTATATGATATTTCAATATATTTTTAAATGGTAACAATTTGTTTGTTTCTTAACTGTATTTGGTACATGGCTATGTATATTTTTAGAATCCAGTTGATTATTTCTGTAGTTTAACGTTTCTTATATATGAGACAAATTAAAACAAAGACATGCATGTTCAAGCAACTTGTGATGCAATAAGAGAATAATTGTTGAGGGGAAAGATTGTTATTATACCTACCCCCTCTAAACCCAGAATGGGCAAATCTTTTCTGATTGCAGATCATACAAGTTCTCTAGTCATCAGCCTCGTGTTAATCTTGAACGGAATGTTTATCTCCGCGGCACAACTCAATGGCTTGATGAGCAAGGTAATTTTTTTCTTCTATTTTCATATTTTGAGTAATGATACTACAAGGGGCATATGAAGAATCTTTTTCTTTGTTTTTTCGATAATCCTAGATTCATATCGTACACTTGGGAGCAAAGCAACATGATACCCCTGAGCTGGTTACTAAATCACATTACAAAATTCTTGAACCACTTCTTGGAAGGTATGAATATTACAATGTAGTGAAATATTGAGAATATTTATGAGGGTATACTCATTTTTGGTTTAATGTTTTGTGACGCATATAGCAAAGAAGCTGCCAAGAATTCTATAGTCTACAATTACAAGCATGGTTTTTCCGGCTTTGCAGCAAAACTTACCGCCTCTCAAGCAAAAAACCTTTCAGGTACTTCAATTTTTTTTTTTTATTCTGTCCATATAAACTCAAAAGAAGAAGCTATGAAAACCACAGTCTGATTTGTTTTGTATCAGTGCATCCCGAGGTTCTTTCTGTTGTACCAAGTCGAGTAATGTGGCCGAAAACAACGAGGACATATGATTACCTAGGACTTTCTCCTACTTCTCCAAAAGGTCTTCTACATGATACCAAGATGGGAAGTGAAGTTATCATTGGAGTCATAGACACAGGGATATGGCCAGAGTCACAGTCTTTCAATGACACAGGTTTAGGACCGATCCCAAAGCGTTGGAAAGGGAAATGTATGTCTGGAGAAGGATTTGACCCCAAAAAACATTGCAACAAAAAACTTATAGGGGCCGAGTTCTTCACTGAAGGTCTTTTGTCTGAGGAGGAATATGATTTCGTTTCAGAAAAAGAGTTTAGGTCCCCAAGAGATGCTAAAGGCCATGGGACACATGTTGCTGCAACTGCTGCTGGTTCTTTTGTGTCTAATGTAAGCTACAAAGGACTAGCTGTAGGAACCGCTAGAGGCGCGGCTCCTCATGCACGTATAGCTGTGTACAAGACGTGTTGGAGACGTGCTGGATGTATTACAGCTGATTTACTCAAAGCAATCGATCACAGCATACGCGACGGGGTTGATGTTATATCCATTTCAATCGGTAATGAGCCCCCAGCGAGTTTCGATGTCGATAAGGATGACATTGCATTCGGTTCATTCCAAGCCGTGATGAAAGGCATTCCTGTTGTTGCTTCTGCTGGAAACGAAGGACCTGGCGCTCAAACCATTGATAATCTTGCTCCATGGATCATAACCGTCGCTGCAACATCCTTCGACCGTTCTTTCCCTATACCAATCACTCTGGGAAACAATCTAACTGTTCTGGTATGATGCAACTTTTTAATTCTTTCTTTTTTTTTTTTTCATAATTATTATTGGTTATTCAAGACGGTTTAAAACCTAATTAGTCTATCATCTTTTCTGGCCAGAATGTGATTCTTTTTCTTTTTTTCCTCTGACTATTCCAGGCTGAAGGTTTAAACACATTTCCTGAAGTTGGATTTAGTGAGCTTCAGAACGCAATTGAATTGTTGGACACCAATATCGAAGCAGGGGTAACTAAAGGGTCCATCATGCTTGCGTTTACCCCAACCGCTGAGGCGGCAAAAAAAGCACATGACATACTCGAAGCTGGATGTGCTGGTATAATCTATGTACAATCTGCGATTAATCCTATGGTTTGCAGTGGCCTGGGTGTTCCTTGCGCCGTTGTAGATTACGAGTATGGAACTGACATCTTATACTATATCCAGACCTCAGTGTAATAATCTTAAACCAAGTTTCTCTATTTACATAGCTTTCTTCTCATTATTATTATTATTTTTGTCTCTAACACATGAGAACATTATGATTTTGTAGTTCGCCTAAAGCAAAAATAAGCCCTTCCAAGACACTCATTGGCCAGCCTGTTGCATCTAGGGTGGCTTATTTCTCTTCTAGAGGACCTAACTCAGTTACACCAGCAATTCTCAAGGTTTGCTTAGTAACTGAATATAATTATTTTTCGTTTGTTGTTGTTGCTGATTTTTTTTCCAAACACATTGATCCAAGTGTTCATGAAATTTTGGGACTCTATTGTATGATAATGCAGCCAGATATAGCAGCACCGGGTGTTAATATTCTTTCTGCTGTAACTGGTGTGTATACATTTAAATCGGGAACATCAATGGCAACTCCTGTTGTGTCCGGAATTGTTGGATTACTCAGACAAATACAACCCTGACTGGTCTCCAGCTGCCATCCGATCCGCTCTTGTCACAACAGGTTCGTAGTTCTTACTCTAAAAACTATATACCAAAATAAGATATGTTCATCCGGGTTTTGTTCGACTTATCTGATTTCGTTTTTAGAACATAATTAAATTATCTAATGGTTTAGTTTTAGAAAAGTGTTACCAAATAAAAACGGAATTTATTATGGATCAATTTGGTACGGCTTTGATTCGGGTGGGGTTTTAATCAAATATATATTTTAATTCTGATTTAACAAGACTCAAAACATATTTACTTTCGTTGTTGAAATGAAGCATGGAGGACCGATCCATCTGGAGAGCAAATATTTTCAGAGGGATCAACGCGTAAACTTGCTGACCCGTTCGACTATGGAGGTGGCTTGATCAACCCGGAGAAAGTAGCAAACCCGGGCCTCATCTACGACATGGGCATCAATGACTATGTTCATTACCTTTGTTCTGCGGAATACGATGACGGAGCCATCTCCAAACTAGTTGGTAAACCTATCAAATGCCCTTCTCCACTGCCATCTATGCTCGATTTCAACATGCCTTCCATCATAATCCCAAGTCTCACTAGAGAGGTCACATTGACTAGAACCGTGACAAATGTTGGACCGGCTGATTCGGTTTACAAACCCCTGGTTGAGTCTCCACTTGGTATAGAGCTTGATGTGAATCCCAAGACTCTTGTGTTCGCTTCTAACATTACTAAGAGTACGTTTAATGTGAGAGTGAAAACGAGTCATAGAGTGAACAGTGATTATTATTTTGGGAGCTTGTGTTGGACTGATGGTGTACATAACGTCACTATTCCTGTTGCCGTGCGAACAAAGATCTTGAAGAGCTATGTTTAATCATTTTTTCACTTGTAACTAATATAGGGATTTTATGTTATTTTTTTGGTAATGATTCATATATATTCTACTATTATTTTCGTTAATTCATATATTCTATTCTTCGTTGGATGAATCAGATAATGTGGTTTTCCTATCTCACATATATCTAAACATTTAAAGCCTCGGATCTTTTAGTTCCATATAGTTTCATACTTAATATAGGTTTAGACATGCGATTAATCATATTAAAATCTTAAAATTGTCGGACACCATCATGTATGAATGAATATGTGTATTAAGTATTAACTAATTGTAGAATATACATACTCTATAGAGAATATACTCAATAGAGTATATTCTTCATCAATAGCATTAATTGGACTGTTCAGCCTCCAAACCATTTTTTTTTTATTGGTATGATCAAAACCTTACGATATGATCAAAAGTTGGAACTTATAAGTTGTTTTCCATTGCGTTGGTATATTAACTTGAGCGTTGAGTCTTTGTCATATTGGTGTCACTAGGGACCGTTTCCAATAATAACTTTAACTTCAATCCAAAAAAAAAAAAAATTTATTTTTGTCAGCATTTTATATTTATTATTCAAAAGCTGATGATATTAGGTTTAGGGATATGTAAAACTACATTATAAACAATAATCTTTTACCAAAAAAAAAACTAAACCTTGAATATAATTATTACGTTAAAATAAAGAAATAAATGTCTTTTAAAAAACTTAAAAATTATGGTGATCCTAATATTTTGTTTACCCCACTTGTCTTATGAACTAAACTTCCAACTCCCAAGTGACTACGATCGTATACGTATCTGTTTTTTTTTTTCTTTTTCGATTCACATCGAATTTCCAAAATTAAATTATAATATTTCAATTAGTAAAATATTAAATTCAAAATAAGGACACTTTTCATTAACATCAAACTTTTATAATTATCATTTGATTATAAAACCATATTCCGCGTGATAGATGAATTAATTAAAATAGTTCCCACTTCCCATTATCCATCTTTGGCTTTTAATTTTGTTGTTTTTTGGACTTTTTAAGGACGCACGAGAGAAAGAAGAATCTCAAACTTTAAACGGAAGCAAAGACATACAAAAAAGCGGATGAGATGGCCCTTTCCGACCAAAACGTTTCGCGTCCACTCCTCTCTTCTACTCATTCTCCACGTGTCGTCTTGTTCGTGTGTACCAGCCATGAGCTTTACTTTGTGGGAAAATGACACCCAGACCCACTTTCTCCTAAAGTATTGACACTTAGACCCACTTTCTACTATCTCTATACTTTTCTTATGTCAAATTACAACTTACACCCTCTAACTAAACTAACCTTCTGTTTCTACTTTTTTTTTCCTTCTCATCTCTCTCTCTTACTTTTCTAATATTTTTTTTCTTTAACATTTATTTTTCATTTTCATTACTAAATTTTAAGTTTAGTGACTTTAGTTGGTGATAAACATACTAAATTTTAAGTTTAGTAACTTTAGTTGTTGACAAACAAAAAAAGTTAACCTTATACCCTAAATCTTAAATCCTAACACCACATAAACACTAAATCCATATAAGCCCAAAAACGTAAACCTTATACCCTAAATCTTAAATCCTAAACCCTAAACCATACACATTGAACCCTAAATCCTAAACCATGAATTAAAAATATAGACACATCATCCACATACCTAAACCTAAACTTTTAACCTTAACCCCTAAATCCTACACCTTGAACCTTAGACAATACAACTTGAACTCAAAACATAGACATTGAATCTATATACCATCTAAAGTCTAAACCCTAAACTATGGTGATGTTTGAACATGCAACAAACTTGTCAATAAATTTCATCTGGATTGCTTGTCCACG
The DNA here is from genome assembly GCF_000633955.1 of Camelina sativa. Taxonomy (NCBI): domain Eukaryota; kingdom Viridiplantae; phylum Streptophyta; class Magnoliopsida; order Brassicales; family Brassicaceae; genus Camelina; species Camelina sativa. The sequence continues at coordinate 26,795,885 of NC_025689.1, forward strand.
TGGTCAGAATTTGGTGGATAGGCTTTGAGATTAATAATGACCATGTTTATTGTGTAGTATGCTTCTAGTGACACTTCTAAGTTCTAATATACCTACTTCTAGCTGAAAAATAGTACAAAAACATTTAGCTAAAAGAAATCTATGTGGCTAATTTATCTTGGACAAATTTCTGCTCATGTAAAGAATGAGCAAGATATTATAAGATAAGTATCCATAACTACTAATCCACATGATTGATATTCAATGTTCTAAATAAATCAATGTTGTTAATTTTTATTTTGTTTATTAACCACTTATGAGTGTATATGTTTCTGGACCAACACAAAATATGAAGCAAGGAGCTCATGGTGTCTATGGATTTAATTGTGTGGATGTTGTATGATGATTCTTTGGTCTGTCTACATTGGTATCCACAAAAAAATATCCACATGATCACATCCATAGCCACCATTCAACTGCTATTCTTCAGCTTAATGTCTAGATATGCTTTGTAAATCCATGGAGACCTATCCACAGTTTTTCTATCCACTAAATTTTTTTTTTTTTTTTTAAAGTGAATAGTTTTGGTTTTAGGTTCAAGGGTTTATGTTCTAGGATTTAAAATTTAGAATTAAAGGGTTTTGTACTTATTTGGTCTATGTTGTGTTATGGATAATATGCTATGGATAAAGATCTAACCAAATTTATGTATGTATATTTTGTATGAATAAACACAAGTAACTATCTATTAACAATACTGCAATTGATTATCCACTTATAATTGAACAAATGTTCAACGACTGATGGATACTGTATAATCTAAAAATTCATAAAAAATATAGCAATATGTATCTTAAAATGTAGAAAATATATAATCATAATATATTTTATATAAATAAATAGAAAATTTGTTTTATGATAACAAATAAATATATTTTACTTTGTTAAAGTGTTAACAACAAAAAAGAAGAGAAAAAGAAAGAAAAGAAGGAAAGAAAGAGGAGAGGGGCAAAATCGTCCAAAATGTATGGACACATAAGCAAAAAACTTGGGAAAGTATACCATGAGTGGAAAGTGGGTTTTTGTGACACAACTCACACCCAAAGTGGGTTTTTGTGACACAACTCACACCCAAAGTGGGTTTTCATGACATTTTCCCTTACTTTATTATAACTACATAATGCACCACTTTGACATAAATATATCAATAATTATGAATACAATAAATAACAGTGAAAACTATGAGACATAAAAATTTGCAATCCACATCAACTTAAATTGATGTTTTAGTTTTTTATACAAATTAAAGAAAAGTAAATTAAATCATTTTTATTAATTTTTGTTAGTTTAATAATATTAATTTGACTTTTCTCCTCTCTCTATTGATTATAAATGAAAGTAATACATAATACTGTTATAGAAAATATTAATCTTTCTGGAACATAAAAAACACCTAAAAGATCATTCAATTAGGAACAGAGAAAATATATTTTAGTGTATACACTACATTTTATTATACTCCTAATAATACAATAATAATGTTTGTTTTTATTTATGTCAGATTTTTTTTTTTAACTTTGTAGACAAAATTTATGTTTATTTGATACTTTATAACCAGTATTTGTTTTCATCGGTTGAATTAATTTTTGTTATGTATTAAATCATATTTTTCTTAATCTTTTTGGTTTTAACTACAAAAGCCTTATACAAGGGAACTGATGAAGTAATATTTTAAGGTACTAGATTAAGACCCGTGCTAGAGCACGGATTGAAATACAATTTATTTATATTGTAATTTGTATATAAAATATAATTTATGTGATTGTTTTTAAAATTTGTTTTGGATAAAACATTATACAATAAAATTATATGATAAATATGATTGCTTGAAAAGACACTTATTTTGTAAATTTTAAATTGTTAATGATTCTAGATAATTACCGTTAAATTTTATTTTATACAAAATTTTGTATATTTTATATTTTAAAATAAAATTTTAATATGTTGTATTAGGTTATATATGTGAAGTTATTTTAACATCATGACATGAATGTCATTATAAGACATAATTTTGTAAATTTGAATTTAAATATTCAAATTTTGACCCGTTACTTAGTAAATTTTTTAATTCAATATATATTATTTCTAAAGAATAATATTAGTAAAACTTGAATATTTTAAAGATTGGACCATTTATATATGTTTTAAAAAATTCAACTTATGGTATATCCAGAAATAAACTATTTTTTAATCAGAATAAATAATATGATAATTTATTTGTTTCACAAAATAGACTCATATATGAAAATGAGAGGTGAAGTATAATGATAATTAATAAATTAATATATTAAGTTAGATATCAAAAGATTTTATTTGGTGAATAATTTAATAAAAAAAATTAATATGGTAAGTTAGATGATTCTTTAGAATATTCTCTTTAAAATTTTTGGTATAACCTATTTCTAACCAATTAATCTATCATTAATGTATAACCTATTTGTAACCAACTTATTAAAATTATATAGTCTACAAAACAATGTTGTGTACTTCCGTTTTATTATAAAGGAGATTGAATTACATAATACATACACACACACAATACAATTTTTAAATTTAAGATAACAAGACAATAATAAAGAAATAAAGCTTTATTATCATATCCATGAATGTAAATTATAAAAACAAATTGGCCAAACAAAAAAGGGAAAATGGACCACCTGTGTGTGAACCAGATTTGAAAAGGTTGAATTATAAAATCTTAGTGCTAAAACTTTATCCTTACATTCTATTTGCTCTCCTTATACATATATATGTATGCATATATATAGGTGGTTGCCAAGCTTACCCAACTCTCTCTTCAACTTGCAATAACATTAACTCTCTCAGGACAACGACAAGAGATTGAGAAAGATAGAAAAAATAAACAGAGTATTAATTCCGTTTTATTCATTAACCTAAAGAGTCGTAGAAACAGTATACAGAGTGAGGGAGAGAGGGAAATGGGGAGACAACCATGCTGTGATAAAGTAGGGTTGAAGAAAGGACCATGGACTGCAGAAGAAGACAGGAAGCTCATGAACTTCATCCTCACCAATGGACAATGTTGTTGGAGAGCTGTTCCCAAGCTTGCTGGTCTACTTAGGTGTGGTAAGAGGTGCAGACTTCGTTGGACGAATTATCTCAGACCAGACCTTAAAAGAGGTCTTCTCTCTGATTACGAAGAGAAGATGGTCATTGATCTCCATTCCCAACTCGGAAACAGGTTAAAAAACTTTCTTACTTGAGCTTCAAGTTTCTATATATGCTATGTTTCTGACGTTTCGTTTTTACTTTTGTTGTGTGAAGGTGGTCAAAGATAGCTTCTCATTTGCCGGGAAGAACAGACAACGAAATCAAGAACCATTGGAACACTCACATCAAGAAGAAGTTAAGAAAAATGGGGATCGACCCTCTCACGCATAAACCACTCTCTATCGTCGAACAAGAGGACGAAGAACCCGTCAAGAAGCTGCAGAAAGTTCAAATGCCTTTACAAGAACCAGCCGAGAAGAATTTTGAGGAACCAACTAGTTATTGTCTAACCAAAGAAAGCAACAACACCAAGAACACGTCAAGACTTGAAGAGTCTTTAGATGATGATCAGTTCAATGCGATGAATCTTGAGTATGGTGTCGAAGATGTTCCTCTTATTGATCCAGAGTCTTTAGAGCTTATCTGCAGCAACTCAACAATGTCTTCATCCACGTCCACGCCTTCGAATTCTTCTAATGATTCGAGTTTCTTGAAGGATTTGCAGTTTCCGGATTTCGAGTGGTCCGATTATGGTAATAGTAATAATAATGATGGTGTGGACAACATTATAGAGAACAATATGATGAGCCTGTGGGATGTTGATGACTTTAGCAGTTGGGATTTGCTGCTTTCTTCCACTTTTGGGTTGGTTTGAATTCATTTTAAAGTAAATGGTCTCTTTTGTAAAAAAAATGGAAACTATGGGGGGTGGGGGGTGGGGGGAATTTGAAAGAACGTTTAGAGAAATTTAGAAGAAATAAAAAATTAGATTTATTTTTTAGCGACCAAAAGAGTTGGAGAGAATTGTCTCGTTGGGTCACTTTCTCTTTTTGCTTTGTATTTTGGGTTCCATACTTCCACGTATTCAGGCTCACTATCACTTGAAAAAATATTAATAATACACTGTTTTTAGTTTCAGCAATATTAATACTACTCTTTTCAGCTTTGTGGCACTCGTTTGCTCATTTTGAATAGGGCTTCAGTTGATATGAACATGCATATTTTGCGATGTTGGAAAAATTATATTAGGTTTACATGATTAGATTTAGGTGAGAGAAATGAGGTGTAAAAGGTCTTGAAGATTACAGTGCCAACAAAGTTTGTTTTTTTGGGACTTATTATATTTCCACTTTTCATAAGTATAATATGTTTTGGGTTTGCATATAAATTCTATATAATCTTATATGTATTTTGATGTGGATTAGTAGTTATGATATGGATTAGTAGTTATGGATACTTATCTTATAATATCTTCCTTTATCATATATCCCACATATGATATATGATATGTTTTTTGACCAATGATTCTGTAATAACCTTGAACTTTGGTTTGGGAAAGTCTACTACTGATGCATTAAACTTGGGAAACAAATTAAACAACGAATCTTTTACTTTACCAAGTAAAACACATTATATCTTGGTTTAAATAGTGATATAAAAAAAATCACCTTTTAGACAAATTTCTAGGTGTTGCATAGTAGAACAGTAGTTGAAAAGTCCACCATAGATTACTAAGCTATTTTGTAAAATTCTATTTTCTTTTTGCATGGTTGCCTCTTTCATTATTTAAATAATTAGAATAACAGAACAATGAATATAGATATAAAAATGAATATGACTAAAGAAGGGTTATTGAAGCATTTGTAAAACAAAATTAAATAAATAATAAGGTAGCTCATGGACATCTTTGCCTTTGTCTTCACTTAGAAAAATCTAAATAGGTTGTTTTCGCTTGTAATCTAAAACCGTAGAATACGAGTAAAAGTGACTTCGTTCCAACCACAATTCATATACGTTACATTTGAAGATGTTCCTATCTTCTTTATACGTCTTTTTGTTTCGGTCCTACGTTTTGACTCATAAACGATGCTTTAAAAATTTATACGCATGCACATCTTATTATTCAAATGAAAATGATGGCATTTTTGTATACGGCGTTCTAAGAAAGGTTGAATATAGATTAAGTTTGACAATCAAGCTTATGTACTGCCGTCAGTGAATTTTCAAAGACATTTACCGAGAGATTAAGAATCTAGCAAGACGACTTAATAAGTGTTTCAGAAAACTTATATGAGTTGCACTGAATCAGACTTAGTATTTCTAGTTTTTCACCTTTTTGCCAAAAAAACCAAAGTATAGGATGTAAAACAAAACTTTTCATTTATATGATATTAATTTGCATTTTAGTAAAAAGATTAAGTTTGACATTTGTGTGACCTTCTATAAATAACAGAACGGTCGAACTAGAAGGATAGACATAGTCATAACTCATAATTTTTGTTAACCCTACACTACATATATGACTGAGCTATTTACGAATAAGCTACCTAGCTAAGTATTCTTAAGTTATTTGGTTTATGAACATAAATATAAGCAAAAAGATTAGCTATGAATTATTAATTAAGCTAAAGTAAAACCTCTATCTTATTTATTACAGTATATGTATTCATATACTGGTGACTATTTGCAAAAAATACGGATGTGATCAATATTATAGATAAGTTGAATAACAACGTTTTTGTAAATTGAAAAAAAAAAACAAGAACTGCCAATGTGTTTTCGAACAATTAGTACATTAAATTCACCGTATTTATTATTGTAAAATGTAGATATGGTGTTTTTTTCACTTTTAAGAATCTCTCAGAATGTACTAGACTTGAAGACACATAACTAATGTTCGTAAGGATTATGAGTGGATGACTCATTATGAATGCGCAATGATAGAAAACTGTAGAAGCCTTTATCGACATCGAATGTATGTGTTGGCAGAAACACACATGCATGTGTACATGTGGATGTGGGTGTATTACTCAGGCTTAGCGTCATGCTGACCTAATAATTTAATTATTTTAGAGTACTAGAGAGTTGAATATGGTGTGTTTGTGTTTGTGTTTTTTTTTTTATATTGAGTCAAAGTTGATGTGATTTATGTATTTCCTTTTCTACCAAGCACTTTGTCCTATAGGAACCGCGTCATCCTAAAACAGTCAAAACTAACTGATAACGTTATAGTTTATAGTGATTTGCATTATTGTGGATATGACTTCTTTTTTAGTTTTGAAGGTGATTTGGTAGATCCTTTTAGTTTTAGTGGACATTTGATACTTGATTACTCTGATAGAAAAGTCACTAAAAATGAGCTTTGAGAATGTTGAAACCTAATTGGTTGAGAGAATTAACAGCAATAAATTTAAGTGATCCAATTGTTCACTTATAATTGGAAAAAAGAAAAAGTTTTTCTTTAAAAAAAATAAAAATAAAAAAGTGATTGGTTGGTAGAAAAAAGCTACTTAGGAGTCTGTTTTGTGTGGAATGAGAGAGCTCGGCCCGTACGTTAATTATGAAATGAGAAGACTCTTGTGCATTCTCTTAGTTCTTTTGATTTCATATTTTTGTACATAAAGGATATAGTAATTCTTTAGATGTACAGCTTTTGATGTTTAGGATCTTATTAGGGGTATAATACGACTACAAAAAATCAACAAAAAATTAAGAAATAACCAATAAAAAAAACATCAACAAAATGTGGTGTGTTGTATAAGGAGACACCAATTGGTAAACTGGCTTGTGATAAATACTATTATTATGACTGTCTACGTTTGATTTGTTTTGATGTTCTCACAGTTTTTTTCATAAGACTTCGCAATTAGTATTCTGGATTTTTTTTTCTTTTAAGAAATTAGTATTCTGGATTTTTTTTCTTTTAAGAAATTAGTATTCTGGATTAGTTAGAATTTTTCTTCCTTTTGTTTGTCTACATTTGCTAGAACTAAAGGTTGTCTCATATAGTATTGGATCACTAACTCTCAAATCACTATAATTGTTACAAATCAAAGTCTTGTTTTATTTAATCGAATAACTCTCACATCTAAAAAAATTCATTCATCATGATTTGCATTGCCATTCGTGACCATTATAACTTTTATAAATTTAATTTAATAAAAGAATTGTTATATATATATATATATATATATATATATATATATATATTCTCATCATGAATATTCTAGCTATCAATCAATTGTTGGCACGCGTTTATTTTAACATTGAAATTTCTCTCTGTATATTATTGTGAGCCGTTGTGTCACTTTATCTCCAAATGTTGATAAATATGACAATTATAGTTATTTAGAAACTATAAATTAATCAATTCAAAAGGTTGAACTAAGGTTCCAAAAAAGGGACACATGTCATGGAATGTGCTATAGCCTATATATCTATATAGAAATACAATATTCCATAAGTACCACTAAAGGCACTTTTTTCTTTCCACCGAACTCTAAACAGCAACGTCAATCTTGTCTGAAAGGTTTTTTTTTAATATAGTTAGGAAGTTTCAGATTTTCGATAATATTTGTGACGGGTTCACAAACGCAAATAATCTTCATCCCGTCTTTACATGTAACACATCTTTCAACTAATATTGAGCCAATTAACCATGAACAATGGCACACTTGGTTCTTGTCTAGTGTTATCTCCAAATTTGTTAGTTTTAATGTTTTTATTATCATTGGCCAGGAAGAGAAAAAGAAAGGAAAAAAATAAATAAAAGAAATATAGACAAAGCGCCGTATTCTTATATTGTCATGGTCGGTGCATGCTTTACTATTCGAATTCGACGAACTATACTAAACAAGATAAGAGTTCATGTGTTGTTAGTGTTAAGGTCGGTTCCCACGATTTACTATGCAGAGAAATAGTACCAGAACTAAAGTTCGATTTGTACATATATTTCCACTACATATATATGCAATGCCAGTGAATTAACATGATGAACTGAAAGTATATATGTACTTGTACAAGAAAACTTTGAAATAAGAATTAACATACCTTTAACCAAAAAAATAAGAATTAACATACATATATTTATAGTCAACTAACGTAAAGTTACACATATATTAACTATTATTTAAGAATTAACCAACTTTTCTACTAGTACTTATAACATACATATATTTATAGTCAACTAACGTAAAAGTTACACATATATGCTAATATAAATAGTCAATGGCATATATTATTCGTACGTATGATCCGTTTGTTTCACATAGCTCTTAATCCACTATCAAAATATAGGACCCATAGTTTAACGTCGAATTGTTATTGGTTAATCGAATATCGTAATGGTGTGTTTGTGTACGTACGTTGGTAATTAAGTTGTACATGGTGAATAATTAAGGAAGTGGAGATAGGTGGAGAGACATAACTGGATGGGGCAGGCAGATAATGATGATAATGTCTTCCATAATGGCCCATCCAATATCTTTTTATCGTGACACATGATATCCTCTCACCCATATTCATTGAATATGTATTTAAATTATTATCTTAAACAAAAATATTATTGAGGAATACAATAAATCAAAAATATATAACACAATATAAATATGTCACATAAAAATTGTGTATCAAAAATACAATACACTAGGATTTAACCCGCGGTACAACACGGGACAATATTTTTAATTTTAAAAATTTAAAATTTATATTGTATTTATTTGTTATTTTATTATTGTTTTATTAATTTTAAAAATAATAAATTTTACAGGTATTTGATATAAGTATTCAAAGTATAGGATTTTTGTAGTGTTTTCAAGGTTTTAATCCGTGTGGTATATGTATAATCTATTAATACATCTATCTCCTGGCACACATCCAAAAGTGTTTAAAAAAAAAAATAATAATTCCACTTAACTCCCTATATGGGATAATGCCAACCCGTCTCACCAAAATCAAAATAAGTTTTTGTGTAAAAAAAAATTAATCAAAATAATTTTTTTTATCAAGTTTAATTATGTTAATTGTTTTACCAAATTAGCATGTTTTTATAGTTTATAATTTTTCCATGTCAATATATATAGTTTATGATAATTAATAGAATTTTAATTTTTTGGTAAATCCTCAAAAAATAAAAAATAAACCAAATTACATGGGGGATTTTCAACATATTTAATGTGACATTTTATAATTGGATTTTTGGTTTAAGAAATTTATTAATGTTAATATAATTATGGAGATTGTAAACTTTTGTTAGAGAAAATCTGTTTTATATCATTTAAATTTGAGAGATTCTAGCATCCATAAAAATAGTTTTGGAGATTTAATAGGTTAAAACTTTAATAGGTAGAGTTGTTTTTGGAAAAATCAGAATGTATAGATGTTGTTAAGATTTTATGCCAATAAATATAACAAATGTTGGTCAGTTTAAGAAAGTTTAGTATTTGAGTTTCTCTGCAATGTTTTTTATGGAATTGTTTTAGGAGTTAATGTTGTAAAAAAAAATTAAATAAGTAAAACTTAAAAGGTATAAACCAAAATGTACTTCAAAAATGTTAATATAGATTTCACATTCTTTTCACATACTCTTATAAACCTCGCATATACTAAGCGCATATATATATCAATAAAGTTTATGAGAAAATGTATCATTATTAACCTCAGAATTGATATATATAGTTTTTATTAATATGGGTGAAATAGTAAAAAGATCACCACCAAATAAATAACAAACAATCACTAAACGAATTTGTCAAAATAAAATACAAAATTTAATCATTTAAACACGGCGGCAGGATATATTTGATCCACAATTTCATGACACATAACATAAGTTTAGTTTGCTTTATTAAAAAACATCTTTAATGATTCGGATTTTGTCAAAATGTTATACTAATCCAGACCCCCCACATTAGAACTAGGTTGCATGATACTTGCATCTGTCTCCATAGATATGGAGTTTGTTACCTTTATACTCATGGATGGAAGATTTGTAATAGAAGACAGTGACTATTCTTAATCGAACAATATAACGTATCATGGTATTGAGACCAAGTGCTCGAAGTTAGTTACTAATACAGTAATACTATTACAAAGCAAGACAAACCTTTGTGACAAGTTTGGCTTGCTTTGAGCTTATTTTCATAATCTAAAACAATTCTAAGATAGGCTGGTTAACGCTTCTAATTTGAGAATTTTTTACGTTTTCTTTGTAAACTTGTTCGATTTGATAACCAACGGAAGAATTTTCTTAATATATATAGCTGATAAAAAAAAATGTCATATGGCTCAAGGAAAAGGTTTAACATAATGGACCTTGAAAACTGATGCTCCAAACAGAGCGGCCCAAGCTATTCTCTATCCATGGGACAATAGGTGCATAATCCCCATAGTCCAGAAGAAGGATCAAAACACAGTTTTGCATCTTTTTAGTTTTCGGCGAACACTGCCCATGTGTTGCTGCTGCTTGTTTGTGGATAAAACCAAAGATAACATTCACACAGAACAACAACCAAAACAGTCATCTCAAGTATATTCATAGTTTGGTACATAGGCTCAAACTTGTTTTGTTAATAAACCAAACCGTGACCAGTGAAACATTTTGTATTTGATGAAGATTAATTTTGGGAAATGATAGGAGGTCTGATAAAAACAAATGTTTCAAAAGACAACAACTCAATGACTAAAAACAGAAAGGGTAGGCTCCAGAGATCAACACTCAACAAAGATCTTATTAAAACAACACATGAAACGCTGTGCTTATCTCCTTAGGCCTTGGCAGTTTCACCCTCGGTTTCCCAGAAAGCCGTTTTCTTTCCGGTTTTTGATACTGTCTGCAAAACAGCGTCCGGCTGCACGTTGCCTTTCACCGTCACTTTCTGCTCCTTTATATCCACATCAAACGACTCCACGCCTGAAAAAATGAAACACAAATTGAAGAGATGATGAACATGCTTTTGAAATCCAAGCAAAAGACTGTAAACATTGCAGATTACGCGAGATTGACAATCTCAAAATGCTTTAAAGTGAGATTGGTTTTAAAGCATTTTGAGTCACACCATAACATCAATTAGCCAAAGAGGGAAAAAAAAAAACTAACCTTCCATTTTCCCAAGGACTCTTTTCACAGCTCCAACACATCCCTCACATGTCATAGCCACTCTGAGAACAACGGTCTAAAAAAACAAAACATAACGAACACACAGCTTAACACTTATGTACAACATAGATCAAACGAACAAGATAGAACCTTTCAAACGGCTCTAGCCTACACAAGAATCAGATTCAGCTAATAAAAGTGAACCTACCCTTTGAAACACAGAATTCATATCTCAAAACCAAACACAAGACACCACACCCCTTTTGTTCAGATTCAAGATCTGTGTTCATGATCATATCTGTGTTCCTGACTAGTATTTTACCCAATCAAGGTATCAAGTCTAGTCAATTCAATAGATATGATGCAACCACAGATCATTGTTACAGCAAAATACTCACAAATCATATCTAGATCGATCGAACAGAGAAAGAATCCAAATAAGATCAGACCCTCGATTGTAAAATATGAAACCCTAATCGAATCACGATAAAGGAACAATCTTTATAACAACCCAGATCATGAATCTAGAATTTCAAAGAAAGAGCGATTGAAATTACCTGAGACATAGCTTTCGATTCAACCACAGTGAAGGCTTGTATTGTAAGTGAGAGAGAGAGAGATAAAAATGAGCTTTTTAAAACTAGTATCAATGATTTGTTATATATTAATTAATTATTTAAAATAATAAAAATAATCCTTAAGGACAACGAGATCATGAAAGAGACGGTTCGAATCGTAACATCGGATTTAGTTGTGCGGAATGAATGATTTGATAATGCGGTACGGTTCAACTGCGGTACGTGCGGAACAAACAAGGACGGAAGCAATAAGGTTGGAGGGGGGTCAGCTGACCCCATTAAAAAAAATTTGGTATGTTTTTAGGTATAAATAACAAAATGACCCCTCTTAATTTTGTATTTTGACCCCTTTAAATTTAAAATTTTAATCTTGACCCTTACAAATTTTGCATTTTGACCATATTAAAATAAAATTTGTATTTTGATCCTCCAAAGAATAGCATTTTTATTCCATAGAAAGAAAAATTTTCATTTTTAATCCCTTAAATTTTACATTTTTTACCCTATTAAAAAAAAATTTCTCCTGACCCCTCTAAACTTTGGTTCTGGCTCCGCCACTGGGGACAAATATATTTACGGGACAAATACGGTTAATACTGAATAAGCAGTACAAAATAATATTTGATTGGTGAAAAACTAGTTGCGGTGCGGACTTCATATTATTTTGTTAATAATTAGTATAATTAATATGTTTTAATTTGTTTTATAATAATAAATAAACATTTTTATGTATTTACAAACTTTAAAATAGCTACAAATAGCAAAATATATATTATAGATATAAATCTAAACAAATATATTATAATTTTAATTGATTATTATTGATTTAAATGTTAATGAACTAACATTTTGATCTATTATATATGAACTTTAAAAACCAAAATGTAGTTTGAATTAACCAAGTAAAATTTATTTAGTCAAATAGTGAAGAAATACATCTAATTTTTAAAAAACATTGTTGTAATGAAAACTATAGTTTATTTATAAATTTGTATTGAAAGTTTTTTATTTTATGTTATATAAAATAAAATTTAAATCATACATATATATTTATTACTAAATCAATTAACAAGTGTAATCATAAAAATGTACAAGATAATAAGAAAAATCTGTTATAGAACTCTTTGATTTACAAATCCATTCATAAAGTAAATCTTTGATTCCAAATTGCTTATCTATCAAATAATTTTATAAATTATGTAATGAGTTTTTAAAAATCAATATTTGAATTATAAATATATTTTTTTTGTATAGAAAACTTACCAAAAAGAAAGAAACTAAAAAATAATAGTGAGAGAGAGAAATTTGTTTTCTTCCTTTACAAATGTGTATATATATATAGACATTTATATTAATAATAAAAAAGAAGTGTATTATCCAGTGTGCGGTTTTTACAAAAACCGCTGGGTAAATACTAGTTTGGTTTTAAAAAGCGGTCCATGCCTTTATCCACCAGTTAATTCCGCAAATTTTTTTCTTTTTTTTTTGAAAAGCGCCCCAAAATGTAGAAATTGTGTTGAATGGTGACAAAATGTAGAAAAGCGTTATTGATAAAAAATGAAAACCGTACCACTTTTACCTTCTCCATTCAAGACCAGAGTTTAAAAATATCCATCTGAGTAGTTCGGTTCAACGTGAAGTTGAAGCAGAGGAGGTTAATGTAACATCTGTGAACCGGAATCTCGGTTTGGGAGTTGCATCGGTCGATGCAGATGGTGCATCGGTCGATGCATGTTCAATTCTGTGCGTTTTGACTTAAGTCAAATGCTGCGTTTTGGGTTAAGGAAAACCCTTAGATGCGAGTTTTGTCTCATTCGTGGTTGTGTGGCCGTTTTTGAGAAAAGGGAAAGTGAGAAAAGTCGTTCTTGAGTGTTCTTGAGAATTCTGGGAGATTGGAGGCGTTCCTGTAGAGATCTGTAGCTGGGATCGTTGTAGGAGCTTCCTAGAGGCTTGTTCTTGTTTGTTTAAGGTTCAGATTCTTCTGTGGCAAAGGTAAGTGCATGACCATGGCTTATCTAAGCTAGAGGATTCTTTAATCTGCTTGTTGTGTGATGTTAGGCTTGTTAGTTCGATGCTATGGACGTTAGGAAGCTTTCTTGTGGCTTGGGATCTAGTTTTTTGGTTGTAGGAACGAAGATCCAGCGAGAAGCTTGGGGAAATCACGGTGCTCGACGTTGCATCGATCGATGCATATCTTGC
>NC_025689.1:26810620-26811539 GCF_000633955.1 Camelina sativa
GGAGGATGTTCTAGGGAATCGGTTTTATGTTGTCTGGCATTGCTAGGTTGCTAAGGTTGGGTCATTTAGAACATTGCTAGGTTGCTGGTTCTATGATTCCTGTTGTTTTGGATATTGATTATGTTGGAATATGGTTATATTTTATTATTGGATTATTATTGAATATTGGTTGGTTATTTCCGCTATTGAATGTGTTTGTGGTTAGGTGGCTAGTGGGTATGGGACCACTAGCTGTAGTTTATTTTATTATATTATATTTATTATTTATTATTTAAAAAAAAAAAAGGTCAGTCGTTTCATTTTGGTATCAGAGCAAAATGAAGAAGAAGAAGGATGGGAGTTTCAGGTTGTGCATTGATTATCGGGGTTTGAACCGGGTCACTGTGAAGAACAAGTATCCTCTTCCTAGGATTGATGAGTTGCTAGATCAGTTGAGGGGTGCTACTTGGTTCTCTAAGGTAGACCTGGCGTCGGGTTATCATCAGATACCGATAGATGAGGCAGATGTGAGGAAGACTGCTTTCAGGACTAGGTATGGGCATTATGAGTTTGTGGTGATGCCTTTCTGGTTGACTAACGCGCAAGCAGCGTTTATGAGATTGATGAACAGTGTGTTTCAGGAGTTTCTGGATGTGTCTGTCATCATTTTCATTGACGATATCCTGGTTTATTCTAAGAGTCCTGAGGAGCATGCAGTGCATTTGAGGGCAGTTATGGAGAAGCTGCGGGAGCAGAAGTTGTTTGCTAAGTTGAGCAAGTGCAGTTTTTGGCAGCGTGAGATGGGCTTTCTGGGTCACATTGTTTCTGTTGAGGGGGTTTCAGTAGATCTAGAGAAGATTCAGGCTATCAGGGATTGGCCTAGACCGCAGAATGCCACAGAGATCAGGAGTTTTCTTGGATTGGCAGGTTACTACAGGAG
>NC_025689.1:26812991-26822830 GCF_000633955.1 Camelina sativa
TGGTAAGGCTAACACGGTTGTAGATGCACTGAGTCGGAAGAGGGTAGCTTTGGCTCAGGAGCATGAGATGGAGTCTCTGGTAGGGGAGATCAGTGCTTTGAGCTTATGTGCTGTTTCACAGGAACCGTTGGGTTTGGAAGCAGTAGATAGATCAGATCTTCTGAGTATAGTGCGGTTGGCTCAGGAGAAGGATTTGGGGCTGGTGAATGCCTCTAAGGATGTGGATTCAGAGTATCAGGTCTCAGATAATGGTACTATCTTGGTGCACGGTCGGGTTTGTGTGCCCAAGGATGAGGAGTTGAGGCAGGAGATTCTGAGAGAGGCTCATGCGAGAAAGTTATCCATTCATCCAGGAGCGACTAAGATGTACCGTGACATCAAGAGGTACTATCATTGAGTCGAGATGAAGAAGGATGTGGCTAGTTGGGTTTCGAGGTGTGATGTGTGTCAGCTGGTGAAGGCTGAGCATCAGGTTCCTGGCGGGTTACTAAAGAGTTTACCCATTCCTGAGTGGAAGTGGGATATGATCACCATGGATTTTCTGGTAGGATTGCCAGTGTCACGGACCTTTGATGCTATTTGGATCATTGTGGACCGGTTGACTAAGTTAGCACATTTTCTGGCCATTAAGAAGACTGATGGAGCCGCGATCTTGGCTAAGAAGTATGTGAGAGAGATAGTCAGATTGCATGGGGTGCCAGCGAGCATTGTGTCTGACAGGGATTCTAAGTTCACTTCGGTGTTCTGGAAGGCATTTCAGGCGGAGATGGGCACTAAGGTGCATATGAGTACAGCTTATCATCCCCAGACAGATGGACAGTCTGAGAGGACGATCCAGACGCTGGAGGATTTGCTGAGGATGTGTGTGTTGGATTGGGGTGGCCATTGGGCAGATCACCTGAACCTGGTAGAGTTTGCTTACAACAACAGTTATCAGGCGAGTATTAAGATGGCTCCTTATGAGGCTTTGTATGGGAGGCCATGTCGTACACCATTATGCTGGACTCAGGTGGGGGAGAGGAGCATGTTTGGTGCTAGTTTTGTTCAGGAGACCTCAGAGAAGATTCGGGTTCTCAAGCTGAACATGAAGGAGGCTCAGGATAGGCAGAGGAGTTATGCTGATAGGAGGAGGAGAGATCTTGAGTTTCAGGTAGGAGACAGAGTGTACCTCAAGATGGCCATGTTGCGGGGTCCGAACAGGTCATTGTCAGAGACTAAGTTGAGTCCGAGGTATATGGGTCCATTCAGAGTGATTGAGCGGGTTGGACCAGTGGCATATAGATTGGAGTTACCTGAGGTGATGCGTGCATTCCATAAGGTTTTCCATGTGTCTATGTTGCGGAAGTGTCTCCGTGAGGGTGAGCAGGTGTTGGCTAAGATTCCTGAGGATCTTCAGCCTAACATGACTTTGGAGGCGAGACCAGTGAGGGTTCTCGAGAGGAGGATCAAGGAACTTCGGAAGAAGAAGATTCCTTTGATGAGAGTCCTGTGGGACTGTGATGGTGTTGAGGAGCAGACTTGGGAGCCTGAGGCAAGGATGAAGGCAAGGTTCAAGAAGTGGTATGAGAAGCAAGCCGCGACTTGAACTTGTCTAGCTTGGTCCCATCTGTAATCCGTGGCTGGAGCGGGAATGGAGTATTCCAGCCCATCTCTCTTGTTACTCGGTTGCTTAGGGTGGTTGGTTGTGCGACTCAGTAACAAGATGAGGTGGTGTTCGGGGTACAAAGTTTCCGTGAGGCGGGGTTTTGGAGGAAAGTTTCCTGAAATAGAAGTTTCCAAAAGTGGAAAGTTTCCAAAAATGGAAAGTGCTAAATATGGAAAGTTTTACGGGAGTTAGAATTTGTCCATTTTAGCGGTGGAGAGCCTTGGAGGGGCTTGTGTGCGGCCTTATTGGCGGACTTTTGAGTCAGTGTGCCGTGCGTGGCGGTCTTTTTAGACATAGTGTGGTCTTTGTGACGGGCTTTTTAGCCAGAGTGTCTTTGTGACGGTCCTCTTTAGGATATTTGTTTGGCCTTGGTGGCGGTCCTCTTTAGGACATTTGTTTGGCTTTGGTGGCGGTCCTCTTTAGGACATTTGTTTGGCCTTTGTGGAGGCCCTTGTGGCATGTGTATGATCCTTGTGTGGTCATGTTTTATTCCAGTGAGGGGATATGTGGTTGGTAGGACATTGAGATGTTTTACGCGAGCGACACGAAGGAAACCTGGATAGGGATAGGACTCAAACGTGTTCAGAATCATTTGCTCGCGACTCTTGGGGGACTTAGGTTCTCCTAGTACTGCCATATTCAGAGACTTTGTGACTTGGGAATATGGTTGGTATATCGACTTCAGATGACGATCCGGGGGCGCGCTGTAGGGTGGCAACCCGAGAGACGAGTTGGATTTTCCTTATATATTATGGCATGCGGGTCTAGGCCCAATGAGGAGCCAACATTATGGCATGCAGACTTAGGTCTGATGAGGAGCCAATAAAAACTCAAGGGTTAGGCCTATGAGTAAAGGAAAGTCCAAAAGTCGAGAGCAAATGATGCCTGGAGCGTGGTCTATCGCCTAGAGGTGACCTTCTGTAGATCAGTCGGAGGAGTGCGGGCCGTGGAGACGGTTGCACGGGAGTCCTTGGCTGATGGTTGTTCGAGATTCAAGGACGAATCTAGTTTGGTGGGGGGGAGAATTGTAACATCCATGAACCGGAATCCCGGTTTGGGAGTTGCATCGGTCGATGCAGATGGTGCATCGGTCGATGCATGTTCAATTCTGTGCGTTTTGACTTAAGTCAAACGCTGCATTTTGGGTTAAGGAATACCCTTAGATGCGAGTTTTGTCTCATTCGTGGTTGTGTGGCCGTTTTTGAGAAAAGAGAAAGAGAGAAAAGTTATTCTTGAGTGTTCTTGAGAATTCTGGGAGATTGGAGGCGTTCCTGTAGAGATCTGTAGCTGGGATCGTTGTAGGAGCTTCCCAGAGGCTTGTTCTTGTTTGTTTAAGGTTCATATTCTTCTGTGGTTAAGGTAAGTGCATGACCATGGCTTATCTAAGCTAGAGGATTCTTTAATCTGCTTGTTGTGTGATGTTAGGCTTGTTAGTTCGATGCTATAGACGTTAGGAAGATTTCTTGTGGCTTGGGATCGAGTTTTGTGGTTGTAGGAACGAAGATCCGGCGAGAAGCTTCGGGGAAATCACGGTGCTCGACATTGCGTCGATCGATGCATATCTTGCGTCGGTCGATGCAAGTGCAAGGACGGCGCGTAACACTCTAGGGTTTTCGTGTTACGTCGAGCATGCGTCGGTCGATGCAGATTGGGTATCGGTCGATGCAAGTTACACTTGCATCGGTCGATGCAGCTTCTGTGTCGATCGATGCTTCCCCATTTGGCATCGGTCGATGCATGTGTGGCGTCGGTCGATGCTGAGTCCTGGTTTGTTTTTTGTCGTTTGTTGATTGTTGTGTGTTGGTTATTGATACTCTATTGCTTGTGTGTATAGCCCAGTAGATGGGAGGATTGCCTTACTGAGTGTTTATAAAATACTCATGCATTGCAATATGTGTTTGTGGTGCAGGTAAAGGCAAAGTGTGATCGTGGAATCAAGGCAATGAAGAGGAGGATGTTCTAGGGACTCGGTTTTATGTTGTCTGGCATTGCTAGGTTGCTAGAGTTGGGTAATTTAGAATATTGCTAGGTTGCTGGTTCTATGATTCCTGTTGTTTTGGATATTGATTATGTTGGAATATGGTTATATTTTATTATTGGATTATTATTGAATATTGGTTGGTTATTTCCGCTATTGAATGTGTTTGTGGCTAGGTGGCTAGTGGGTATGGGACCACTAATTGTAGTTTATTTTATTATATTATATTTATTATTTTTTTTTTTATTTTTTTTTTTAAAAAAAGGTCGGTCGTTTGAGTTAATACTATAACATAATCGGAATACAGTGAGGAAGAGGAATGCCCACATGAACTTAGTAAAAACCATTACTATTTAAGCTTAACCCAATTAGCACACTTATGGTAAAAGATCAGTGAAGCCCTCTTTTAATCCAACATTTTTTCCTACTCACAAGACCACACTATTAAGTAATAAGCCCCCACACAACATACCGTGAAAGAGGAAAAGGAAAACAAAAAAGGAAAGAACATATTACAGTTTTGATTACTTATCAACAAAGAACATAATTTTTGAAGAAAGAGCAAAATAATTTAGGAAAGGTTTTGGGGACGAACAAGAAGTAAAGGAAAAAATGTTGTGGTGCAA
Source organism: Camelina sativa (assembly GCF_000633955.1). Classification (NCBI taxonomy): domain Eukaryota; kingdom Viridiplantae; phylum Streptophyta; class Magnoliopsida; order Brassicales; family Brassicaceae; genus Camelina; species Camelina sativa. The sequence continues at coordinate 26,817,241 of NC_025689.1, forward strand.
TCAACCCCATAGATTGCTCTTTTTCGCATGTCGATCGTTTAGGGTTTGATATTAAATGGAATTATCGCCCTCTATTTGTAGTTTCTGGACTTAACTATAGATTGTTATTTCTTATGTACAATGTCAAGAAGGCTTGCGTGATTTGCTAGGATGATATCTCAGCTCCTGAGATGTTAACGCTTGTCGGTTGCTTGCACATCTTTTACTTAGATTGCATGAGAAACAGAGAAAGCATCTTGTAGAAAGTCTAGGGCGATGGGGAACAACAGTAATGTGTTTATTCTTTGGTTGCAACTCCGTCAAAAGGACTGTCACAAAATTACTGATGGTGATCAAATCTATACTAGTATTTTTGCAGCAGTTTTTACTCAAAATACTTTTTGGAAAGTTTTTACATCTAATGCATTGATTTTAATATTAGTTACCAAAAATTTCAAATTTAATTATAGGTATGCTTTTAAAAAATAAAGAAATCTTTCTACCTCATTATATTCAAATATAAATCTATGATTTCCTTTCATTTTTATTTGAATTTATATTTAAATTAATTATCTTGAATTATTCTATAATGCATTTAGTTAATAAAATTTTTTGATTTTTTACTGCATATGATATAAGAAATTTTTTTTTAAAACGGACATATATTACTCAATAGATGAATAAAAAAATACGGGTACAATATCTCACATCGCCTAAAAAAAATTGGGCAATAGTTCAGAGTCATACTATAAAAGAGACCAAAATGATTCATGATACAATTGAGTAGAAAGCTTGATTTATCAGACATTCAAACTTAAAAAACTTTTATTTGGTTTATTGAAACGACCTGACCCGTTTTTTTTTAAATAAATACAAAATAGAATTAAGCATCCCATACTACTTAATTAAACCACCCAAACCACAAATCCTCATTAAACCAATAACAACTAATATGCACACCGGAAACATACCATACATACAGAACCAACACATCATCAATGCAATAACATTCCTAAGCATTCTATCCATCAACCTAGCATAACTCTATCCAAGGTTCCAAGATAAACAATATAACCAAGTCCAACAACACACAACCGAGACCCTAGATCATCATCCTCCTCATTGTCAAGATTCTATATCACATACCTGCACACCACAAACAAATTGAGATGCGTAAGTATTATCACAAATACTTAGTGAGGCAATCCTCCCATCTACTGGGCTGTACACACAAGAAACTGTGATTTCAGTGTTTAACAAACAACAAATAAACACAACAAACCAGGAAAAAATCATCGCAACACACAAGTTGGTGTCGACCGACACCAGAGTGGTGTCGATCGACACTGGCCCAAACATGGTGTCGACCGACACCCACTTGGTGTCGATCGACACCGACCCCGCAGACACGTTCTGCTCGAAGCTGATCGTCGTATCTCCGTTTCCAATCATCTCCAATCTGTCCCAAACTCACCCAAAATCTTTAGGAACCTGTAATAACCATAACACAACCACCACAAGCAAGAACAACACCACAAAACACAACAAATCAAGCAAACAAAGTATTCTCAGGCTTTGATAAGCCATGGTCATGCACTCACCTCTTTTGCAGGAAGATTCTGACTCAACAACGACGAATCCAACCCTTAGAAGCCTTCTCTTTTGTTCCTAGTACAAGATCTCCATTCCACATGAACAGATCTCACCAAAACAGCTTAGAACAAGCCAAAATCTCTCAAGAACACAAACTCTCTCTTTTCTCTCTTTTCTTCTGCAAACGGCGACCAAACACTCACCTCCACGACCCTAGGTCGACTTTCCCCTTATATACAACGGTTAGGAACTTCAACTGAACTAAACCAAACCAAAACGGCAATTCAAACAAACCTGGTCGAACCAAAAAATGATGGTGTCGATCGACACTCTCCTTGGAGGCGATCGACACCCCTTCCCAATAACCAGAAATCAATTCACGGGTGTTACAATTCTCCCCCTCTAACAAAAGATTCGTCCTCGAATCTGTAACACACCACCACTAGACCGCAAAACTCATCTGACCACCGCCGCAATGGTTCACACCATCCAACCATCCGGACTGCCGCAACCATGACACCACTGGTCCACACAATCCTGACCCCACCGGTCAACAAAGTCCTGACCCCACCGGTCAATCCAAACCATACTCTCCCAATCATCACCACTCTGGTCCCCCCGACCAGCATACACCTGACCCTCCCGGTCAACACACAGAAACCCCGAGATTGAACCCCCATCAACCCAGAGATCCACATCTGATCTCAACCGGAAACCTGAGATTGAACCCCCATCAATCTCCCAAACTGTGTCCGGTCACGATAGAAAATCTGAGATTGAACCCCCATCAATCTCCTTAATCCTCATTTGGATACAATGCTTATTCCCACGTCATTGACACTTTTGCCACCAACTCATTTGCTCTTAGGTTGCAACCTTCAAGCCATACCGATCACACTCTCAGATCCCCCGTCTTCGAGCCATACCGTCTCACCCTCTGGTCGTCACCCTCGAGATCTTGGTACCAGGAGAACCCCCATCTCCTCTGCCACCCTCAGGACCGCAGTCCCTCGAGCTATCGGTATCTAAGGAACCCCCCGTCCCCTTAGGAGAACCCCCACCTCCTCATGAGTTGTTTAGGACCCCCCGTCCCTATAGCAAACAATCATAACGTCTATAAGCATTTCTCCAACCGGGACCCCCCCCGTGATCCACGTAGAACATCTCAATGTCCTACCAACACCATATTCTCTCCCAGAATATCACCACTACCATGGAAACCCCCATGCCTCACTCCTATCATCTCAAACACTTCGGTGTTTTCAAACACCCTCTCCAAAAATAGACAAGTTCTAACTATTCATATAACTTTCTATTTTTAGAAACTTTCTATTTATGGTAACTTTCTATTTATGGGACTCCCGAGCGATTTCCTTTTTCCAACAAAAATACGTAGCTGAAATAAAAAGAAACAGAAGCCAAACTAAACTCCGGGTTGAGCACCTGGTCCTCCCTTCAGTTGTGCCGCACCCCCATCATCTGCCTCAACTTAGGACAGAAAGGCCTGATGTGCCCCTCCTCTCCACAATGGTAACACGATCGACGATATTCTTGTGGATCACCTTTCTTGGGGCAGTCTGCCAACCTGTGGTTCTTGCTTCCACACCCGAAGCACCCTCGCCCACCTTGCTGCATACCTGACGTGTCTTCCCGCTTCCTCTTATGCCTTTGCTCCGACTTGTTACCCTTGCTTGGATTGTTTTACTCCAAAGTCTTCTCTGTCTGAACCGCTGGACTGACCACCACCACCTGTGACCTCAAGTCATTCTCTATCTCCGCTGCAGTCTCCACCAGCTCCTCCCTCGTAGCATAACTCCTCCCTCTGTAGTGGACCCTCAAGTCCTCACAAAGCGCCCTCATGAACCTCCTGATCTGAGCCACCTCGGGCTCCATCGCCCGACCCCCATAAGCCAGAAGTCGACTGAACTCTAAGTCTAGCTCCCGCACTGACCGAGTCCCTTGAGATAGCTGAAGAAACTGCACCTCCAATCGGTCTAACGCCTCTCTCGGAAGATACTTGCGGTTGAACTCCTCCACAAAGTCAGCCCAAGTCATCTCCCGCTGCACTCTCCTAGCAGCCACTGATCTCCACCACACCTGAGCATCACCAACCAAATTGTGGTCCCCTATGTCCACCCAAAACTCCTGAGGACATCTCAGAGTCTGGAAGTTACGTTCCACACTCGTCCTCCACGCATCTGCAGCGGTAGGATCCGTACCACCCGAAAACCATGCAGTATCAAGTTTATGAATCTCCTTCAGCATAGAAAAATAACAAGCATGAGCTCTCATATCCCGCAGCCACTGGCTGCTGCTCCTCCGCCACCACTGGTGGCACTCCCTGAGCCTGAGCCGGATCCACTCCCGGTATCCGCTCTAACAACTGTGTCAACAAGCCCGCCAGGTCCACACCTCCCACAGGGGCTCCACCTGCTGGGATTCCCACCCCCGGAACCCTAGCACCACCGGCCACTCTCATACTAGGATTTTTGTGTGTCTTATCCTAGCAGGTTCAATTAACCTTATATGCTTTAGTACTTAAGGTGTCAATCCAAATGGGATGTTGCTAACACTCAAGATACAATCAAGCAATCACAAGTCAAGCCAATTCAAGAAGAGTGTTTTTCTAACAATCCTAAAATGGTCAAAATACAAAACGGAAATGAGTTACAGAAACAGAAATATGACAAGAAGCAAGCAAGAAGAAGTAAAACCGAAAACGATTCTAAGCATGAACAAATGAAACAGTCTCGGGAATGTAATATCAATCAAAAAGATGAAAGTCCTAAGGATGGGAGTAATTGATGTCGGTGGAGTATCCTAGTCTACAGAGTGTTTAACATACCACAAGCAAACTATCCCTAAACAATGAACATCACAACTTAGCTAATCCAATCTCTTGACAAAAGCTACTCAGACTCAACCACTTCCATACCTAGCTCTCGCTAGAGAAACATGGTCGAGCAGGCATGACAAACAAGTTCATTCACGTCAACAAACATCCTAGACAACTAATCTCTTAGGCTAGGAACGTAAGTCTCTGGCACTAGTTGGTCAGACATTTCATCAAACACCTTTTGGGTGTGGAAATATCTCGAACCTAGTCCCAATTGATCAGAGAGAAACTAGTATTTCTAACTCTAGTCCAGAAGGGAATCATACAACCAAAGCTTAAACACTCTACATCCTAAGATCCTCCACCTAATCTATCCCATCCTTAAGAACTAACACACTACTCAGATTCGGAAATCATCACCAAAGATACAAACTCAGAAAAAATTGAAACAAGCACTCTTAGATAGGTAAAAATGAGATAAACAAGTTTGTAGAAGAAATCAAATGCAAATACTCAATGTATTAAGAGATATCTGGATACAAAGTCTGAGAACGGTTTTTGGTGGCTAGGGAAACCTTACAAAATAAAAACTAGATAAAAACTTAGATCCTGTCGCAAAGACTTAACAAAACGTATTTATAGTAAAGACATAAAATCCCTAAAACTTAAAACGACAAGATGAAGAGTCGGTTTGGGAATCTCCTGAAGCGTGTAAGATGGAACGTCTTCCTGACATGTGCGAACGAGTAATGGCTCGAGTGAGTGATGGCGTTGGCTCGAGTGGAGTGATGGCGTTGGCTCGAGTGGAGTGATGGCGTTGGCTCGAGTGGCGCGACTCGAACAGCACGACAGCGTGACTCGAACGGCACGACTCGAACGGCATGACAGCGCGACTCGAGCTGGATGTATACGCTTCCACTAAAACGATGATAACTTTTGAACCACAGCTCCGATTGGCTTGAAACGGCATTGGAAAGATGACTCAATTTTCTACAACTTTGATGAAGACGTTGAAAGCTGAATCCCCCGACCGGTGGCTCGAAGGATGACTCGATTGGCGACTCGATCGACGGTCAAGGTGTTGCTCGAGTGGGTGACTCGAACGACGTCGAACAGCGACTCGAACGGCGATGCTGAGCGATGTGTTCCCAACGTCTCCTAGATACCTGAAATACTCCAAAA
>NC_025689.1:26823800-26827275 GCF_000633955.1 Camelina sativa
GGTGAAAGGTTAGAGACAAATGTGGTCTCTTTCTCAAGTGGTTCCATCGATACGTAACAAGGTTCTCTCATGAAAAGAGTTGAGCTTAAGAGAAGGCTAAAGGTTGAAACCAACTGATACATACAAGAGCAGCGCCCTTTCTACCCAAAGAACATTCCAAACCGAAGTTGGTCCTATCTCTACTCTTCATCAGAAACTTCATCTCAAACCCATTCTTTCATTCTTTAGATTTGGTCTTAGGAGGAGTTCACTTCTTATCACCCTAGCGGATTGGGAAATCTTTATTATCAGTAAGGTTCTTTTTCTTTTCTTCTAAGGACTCTAGACATCTTAAACATTTTACCTCCTTTTCTTTGTCTAATCTTTTCATTTTGTGCCCATAACCAGTAACTCATTATTTTGCTCATCCCAAATCCTTTACTAGACTTGTAAACCTTGAAAACACATCTCCCTCCTTAAGACTTTCTACCCTTTACTTTTCTGTACAGATCCATACCCAATACCCCAAATCGAGTTCTCACCTAGTCCTACTAGTCCGGATAACGCGAACTTGAACTACACAGGATCCTACTCTTGTCGGTTAGAACCTAACACTTTCTAACAAGCTCAACTCGGAAAAGGCCTGACGCTCAAGAATACAATTGGCTTGAAAGGACAGTTGGTTGAGGGTGCGAGAAACTGTTCCAAAGATGGGAATCAGCTACTTGGATTGACAAGGGTGGTAAAAATGTGAAAGACAATCCAAGTATGTATATGGTATCCATGAGTTCAGCTTCAATGCATAACAAGATAATTGCAAATCAGGATTAGGTTCAGATAGATAGGGAATGATGTCAATTTAAAACATGCTTCAATCTTACATTTTCAAATTCAATCAACATGCATCAAAGAACTAATAACAAGGGCCTTGATCCTATCCTATTGAATCCAACATGCTACCAAGGTTACAATCATCATCAACCCCTATGCTAAATGCAACAACCCTATATGAATGACACTAGACTCAATCCTAATATGCAAGTGCAAGCTACATGAACACTCTGTTTTTGTGGAAATTTTCAAATTTTTTTCAATTTTTTTGTTTTTTGGTTTTTCTATGCAAATAGATGAATGCAGATTCAAACATGATATGATGCAAAAATTTCAAATAAGAATCACAAGACACAACATCAGATACATCATCTCAAACCCTCCCCCAAACTTAAATTACACAGTCTCCTGTGTAAGAGAAATTTGCAGGAGGATTTAGGAATCACAACAGATACAATGCAGAAATGAAATGGTATATACAAAGGAAGGTAGGAGTACCTCAGTAGTAGAAGAAGGAGTTGGAGCTCGCCCAAGGAGTTGGTGCGTGATACTGGCTCTGTCCTTCACCGTGTTCGGGATCCGCGGGTGTGGTCTTAGCTGGTTGGTCGACTTGTTGCTCAACCGCTTGCGTGTTCTGATAAGTGATCGGCTGCTCGTTGCACTACATGTCGTCGACTTGTGTTAGATGGTCCGGTCGAGTCGCAACGTCGTGATGATTCGCGAGTGGTTCTTCGTGCAAGTCGTGTGGAGAGCAGGTCGATGTGGGTCGAGTGAGTAGAGTTGACCAGAGCGGGATACTTCAGAACAGAGGATCGAGTTGCGTCGGTCGAGTCGTGTAGCGAGCTGGGATTGCCGGATGGGTCGAGTCGCATGGTGCCGACTCGAGTGGTGGTTTACGGTAGCGACGAAAGTGCTACTTGCGTTGAGGTCGCCGGTCGAGTACGAGATGATAGAATCGAATGACAAGTGAAGATGGTGGTCGAGTGCACAAGTCACGGGTGAGATGAGTTGACGGTCGAGTCGATTTCCGCGCGTGTTAAGCTTCCTGGTCGATTGGGCCTTTTGACTGTTACTTTCACTTTTCCTTTTGTATTGCTCATACTCTCTTCTGTAGATTCCTGAACACAATAAAACTAAAAACCAAAATCAAAAACACAAGGATCCTAAAAAATATTTACAATGATACCTTTGGGACTTCCTCCCAAGTGAGCTTGTTTAAAGTCCCTAGCTTGACTTTTTAGCTTTTTAGGCTTTTGGGGGTTCATAGAGGAGCACAGAAAACCCCTCTGGTCGGACTTAGTCAGTTAAATATTTCTTGACTCTCTGACCATTTACAGTGAATTTACTTCCATCTTTGTTCAGAAGAGTGATGGCTCTGAATGGCAGAACTTCCTTAACGTCAAAAGGTCCAGACCACCTAGACTTAAGCTTTCCAGGAAATAACTTAAGTTTGGAGTGGAAAAGCAAAACTTGATCCCCAGCCTTGAGCTCCTTGACAACAATTTTCTTGTCATGAAAATTCTTTGTCCTTTCCTTGTAAATCTTGGAACTCTCATAAACATCAAGTCTTATTTCTTCCAACTCATGGATGTCAAGAGTTCTCTTAGCCTGAGCTGTGTCAATATCCAAGTTCAGCAACTTGATAGCCCAGAGCGCCTTGTACTCAACTTCAACAGGGAGGTGACATGTCTTACCATAGATCAACTGAAATAGTGTTCGTCCTATTGACGTCTTGAACGCTGTTCTGTACGCCCAGAGTGGCTCGTCCAGCTTGACAGACCAATCTTTCTTCGAAACTCCAACGATCCTTGACAAGATTCCCTTGATCTGCTTATTCAAAACTTCAACCTGCCCGCTGGTCTGAGGGTGATACGCAGTAGACACCTTGTGCTTGATCCCATACTTTCTCAGCATACTCTCAAACACCTTGTTGACGAAGTGAGTTCCACCATCACTAATCACTACTCTCGGTATCCCATATCTTGGAAAAATTATACTTTTTAACAGCTTTAGAACAACCTTGTGATCATTGGTAGGACTGGCAATGGCTTCAACCCACTTAGAAACATAATCAACTGCCACCAGAATATAGACATTGCCATTTGATGGCGGGTTGAAAGGACCCATGAAGTCTATCCCCCAAACATCAAATATCTCTACTTCCAAGATCGGGTTCTGGGGCATCTCGTTCCTCCTTGTGATGTTGCCCATCCTCTGACAAGCATCACACTTGGTGATGAAACTGTGAGCGTCCTTGAACAAGGTTGGCCACCAGAGACCTGCTTGGAGAACCTTCTGAGCTGTCTTGAATGTGGCGAAATGACCTCCATAAAAGGAACCGTGACAATGCTCAAGCACTCCCTGTACTTCCCCTTCTGCTATGCATCTTCTGAACAGACCGTTAGAACCTCTCTTGTACAGATAGGGTTCATCCCAGAAGTAGTGGTTGACTTCTCTGAAAAACTTCTTCTTCCTGTAGGGATCCATGTCATCAGGAACTTCTCCACAGACCTTGTAATTCACGAAATCAGCATACCATGGCGCAGTATCCGAGGTGATCGCCATACAGTTGATTTTTAGGTTCTCAACCCCGGCGTCATGCATCTGCTCACAAACCTGGGCGACCAGAAGTTGTTCCTCAGGCATTGAGTCATCTATTGGAACA
>NC_025689.1:26828795-26832135 GCF_000633955.1 Camelina sativa
GTCAATACGCTGTCCCAGAACAGCTCCAACTGCAAAGTCTGAAGCGTCACACATAATCTCAAACGGATGGTCCCATTTCGGAGCTTGCACTATGGGTGCTGAAACCAAGGCTTCCTTGATCTTGCTGAAGGCTTCCAAACATGCTGCATCAAATTCGAACTCAACCTCCTTGCAGAGCAACCTTGTCAAAGGTCTTGCAATTTTTGAGAAGTACTTGATAAATCTCCTGTAAAACCCAGCATGTCCCAGAAAACTCCTGATGTCCTTAACTGTCTTAGGGGGTTGAAGATGAACCATGACCTCAATCTTAGCTTTGTCAACCTCAATCCCTTTCTCAGAAATTTTGTGTCCCAGAACGATCCCTTCTTCAACCATGAAATGGCACTTCTCCCAGTTCAGCACCAGGTTCGTCTCCTCACATCGCGTCAATACCCTGCACAGATTCAACAAACAGGAGGAGAAAGTGGAACCGCAAACAGAGAAGTCATCCATGAACACTTCCACTGACTCCTCAATTAAATCCGAGAAAATTGAAGTCATGCACCTCTGAAAGGTGGCAGGAGCATTGCACAAACCAAATGGCATGCGTCTGTAGGCAAAAGTGCCATAGGGACAAGTAAAGGTTGTCTTTTCCTGATCATTTGGGTGAATAGGGATTTGGAAGAATCCACTATACCCATCAAGGAAACAATAATAGGGATGACTAGCTAGTCTTTCCAACATTTGATCAATGAAAGGCAGAGGAAAATGATCTTTCCTAGATACAGCATTCAACTTCCTATAATCTATACACATCCTATGTCCTGTGATGGTTCTAGTTGGGATTAACTCATTTTTGTCGTTTTTGATCACAGTTATGCCTCCCTTTTTAGGTACACAGTGTACTGGAGATACCCAAGTACTATCAGAGATAGGATAGATAACTCCAGCATCAAGTAGTTTCAGGATTTCTTTCTTAACTACCTCTTTCAGATTAGGATTCAATCTTCTTTGGGGTTCAATACTAGCATATGATTCATTTTCAAGATTGATCCTATGGGTGCAAAGACTAGGTGAAATTCCCTTGATGTCATCTAAAGAATAACCAATAGCCTTTCTATACTTTTTTAGCTCAGTTACTAGCATCCCCAATTCATCATCACTCAACCTAGCATTCACTATAACAGGATAAGTAGAATTGGTTCCCAGAAAGACGTACCTGAGCCCGGAAGGAAGAGTTTTGAGTTCTACCTTTGGAGCTTTCAGTTCCGACCAGTCGTCAGCATGGGAGTCTGGAATGATCGCGGTCGAGTGAGAGGGGTGCGACTCGATCGAACGGGACATTGGTGTCTCGAGTAGGGTCCTGATGTCGGTCGAGTGGCAGATATCATGCTCTGAACTCTCTGTCTCAACTGCACGTACCTCCTCTACGTCAGATAGCTGCTCGAATTCCTCTAATCCATCCGTTTCTCTGTGGGAATCTAGCAGATGCTTGTAACAAGTGGTCTCCCCATGCATAAACCCTTCTTCTCCATCCTTGGTTAGAGCAGTTTTGAGATGATCTTCTTCAGCTAATTCCTCCAACAACTCATCAGCCAATTTATCCATCACTTCAATGTAGAAGACTTGTCCTCCTACTGTTGGCTTCTTCAAGGTATCCTTGATGTCAAACTTCATAGTGAAGTCGTCGCCCAGATTGAGGTCAATCTTGCCATTTCTGACATCAATGATGGCTCCAGCAGTCGCTAGGAACGGTCTTCCTAAAATCAGAGGATCTTTAGGTTCTTCATCCATCTCCAGAACCACGAAGTCAGTTGGTACTTCCACGTCTCTGATCCTGACAGGTAAGTCCTCTAAGATACCATGTGGAAGTCTCACTGATCTATCTGCAAGGATGAGGGAGATGTCGCATCCCTTAAACCTTGTGAAACCCAACCTCTTAGCCACAGAGAATGGCATCAGATTCACTGAAGCGCCAAGATCACATAAGCACCTCTCAAAAGACATGGGTCCAATGGAGCAGGGAAGAGTGAATGATCCAGGATCTTTGAGCTTCTTGGGTACAACCTTCTTCTGGATGATTGCACTGCACTCAAGACTTAGTACCACCATGCCTTGAACTTCTTTTGATCTCTCCATCACCAAGTCCTTAAGGAATTTCTGGTAGTGAGTAACAAGTGCGAATGCATCCAGCAATGGCATTCTCAACTCAATCTCCTTGACTTGCTTCTCGAACAAGGTTTTGTACTTCTCAGTAAGCTGCTTCTTGAACCTCACTGGAAATGGTAGAGGAGGCTTGTACGGTGGAGGGATGAACCTCGCAGGTCTGTCTTCAGGAACAGCAGGCTCCTTAACAGCTTCAGGTTCAAATTGCTTCACTAGCTCGATTGGATCTTTGACTACATCGACGGGGTTCTCCATCTGAGCGTCATCCTGACCAAAATCCTTCCCATCTAATTCTGCACTGTCCTCAGTGACGTCTGGAACTCCTTGTCTGGGATGCAATGTTTTCCCATTTCTCAGCGTAATGGCATTGGCGAACTCCTTGGGGTTCTGAACAGCTTTACCTGGAAATTGGCCAGGCTTTGGGGCAGAAGTAGAAGCCGATTGGCCCTCCATGTACCTTATCTTCGAATTCAGAGTTTCGAATTTGACGTTCAGATCATTGTAAGAACATTCCATCCTCTGACTAAGGTCAGCGAACTTCTTTGCAGTATCCATGGAACCGCTAGCTTGGCCCTGAAGAATTTGTTGCATCATCTGCTTCATTTCTTGATCTGGGTTGGTGTAGGCTAAACTGGTTGAGGGCGAAATCGGTGGTCCTGAGGGAGCTTGGTAACCCTGTTGGAACTGTTGTTTTGGAGCGAATCCCGGATTGTAAGGCACAAAAGGTTTTTGTTGCCCTTGCTGTTGTTGTTGAGGCAGGTACACCTGATCTTGTGGATTAGCAACATTGGTACTTCGGTAAGATAAATTGGGGTTCGTCTTGTAGGGGTTGTAACCTTTGTTGTATCCACCCTGATTTTGAACATAGCTGATCTCTTCACTCTGCTCAGCCTCCCCATCTGGAATTTGGAAAGGGTCGTCCTCAGAGACGAAGTGGACGCTCCTCTGCTGGCTCAGCAAGATACGGTCAAGCTTCTCATTGACATTCTTGAGGTCCTTCTTGTACTTCTCTTCAGACCCAGCGTTGCCGTGAAATGTGCGATCATAATCCTCGTTGTAGTTGCCGTCGGACTGAGCGAGATTCTCCACCAGTTGCCAACCTTCATCTACGTCCTTGTTCAGGAAGTTACCGTTAGAAGCGGTGTCAAGCAGCATACGTATTTTGGGAAGGACACCACGGTAGAGAGTACTCAGT
>NC_025689.1:26832385-26842609 GCF_000633955.1 Camelina sativa
GGTCGAACTCGTCCAAGTGGTCGAGTGGATCCTCCATAGGCAACCCGTGAAACTTGTTTCCTTGGATCATGGTGATCAGACCACTTTTGATCTCGAAGTTGTTGTTCGGCACGGCGGGAGGGACGATTCCAGCATGTTGAGTATGAGTGTTCGGTGCATCCCCAGCACCAATGTTTCGCGGTCCCTGATGTGGTTCATTCTGGTGTTCCATAGTGACTTGTGCGGGATGATCAGTGGGTTGACGAGCTTGTCGTGGGCGTTGCAACCGATTGATTTCGTCGATCACAGGAAGGAGATTCTGATGCCCTCTTGATCTGGTGTGCATGCAAGGTTGCAATCAACAGGTACCTGAGATGCAAAATAAACAAGCAGAAAACCAAAGCAAGTCAGTACTCAGAACAGAACTTAATCTTGCAAAACTTGAAATCTTAAATGTAGCAAAAAGAATCCCAAATGGCAACAGCGCCAAATTGATACTAGGATTTTTGTGTGTCTTATCCTAGCAGGTTCAATTAACCTTATGTGCTGTAGTACTTAAGGTGTCAATCCAAATGGGATGTTGCTAACACTCAAGATGCAATCAAGCAATCACACGTCAAGCCAATTCAAGAAGAGTGTTTTTCTAACAATCCTAAAATGGTCAAAATACAAAACGGAAATGAGTTACAAAAACGAAACGAAAATGTATGACAAGAAGCAAGCAAGAAGAAGTAAAACCGAAAACGATTCTAAGCATGAACAAATGAAACAGTCTCGGGAATGTAATATCAATCAAAAAGATGAAAGTCCTAAGGATGGGAGTAATTGATGTCGGTGGAGTATCCTAGTCTACAGAGTGTTTAACATACCACATGCAAACTATCCCTAAACAATGAACACTACAACTTAGCTAATCCAATCTCTTGACAAAAGCTACTCAGACTCAACCACTTCCATACCTAGCTCTCGCTAGAGAAACATGGTCGAGCAGGCATGACAAACAAGTTCATTCACGTCAACAAACATCCTAGACAACTAATCTCTTAGGCTGGGAACGTAAGTCTCTGGCACTAGTTGGTCAGACATTTCATCAAACACCTTTTGGGTGTGGAAATATCTCGAACTTAGTCCCAATTGATCACAGAGAAACTCGTATTTCTAACTCTAGTCCAGAAGGGAATCATACAACCAAAGCTTAAACACTCTACATCCTAAGATCCTCCACCTAATCTATCCCATCCTCAAGAACTAACACACTACTCAGATCCGGAAATCATCACCAAAGATACAAACTCAGAAAACATTGAAACAAGCATTCTTAGATAGGTAAAAATGAGATGAACAAGCTTGTAGAAGAAATCANTAGAGAAACATGGTCGAGCAGGCATGACAAACAAGTTCATTCACGTCAACAAACATCCTAGACAACTAATCTCTTAGGCTGGGAACGTAAGTCTCTGGCACTAGTTGGTCAGACATTTCATCAAACACCTTTTGGGTGTGGAAATATCTCGAACTTAGTCCCAATTGATCACAGAGAAACTCGTATTTCTAACTCTAGTCCAGAAGGGAATCATACAACCAAAGCTTAAACACTCTACATCCTAAGATCCTCCACCTAATCTATCCCATCCTCAAGAACTAACACACTACTCAGATCTAGAAATCATCACCAAAGATACAAACTCAGAAAACATTGAAACAAGCATTCTTAGATAGGTAAAAATGAGATAAACAAGTTTGTAGAAGAAATCAAATGCAAATACTCAATGTATTAAGAGATATCTGGATACAAAGTCTGAGAACGATTTTTGGTGGCTAGGGAAACCTTACAAAATAAAAACGAGATAAAAACTTAGATCCTGTCGCAAAGACTTAACAAAACGTATTTATAGGAAAGACATAATATCCCTAAAACTTAAAACGACAAGATGAAGAGTTGGTTTGGGAATCTCCTGAAGCGTGTAAGATGGAACGGCTTCCTGACATGTGCGAACGAGTAATGGCTCGAGTGAGTGATGGCGTTGGCTCGAGTGGAGTGATGGCGTTGGCTCTAGTGGAGTGATGGCGTTGGTTCGAGTGGAGTGATGGCGTTGGCTCGAGTGGAGTGATGGCATTGGCTCGAGTGGCGCGACTCAAACAGCACGACAGCGTGACTCGAACGGCACGACAGCGCGACTCGAACGGCACGACTCGAACGGCACGACAGCGCGACTCGAGCTGGATGTATACGCTTCAACTAAAACGATGATAACTTTTGAACCACAGCTCCGATTGGCTTGAAATAAACGGCATTGGAAAGATGACTCAATTTTCTACAACTTCGGTGAAGACGTCGAAAGCGGAATCCCCCGACCGGTGGCTCGAAGGACGACTCGAATGGCGACTCGATCGACGGTAAAGGTGTTGCTCGAGTAGGTGACTCGAACGACGTCGAACAGCGACTCGAACGGCGATGCTGAGCAATGTGTTCCCAACATCTCCTAGATACCTGAAATACTCCAAAATGCACAATGTATGCAAGGATGATGTAAGAACTACCTAGACATGCAAAGTGTATAGAAAAGACTAGAAAATGTTGCAAACCAATCAGTTGTCCTAGCTAAATGCATGATAAACATATGCTAAAAGGAGACAAAATATAGACATATCACACTCGAGCACCGACACCGCCCGCACCAACCCCCTCAGCGCCTACGGTCCTATCAGTACCACCACCGGCCACACTCATGGACCCCTTCTGGAAGTCCTGCGACTCGCCGACACCCCCAGCTATCACCACGTTCGTGTCCACGACCAGCAACAGCTCCACCCTTAACCATCTTTACTACCCAGAACAGAAAGCTAAGTACACAATTCAAAACGACACACATCTTACCGTGGAATCTCATTGAAGGCTCGAAGAGGATGATACTAGGACTCCATATCACAAACAAATTGACTAACTACGCATAATCAATTTCCTCACACAACATCATATATCAAACAACAGGAAAATAATTCACCCAATTAAATTCCTAACCGCTCTAACCATCTACTTAACCATCCTAGAACCGTAAAGGCTCTGATACCAAATTGAAACGACCTGACCCGTTTTCTATTTTTTAAATAAATACAAAACATAATTAAGCATCCCATACTACTTAATTAAACCACCCAAACCACAATTCCTCATTAAACCAATAACAACCAATATGCACAGCGGAAACATACCATACATACAGAACCAACACATAATCAATGCAATAACATTCCTAAGCATTATATCCATCAACCTAGCATAACTCTATCCAAGGTTCCAAGATAAACAATATAACCAAGTCCAACAACACACAACCGAGACCCTAGATCATCATCCTCCTCATTGTCAAGATTCTATATCACATACCTGCACACCACAAACAAATTGAGATGCGTAAGTATTATCACAAATACTTAGTGAGGCAATCCTCCCATCTACTGGGCTATACACACAAGCAACTGAGATTCCAATGTTTAGCAAACAACAAATAAACACAACAAACCAGGAAAAAATAATCGCAACACACAAGTTGGTGTCGACCGACACCAGAGTGGTGTCGATCGACACTGGCCCAAACATGGTGTCGACCGACACCGACCCCGCAGACACGTTCTGCTTGAAGCCGATCGTCGTATCTCCATTTCCAATCATCTCCAATCCGTCCCAAACTCACCCAAAAGCTTCAGGAACCTATAATAACCATAACACAACCACCACAAGCAAGAACAACACCACAAAACACAACAAATCAAGCAAACAAAGGATTCTCAGGCTTAGATAAGCCATGGTCATGCACTCACCTCTTTTGCAGGAAGATTTTTACTCAACAACCACGAATCTAACCCTTAGAAGCCTTCTCCTTTGTTCCTAGCACAAGATCTCCACTCCACAGGAACAGATCTCACCAAAACAGCTTAGAACAAGCCAAAATCTCTCAAGAACACAAACTCTCTCTTTTCTCTCTTTTCTTCTGCAAACGGCGACCAAACACTCTCCTCCACGACCCTAGGTCGACTTTTCCCTTGTATATGTCGGTTAGGAACTTCAATTGAACCAAACCAAACCAAAACGGCAATTCAAACAAACCTGGTCGAACCAAAAAATGATGGTGTCGATCGACACTCTCCTTGGTGTCGATCGACACCCCTTCCCAATAACCAGAAATCGGTTCGCGGGTGTTATATTTATTCCGGTTCTTTCTTTTAAAGATTTTTTAAAAAGTTAAATATTTATAATATTTTCCGGTTATATTTTATTTATATTTTATAAAAAGTATAAATATTTATATTTTTTAGAAAGTTAAAATTTAGAAAATGTTAAAAATATTAATAATATTTAAACGTTTATGAAGTTTCAAATATTATAAATATTTAAATTTTATAAGAAGTTTAAATATTATAAATATTTCAATTTTTTAAAAAAGTTAAAATATCTTTAAAATATTAATAATATATTTAAATTTTTACGAAACTTCAAATATGAAAAATACTTAACCATTTTAAGAACTCCAAGTATTATAAATATTTAAAATTTATAAGAAGCGCCAATCTTATAAAATGTAATTGGTTACAACCTAATAAATAACATATCAACTCAATCTAATATTTATAATACAAAACAATAAATATTAAAAATTAAGATTATATAGTGCGAGTTAAAATATCTCGGAAAAGAGTTATATAGCGGGACGAATTTTGTCGATATTTGTATAAATTCAGAATATCATTAATTTAGTGTTAAACGGGTAAAACATTATTTCATTATTTTGTTAACACTATCGGTATCCGAGAATACACATATCTAATTAAATTGATTAATAAATATTATGTAAAAAATAAATTGTATTGCAGTATTATATGGTTTAAACTTTAAACTATAAAATTAACAATTATTATACAATTATAACATATTTAACCAACAAATACAATTTATAATTAAAATATTTTAGTTATAAATAATTTGTCATGCGGTGTACCGTGGATCCTAATCTAGTTACTAGTATGATCATACGCGAGGAGGTAAACAAGATCGATGTTTTGGATAGGGTCTACTGTCCAAACCCAACATGTTCGTCACTGATGTCAAAGCGTATCCTTTTTAACATTTTGTCTATAATCTCAATAAACTAAGTAATTTGAATAATGGTTAGTCTAACTAAAAATAAGGAAAACAAATATATAAAATACTTAACAAGAAAATGATTCAGGTTTTAATAAATTTAATATAATTTGAATGATTGAAAACATTTTTTTATTTAATTATTTTAATAGGTGAACTTTCAATTCACATCAACATTTTTTGGATTTTTATGTAAACGAAAAAGGAATATCCAATACAAATATTAAAATTGATACACCAGAAAAATAGTTGTTTGAGACTGTTCAAATTATGTTCACATTAGTGTCATGTTTTCATTACTACTGATCATTATATTTGTAGTTGTGTGTTTTCTCAAAGAGATAAAGAGTTTATTAATAAATTTATCCAACAGTTAAGATATTTTGATATTTTATATTTTTTTGTAGTCTGTTTGATGGTAAAAAGTAATAAAAATATATGGTATAATTTTTCTTTCTTTTTCTTTTATAAAAATAGAATTGTAAGAAAGACTTTTTAAATAAGTGAAAATAGACTAGATTAACTCAAATTTGGAGAAAAATTGCCTAATTGACTCCCTCTCGTAGGTCATTACTAGTATGACACAATATTTTGATTAAATTACCAAAAGCCCCAGATTACTTAACAAACAAAAAATTGAAATAAGAAAATAAAAATAAATAAAAAGGAAAACAAAAGTCAATGCTCATACACGACTAAACCGTTTTTACAGTCCAAAAAAAAAAAAACATTGTTTGTCCCGTAATATATATATATCAAAAAACCCACATTTTTTTTTTGAAAAAACGAAAAACCAAAAAGTTATACTAGTGTTTAAATTTTTGATTTTAAAATATGACTAATGAAAAATATAAAATTTTTAAAATTTTTTATTTAATAAATATAATTTATAAAAATCTAATGTACAAAAATAATATTCAATTTTTTTATAAAAATATTATGTATATAATGAAATGTACAAAAATAGTATTCAAAAAATTGTTAAAAAATATGAATTTTAAAAGTATATAGTTTAATAAGTTTTAGAAAAAAATATAATGTATGAAATTACAACTAAAAATAATGTATATATATGTTTTTAAAATAAGATTTATTAAAATATAATATAATATATAAAATATGATGTTAATTTTTTTAATATGATTTAGAAAAAATTAAATGTATAAAATAAATCTGTTATCATTATATTTATATTTATACATCTAAGAAATCTGTTATCAAACACCAAATTTTTGGAAGCAAACAAAAAAACTATCATAACCTAAACAAATCTGCCATAACATATGGTATTCACATATGTCATTTTAGCAATTTTTGAAAAACATTGATAAATCTGTTTTCAAACGACAGATTTTTGGTTAAATTAAAAAATCTGTCGTAACCTAAAACAAATCTGTTATCACTAGAAATCAACCTAGTAATTATTTTTCTGTAAAAATATCTGTCATGTTACGACAGATTCTTATTCAAAAAATAAATCTGAAATAACTATAAAAATAAATCTGCTAGATATTATATAAAATCTTTCATAAGTTATGAAAGTCTGTGGTGACTTTATAAATAAGTCTATCGTAAGAAATAAATCTGTCCTCGATAATAAATCTATCGTAACTGTAGTTAAAAAAATATGTCGTCCAAAATAAGTCTGTCATAAAAAATCTGTCATGCAAAAATAAATCGGTTGTGCGAAAACAAATCTGTCGTACACAAATAAATCTGTCACAACTAGTCTGGCAGACTTTTGAAAATATTTTTATTTTCTAAAAAAATTCTGGGAGGGTAAATTTGACTTTATATTTTTTCCTAACAAAACAAAAAAGGGTATTTTAGGAAAGAAAATAACTCATCTAACCCTCAAATTTTATGAGTTAGTTTAGCAATTAATCTCTTAATTTGGGTCAATCTAGTTTTTTTCCCTTTAAATAAAGCCTTTTATCAAAAAGAAGAGAAAAGTTAATTTAGCGTAAATAATCGAGAACAAACTTATTAAACTTTCCTATTTATCTTAAATATAGTTGTATTATGAGCCACACACAAAACATTTTACAAATAGCCTTAGAGGGGGTATTGAACTTGGAATTTTAGAAGATTTTAAGGTATTTTTAAAATCACTTGTTATTCAATTGATGATTTTAAAAAATCTTTTAAAATCCTATGTTATTCAACTTAGATTTATGCAAAATCATTTGAAATAATTTACAAACCCTTGTTATTCAATCAAGGATTTGTAAAACTTACTTGAAATCTACTGTTATTCAAAATATCACAATTTTTTAAAAAACTACTACTTTGAATGATTCTAGGAGATTTTGATTTGTTTTTTAGTTGAAAATATTCTCTCTCAAAATCATACCATTTGAGGTAGAATTTTACAGGATTTCATAAGAAGAAGAAAATTGTATTTCCTGGCAAATCAAAATTGAAACGGAAACAATCTCACCTCGTCAACACAAAGCCTCCCACTTCTCTATTCCCTTCTGCCACAACACAAAGCCTCCCACTTCTCCTCCTCCGCTCTTTATACTCCTTGCTGTTCAAGCTTCCTTCTCCTGTGCAAAACTCTGATGTCGTCATCCTTACTTTTCCCATCGCGCACATGCTCTCTACCGCGTTTAACGCCCGATTGCCTCCTACCGCCGCTATGTATTGCTTCACTATGTATTGTGCCATCGACATCTCCTGCATATTTCCAATACAAAAAAATGAATGTGAGTAAAAAAAATACGATCTAGATAGTGCTTTCGTCTGGAAATACATAATAGCAAAAGATAACGCAACTTGATAAAAGTCACTTACGAGAGGTTGATCTTTGATGTCTTTGTGGATGGGGTTCTCGTAATCGTTATGGTGGTCAGGCTGAACGGGGAGAGGGATCAAAGGAGCTCCAACGACTCCAAGAAGGAGCTGGATCTCTGCGTTTCGACCACCAAAGAGTCTTGTCATGTTTGTGGCTGTCGCGGTAGGTTTTGACCAGTAAGACTTCATTTGGTTCCATCCTGGTTTTGTATTGGATGCAGCAAACAACTCCTCAGGCACTGGAACCTCGAGGACGGTTTCTAACCCGTCTTCGAGGTTGTAATTTGGACATAGTTTCCTCATACTAGCACCAACAAAAACAAAAAGAAAAAAAAAAACTGATTGGAGGAATTAAGTATTAGAGTACAAGAGAAGATGTATATAAGTTTAGGGATCTCTTTGTAAATACTTAATCCTAGGTTCCTCTGTTCTAGTATATAAACGATTGTAGCTACTCTCATGAGAAATATAATACAAACATTCCTTATATGGTATCAGAGCTTCGATCAACCCTAAAATTTTTCTAAATCTCATCGCTCTCTGCTTCAATGGCCGCCTCCACTACAAACTCTCCTTCGACTGGTGAAGTTATCTTCACCAACAACACAAACACACTCTTCAACGTCAACACTGCCAACGTCACTAAGCTTAATGATACCAACTATCTCATGTGGAGTCTCCAAATCCATGCCTTGATTGATGGCTACGAGCTCTCTGGTTATCTCGATGGATCTACAAAACCTCCTCCTCCCACTGTCACGGTGAATGACACAACTACACCAAATCCTGATTTCACGATCTGGAAGCGTCAAGATCGTCTCCTCTTTAGTGCTCTCTTGGGTGCTATGGCTACTTCTGTTCAACCGTTGGTGTCTCGTGCTACCACTACTGCTGATGCATGGGCAACTCTTTCTGATACGTTCGCCAAAGCTAGCCGCAGTCATTTTAAACAAATCAAAGATCAGATCAAGGTCTGGACAAAAGGTAACAAATCAATAGATGAATATGTTCGTGGTCTAACTGTCCGCTTTGATGAGCTTGCTATACTTGGGAAACCGATGGACCATGAAGATCAAATTGAGAAGATTCTCGCTGGTCTTCCTGAAGATTACAAACCGGTGATTGATCAGATTGAAAGCAAAGATTCTCCCCCCACCATAACCGAAGTTCATGAACGTCTCCGCAATGGCGAAGTCACTCTCCGTGCTGCTTCCACCACTACCCCATTTTTGACCTCTGCTAATGCTGTTCAGTACCACCGTAGAGGTGACTATAACAACAACAATACTCACAACAACAACTCTCGCAACAACACTCGTTCCTCGTCGTCATCTTTCCGCTCCACCAACAACAACCACAACAACAACAACAACAACAATAACAATTGGCAAGGTAACAACAACAACAACACCACTCGCTCATTCAGGCCCTATCTCGGCAAGTGCCAAATCTGTCACACACAGGGACACAGTGCCCGCCGTTGTCCACAACTCCACTCCATTCAAGCCTCTACTCCACGCAACAACAGCCCATTCACTCCTTGGCAGCCACGCGCAAACATGGTGGCTAACATGTCCTCGCCAGCAATCTTGGATAGTGGTGCCACTCACCACATCACCTCTGATCTCAACAATCTTACCATCCATCAACCATACAATGGTGGTGATGATCTCACCATAGCTGATGGCTCCACACTGCCCATACTCATACGGGTTTACCGCTACTTCCAACTCAAACTCGCACTCTCAAATTAGATAAAATACTTTGTGTTCCTAATATACACAAAAATCTTATCTCCGTATATCGTTTGTGCAATGCTAATCAAGTCTCGGTGCATTTCTTTCCTGCCTTCTTTCAGGTGAAGGATCTCAGTACGGGGGTCCCATTACTCCAAGGTCGGACTGCTAATGAGCTCTATCAGTGGCCGATGACAAGTCCCAATGCTGTTGCGTTTCTGTCTGCTGCTGGTCCACGACCAAGTCTTGTCTCTTGGCACTCACGTCTCGGCCATCCGTCCTCTACCATTTTAAATGCTATTATTTCCTCTTTTTCACTTCCTATTGCTTCTTCCTCTCAAAAACATTTATGTTGCTCTGAATGTCTCATTAATAAAAGTCACAAACTTCCTTTCACTCACTCCACCATTGTCTCCACTCGACCCCTTGAATATATTTTCTCCGATGTTTGGACTTCACCAATTCTTTCTCACCAAAACTATAAATACTATCTGGTTCTTATTGATCATTTCACTCGATATACATGGTTATACCCTCTCAAAAGAAAATCGGATGTCAAAGAAATTTTTATCA
>NC_025689.1:26845377-26879037 GCF_000633955.1 Camelina sativa
CTCTCTGCTTCAATGGCCGCCTCCACTACAAACTCTCCTTCGACTGGTGAAGTTATCTTCACCAACAACACAAACACACTCTTCAACGTCAACACTGCCAACGTCACTAAGCTTAATGATACCAACTATCTCATGTGGAGTCTCCAAATCCATGCCTTGATTGATGGCTACGAGCTCTCTGGTTATCTCGATGGATCTACAAAACCTCCTCCTCCCACTGTCACGGTGAATGACACAACTACACCAAATCCTGATTTCACGATCTGGAAGCGTCAAGATCGTCTCCTCTTTAGTGCTCTCTTGGGTGCTATGGCTACTTCTGTTCAACCGTTGGTGTCTCGTGCTACCACTACTGCTGATGCATGGGCAACTCTTTCTGATACGTTCGCCAAAGCTAGCCGCAGTCATTTTAAACAAATCAAAGATCAGATCAAGGTCTGGACAAAAGGTAACAAATCAATAGATGAATATGTTCGTGGTCTAACTGTCCGCTTTGATGAGCTTGCTATACTTGGGAAACCGATGGACCATGAAGATCAAATTGAGAAGATTCTCGCTGGTCTTCCTGAAGATTACAAACCGGTGATTGATCAGATTGAAAGCAAAGATTCTCCCCCCACCATAACCGAAGTTCATGAACGTCTCCGCAATGGCGAAGTCACTCTCCGTGCTGCTTCCACCACTACCCCATTTTTGACCTCTGCTAATGCTGTTCAGTACCACCGTAGAGGTGACTATAACAACAACAATACTCACAACAACAACTCTCGCAACAACACTCGTTCCTCGTCGTCATCTTTCCGCTCCACCAACAACAACCACAACAACAACAACAACAACAATAACAATTGGCAAGGTAACAACAACAACAACACCACTCGCTCATTCAGGCCCTATCTCGGCAAGTGCCAAATCTGTCACACACAGGGACACAGTGCCCGCCGTTGTCCACAACTCCACTCCATTCAAGCCTCTACTCCACGCAACAACAGCCCATTCACTCCTTGGCAGCCACGCGCAAACATGGTGGCTAACATGTCCTCGCCAGCAATCTTGGATAGTGGTGCCACTCACCACATCACCTCTGATCTCAACAATCTTACCATCCATCAACCATACAATGGTGGTGATGATCTCACCATAGCTGATGGCTCCACACTGCCCATACTCATACGGGTTTACCGCTACTTCCAACTCAAACTCGCACTCTCAAATTAGATAAAATACTTTGTGTTCCTAATATACACAAAAATCTTATCTCCGTATATCGTTTGTGCAATGCTAATCAAGTCTCGGTGCATTTCTTTCCTGCCTTCTTTCAGGTGAAGGATCTCAGTACGGGGGTCCCATTACTCCAAGGTCGGACTGCTAATGAGCTCTATCAGTGGCCGATGACAAGTCCCAATGCTGTTGCGTTTCTGTCTGCTGCTGGTCCACGACCAAGTCTTGTCTCTTGGCACTCACGTCTCGGCCATCCGTCCTCTACCATTTTAAATGCTATTATTTCCTCTTTTTCACTTCCTATTGCTTCTTCCTCTCAAAAACATTTATGTTGCTCTGAATGTCTCATTAATAAAAGTCACAAACTTCCTTTCACTCACTCCACCATTGTCTCCACTCGACCCCTTGAATATATTTTCTCCGATGTTTGGACTTCACCAATTCTTTCTCACCAAAACTATAAATACTATCTGGTTCTTATTGATCATTTCACTCGATATACATGGTTATACCCTCTCAAAAGAAAATCGGATGTCAAAGAAATNCCAACAACAACCACAACAACAACAACAACAACAATAACAATTGGCAAGGTAACAACAACAACAACACCACTCGCTCATTCAGGCCCTATCTCGGCAAGTGCCAAATCTGTCACACACAGGGACACAGTGCCCGCCGTTGTCCACAACTCCACTCCATTCAAGCCTCAACTCCACGCAACAACAGCCCATTTACTCCTTGGCAGCCACGCGCAAACATGGTGGCTAACATGTCCTCACCAGCAATCTTGGATAGTGGTGCCACTCACCACATCATCTCTGATCTCAACAACCTTACCATCCATCAACCATACAATGGTGGTGATGATCTCACCATAGCTGATGGCTCCACACTGCCCATTACTCATACGGGTTTAGCGCTACTTCCAACTCAAACTCGCACTCTCAAATTAGATAAAATACTTTGTGTTCCTAATATACACAAGAATCTTATCTCCGTATATCGTTTGTGCAATGCTAATCAAGTCTCGGTGCATTTCTTTCCTGCCTTCTTTCAGGTGAAGGATCTCAGTACGGGGTCCCATTACTCCAAGGTCGGACTGCTAATGAGCTCTATCAATGGCCGATGACACGTCCCAATGATGTTGCGTTTCTGTCTGCTGCTGGTCCATGACCAAGTCTTGTTTCTTGGCACTCACGTCTCGGCCATCCGTCCTCTACCATTTTAAATGCTGTTATTTCCTCTTTTTCACTTCCTATTGCTTCTTCCTCTCAAAAAAATTTCTCTTGCTCTGAATGTCTAATTAATAAAAGTCACAAACTTCCTTTCACTCACTCCACCATTGTCTCCACTCGACCCCTTGAATATATTTTCTCCGATGTTTGGACTTTACCAATTCTTTCTCACCAAAACTACAAATACTATCTGGTCCTTATTGATCATTTCACTCGATATACATGGTTATACCCTCTCAAAAGAAAATCGGATGTCAAAGAAATTTTTATCAAATATACGGCCCTTGTTGAGAACCGCTTTCAAACACGCATTGGTCACTTGTTCACGGATAATGGGGGCGAGTTTGTGGCACTAAGAAATTTCTTGTCCACACACGGCATATCTCATCTCACCTCACCCCCTCATACTCCTGAACACAACGGGTTATCGGAGCGGAAGCATCGTCACATTGTTGAAACCGGGATGTAATGTCGACAGCCTCTATTCCTACTGAATATTGGCCATACGCGCTTGCAACCGCTGTGTTTTTAATCAACAGAATGCCCACTTCTGTGCTCTCCATGCGGTCTCCTTTTCAACAGCTCTTCCATGCATCACCAAACTATGAGAAACTAAGGGTTTTTGGCTGCCTCTGCTTCCCTTGGTTNGCTAATGAGCTCTATCAGTGGCCGATGACAAGTCCCAATGCTGTTGCGTTTCTGTCTGCTGCTGGTCCACGACCAAGTCTTGTCTCTTGGCACTCACGTCTCGGCCATCCGTCCTCTACCATTTTAAATGCTATTATTTCCTCTTTTTCACTTCCTATTGCTTCTTCCTCTCAAAAACATTTATGTTGCTCTGAATGTCTCATTAATAAAAGTCACAAACTTCCTTTCACTCACTCCACCATTGTCTCCACTCGACCCCTTGAATATATTTTCTCCGATGTTTGGACTTCACCAATTCTTTCTCACCAAAACTATAAATACTATCTGGTTCTTATTGATCATTTCACTCGATATACATGGTTATACCCTCTCAAAAGAAAATCGGATGTCAAAGAAATTTTTATCACATATACGGCCCTTGTTGAGAACCGTTTTCAAACACGCATTGGTCACTTGTTCACGGATAATGGGGGCGAGTTCGTGGCACTAAGGAATTTCTTGTCCACACACAGCATATCACATCTCACCTCACCCCCTCATACTCCTGAACACAACGGCTTATCGGAGCGGAAGCATCGTCACATTGTTGAAACCGGGATGACACTAATGTCGATAGCCTCTATTCCTACAGAATATTGGCCATATGCGCTTGCAACCGCTGTGTTCTTAATCAACAGAATGCCCACTCCTGTTCTCTCCATGCGGTCTCCATTCCAACAGCTCTTCAATGCATCACCAAACTATGATAAACTAAGGATTTTTGGTTGCCTCTGCTTCCCTTGGTTACGACCTTACACACAACACAAACTTGATGATCGCTCACAACGATGTGTATTCCTTAGATACTCCTTGACCCAGAGTGTATATTACTGCCTTCATCCCTCCACAGGTCGAGTATATACCTCTCGCCACGTTCAGTTTATTGAGGATATATTTCCCTTTCGTGATCTCCGACAATCACTGGACACAACAACCACCGTCGCTTCCACTCCGGTTTTGTCGCCGGTTATGATCCCTCTACCTCCGGTGGCATCATCATAGCAACCTCTTCTACCTTCGCTGACCCCTACCACCTCACCTCCGCTCAACACACGTGATTACCGTTTTACGTATCACTGTTGCACTCACCAAGTGGACCAGCCTCTTATTGGGCCTTCCAATTCCTCTCAGGCCCATAATCACTTAAACAACCAACGAGACAACTCAAACCCAACATAGCCCAACAACATTGCTACCCCTGTCTCGGCATCATCTTCTCCGACTACGACCTTGGGATCCCCGGACTCGAACCTTCACCACTCCGTCTCGCCGCCGTCTCAGGTATCGTCTCCTAACTCTTCTTCTTCTTCCTCTCTCTCTCGCTCAGAGCCTACTGCTCCCCATGAAAATGAGATGCGTCCCACATCTCAGCCACACCCTTCTTCTACTGAGCCTACTGCTCAACCTGAAAATGAGTTGCGTCCCACAACTCAGCCACAACCACAAATACGACCCCCACCACGCCAAGCTTGTCCTGTACAACCACAGATCCAAAATCAACTTGTTGAGCCACGGCAAAATACCCACAAAATGCAAACTAGAGCCAAAAATAACATCACCAAACCAATCACCAAACTCTCTCTTCAAGTCATTGCTTCTCCTACACAACCGAAGGAACCGACCACCATTACCCAGGCCTTAAAAGATCCAAACTGGAGTCCTGCTTGTTCTCGCGAATAACGATGCTTTGAATGTGAATCATACTTGGAACTTGGTTCCTCCTAATGCTGACCAAAATATTGTTGGATGTAAGTGGGAGTTTACTACAAAATTCTTTGCCAATGGTGTACTTGATCGTTACAAAGCACGCTTGGTTGCAAAGGGCTTTCATCAACAATATGGAAAAGACTATGCGGAGACCTTCAGCCCCGTTATCAAATCGACAACGCTTCGTCTCGTTCTTGATGTTGCTGTTAAAAAGTCTTGGCCACTCAAACAGTTAGATGTCAACAATGCCTTCCTACAAGGTGATCTCACTGAGGAAGTCTACATGTCTCAACCACCAGGCTTTGTTGACATGGATAGACCTCATCATGTTTGCCGTCTCCGCAAACCTATCTACGGACTCAAGCAAGCCCCACGCTCATGGTATATGGCTCTCAAACAACACTTACTTGACACAGGCTTCACTAATTCCCTTGCTGATGCGTCTCTATTTATTCATGGTTCTGGCTCAAACATCACCTATGTGCTTGTCTATGTCGATGATATCATCGTTACTGGTAATAACTCTTCTGTTGTTGCTGCTGTCCTCTCTGCTTTCTCTCAACGCTTCTCTATCAAGGACCCAACGGATCTGCATTATTTTCTTGGTATTGAAGTTTCAAGGACATCCCAAGGTCTTCATCTCATGCAACGTAAGTACATAATGGACCTCCTTCACAAGAATAATATGCACCAATCGAAACCAGTTCCCACACCGTTACCGGCATCTCCGAAACTCACACTCACGACGGGAACTCCTCTTGATGATGCATCACAATATAGAACTGTTGTTGGAAGTCTTCAATATTTATCCTTCACTCGTCCAGATATTTCATATGCCGTCAATCGACTCTCTCAATTCATGCATCGCCCCACTACCGATCACTGGCAAGCGGTGAAACGGGTTCTACGTTACCTTGCTGGAACACCAACACATGGTATCTATCTTCATGCTAACTCTCCTATCCTTCTTCATGGTTACTCTGATGCAGATTAGGCAGGAGATATGGATGATTATGTCTCCACGAATGGGTATCTTATCTACAATGGTCGCAATCCTATCTCTTGGTCTTCAAAGAAGCAGAAAGGAGTGGCTCGCTCTTCAACCGAAGCTGAATACCGGGCTGTGGCCAAGCGGTGAAATGGGTTCTACGTTACCTTGCTGGAACACCAACACATGGTATCTATCTTCATGCTAACTCTCCTATCCTTCTTCATGGTTACTCTGATGCAGATTAGGCAGGAGATATGGATGATTATGTCTCCACGAATGGGTATCTTATCTACAATGGTCGCAATCCTATCTCTTAGTCTTCAAAGAAGCAGAAAGGAGTGGCTCGCTCTTCAACCGAAGCTGAATACCGGGCTGTGGCCAACACTGCCGCTGAGGTCCGCTGGCTATGCTCCCTCCTCACTGAGTTGCGCATACGTCTCCCACAAGCTCCGGTAGTTTACTGTGATAACATTGGAGCTACATATCTATGTGCGAACCCTGTGTTTCATTCCCGTATGAAGCATATCGCAATCGACTACCACTTTGTTAGGGATCAGATTCAATCCAACCAGCTCTGTGTCTCTCATGTTTCTACAAATGATCAGCTGGCTGATACACTTACCAAACCTTTGTCAAGGACGCAGTTTCAACGTGCATGTATCAAGATTGGCGTCACCAAGCTTCCTCCATCTTGAGGGGGCGTATTAGAGTACAAGAGAAGATGTATATAAGTTTAGGGATCTCTTTGTAAATACTTAACCCTAGGTTCCTCTGTTCTAGTATATAAACGATTGTTGCTACTCTCATGAGAAATATAATACAAACATTCCTTATATTAAGTTGAATGAAGAGACAGAGAGAAAGAGAGAGAGAGAGAGAGAGAGAGAGAGAGAGACGGGTTAGACGGAGAGCACAAAAAACGAACACGTTAAAACAAAACAAAACATATCAAATCAAAATCTTTCTTAAGACCAAAGTTCAAGATCTGTTTTGTACTTCTTGAGGATAAGGGGCTTACCTGAAACTTGTCAAGAAAGTATAATGCAAGAGACGACGAGTCACTGATCAAACCAAAACCTTCACCTTCTGATTTATAGTAAGCACTGAAGTCAATAAAGAGATAAAAAGGTCCCTGCAAGTAAACAATGCCAATAATAATAAAAAAAAGATGAATAAATGAGGTAGTAATAGCTTCGAACATAGAAGGAGAAGTACCTGAGATCTTAACACCTTCGATATCACCTAAGCTTTTAACCAAGAAATCTCGTTTTTCTCCGTATGCTTTAACCATCTCTGCAATTGTTTCTCCTCCAGCTTTGCCTAATCCAAGTATAAAACAAAGGGAACAGATGAAATAGAAAGAGAGAGGGACGGACAGAGTCATAGAGAATGTTGCAGAGAAGATAGCAAACGGTCTGCTACTAGAGCAATGCGTAAAAAAGACAACACCTCCATCATTCACTTTTTTTTTTGTTATAAAATATCCTAAAATCTCCCGAAATCTAATAATGAAATCCCTCCAAGTCACAAAGTATTTTAAAAGAAATATGTAAAAATTCTAACAAATAACCAAGAATCTTCTAAAACCTCAATCAAATCTTGTAGAATCCTAAAATATTCAAATCCCACTAAATCTCTTAAAATACAAGTTCAATACCCCCTCTTAATGAGTTGTGATGCATTTGTTAAGACCAATGCTTTTTGAAGCTGCAGCCAAGAGACTAGGGTGGAGGAAATGCGAAAAGTATTTGACCACAATGGAGCGTGTTGAAGGGTGCAAGCACATGACCTACCTGCTGATGTAGTGTCTCTCGTGGGTTTTTTTTTTTTTTTTTCGCAAAGTGTATGCTAGATACTTACTGAGATTAATTTGTTGTTTTGGTCCTCACAATCGTTGCAAGCATGAATTCTGTTACACCTGTGGGGCTGAGTGGAAAAAGAAGAAGGCGACATGTAAATGTCATCTCATGGTTTCGTTGAATGGAGGTTTTGTTTGCGATGGAGGTATGGTGGTACCTGATATGATTACGGTCATTGCTATGGTACCTTATATGGTTAAGACTCACTGAATATCATGATAACAAAACTCTTTGTTTGATAAAATCTGCACTAATTAGATTTCTAATTAAATCCGGTGTGTGTGCACTTAATAAGAAGAATTAAAAAAAAAAAAAAATTTAATCTTTTGATGATTTGTTTATCCGGGCTGCTAGACTCAACTCACTGTTATGTTTTCATTTCCTCTAAACTAGAGTGTTCACACAAAATTCATATTGGGCTCTCAGACACACACTAGCATATCACTAAGTTATATAAGAAACTATTTGGAATGATCTATATGGTCAAACCTTGAATGTTTATTTCCCTGAGCGCGAGCATTTACATGTCAGTTTCTTCTTTTTACACGCAGCCCCACATGTGTAATTGCATCACTCCACCTGATGATAATTTACCAAAGTAATTGCAGCTGTTTATAGTCCAAGAGAGGTACTTGAATTTACTTTCTTTTTTTCCGACCTATCAAGTGATTGCTGCTTTGATTTGTATTCACCTGAATTTGGTGTATTGGCTTTATTTCTGTTTGTTTAATTGTTTCTCTGAGCCTTCTCAGATTCAAAACAAGAGCCTCCAAAAAAAAGAACGACGCATTGGTATGTATATGCTTGTTTGGTATTGTTCAGACAATGGAAGCTTGCATATTAACCGAATTGTTGCCTCATTCTCAGGTTTCCTTGACGAACTTGTAGTCAAAGTTTGTATTTTTCTCTTTTCTCTTGCTTGCTTCTTGATGGATTGTTTCCTCTATGCAGATTGACATATTCCTTCAGGTTCTACAAGCTGATGGATGGATCTTTCAGCCATTTGCATTCTGAGCTGGAAGTAAACACACTGATTTCTTACTTTGTCTAGGCACTACCTTCATTTGTGGTGATCTGAATCATCTGATCTCTGCAACCATGAGTGGGGTTACATGCTGTCTTAGCTTTTAGGTTCCCGGGTCAGCTCAACTCTGATCTGAGGAAGCTCGCAGTGAACCTCATCCCTTTCCCTCGTCTCCACTTTTTCATGGTTAGTTTTGCCCTTCTCACCTCCCGTGGATCGCAGCAGTAACGCGCTCTCACTGTCCCTGAGCTCACCCAACAGATGTGGGATTCAAAGAACATGATGTGTGCAGCATACCCTCGTCACGGGCGGTACCTAACTGCCTCGGCCATGTTCCGTGGCAAAATGAGCACAAAAGAAGTGAACGAGCAGATGATAAACGTCCAGAACGAAAACTCTTCCTACTTTGTGGAATGGATTCCGAACAACGTGAAGTCAAGCGTCTGTGACATAGCCTGAGATTCTTCTGTGCTGAAGCAAGGCTCGTGCCCTCAACGTGATATCAACGTGAAGTTAGGACTGGTGATATCACAAAAGGGTAATCACGAAATAACAGTGATAATTTGGTTAGTACAATATTCATTTGTTTTACTACAATTCAAACATGTTTAATTGGTTATTTAGCTCATCATTTACTAACTTAAGATTTGGATGGTTAATATGCAGGGATCATTCACTAGCAAGTTTTGTTCGTACACGTTAATATGCAGAGCTCATCACTTACCATCGACAGTGCTGAAGCAAGGCTCGTGCTCTTGCTCAGGCTCGTTCTCAAACAGTAAGCACTCTTCTTCCTTCTATTCTTGCAAGCATTGGTGATGCAGTTAGCATAG
Organism: Camelina sativa; assembly: GCF_000633955.1. Taxonomy (NCBI): domain Eukaryota; kingdom Viridiplantae; phylum Streptophyta; class Magnoliopsida; order Brassicales; family Brassicaceae; genus Camelina; species Camelina sativa. The sequence continues at coordinate 26,854,938 of NC_025689.1, forward strand.
GCATCTGTTGTTGAATCGATTTTGAGTTTTCATATGTTGTTCTGGGTTTAGGCGACGAGAGAGCTTCAAAAGTGTTTCTTTCATATGAAACCAAGCATGTATGTTGAGGGTTTACAACCAAGAGGATGACTCAGATTTTATTAGAGTATGCGTCAAGTTTTAGAGTTGTAACCAAAACATTTTTCACAAGTTTTCAAAAATTTAAATTTTTAGCTTCTCACAAATATTTTACCATTGGACTATATATATAAAAAAAAAAATTCACAAATATTCTCAGTAAATTCTTGAGTTTACATTTTTCTAATTATAAATATAGATAGTCCCTCTTTTTGGGTGTTTACCATTGGAGATGCTCTATGGTATCTATCTCGAGATTGCGCTACCAAAGGTGAATTTCTTTTACTTCAACCCTCTTCTATATATATAAAATTTAAATATATAACCTTTCATGGCAAGACAGGAAATTCGGTGGTAATCTCAAGTAACAAAAATTTTGGACAAGGCACCAAGTTCTTTGATGTTCGTGCCAGTTTGTTGAAGAACGGTTTCAATGTTGTGGTAGTAGATCCTGATACTTTTTGCTCAATATGGATTTGGATGAAAACGTTTAGCAACCCTCTTCTACTTGAATGAATTAATGCTTGCTTTTATGATCTACCAAACAGTCTTTCTTTGTATATGTATGCCTCTTCTTACATTGTGTACAAGTTTGCCATATATTAATCAGTATAATTTGGTCTTTGGTCTTAAGTCTTAACCATATTCTGAAGAAAAACACATATGTAAGTTGTGTGGCTGAGGAGCTTTATGCAGCCAATACTTAAGCTTTCAGGCTGAATTCTTAAATTCTTTGCCCCAGTAAGAGTATCTGTTCCCCATTCTTCAGCCATGCTTTTGATTCCATGCAAAGAGACATCCCAGCATTCTCAACAAAAGGCATATCATCAGAAACAGATTGACCAGCACTGATAACCTGAGTTGCATCAGCTTTTGCCAGAGAAGTAGGTACAGCTAGCTTCACCGGGATGAGTCTTACTCGTTGCTTCTGATCATTAGCCAAGATTCGTGAACCTCTTAAGTAGGTATATTCAACAATTATTTTTTTTCTCGTGAGTATAATATATTATTTTGTTCCTCTCTCTTTTGCTTGAATGTTTTTGGCAGGTTAGAAGTGTCATTCCTGTTGAGAAGGGCCATGTTAAACAACTAATGGAAAATCTGGTTCACAAAAATATTACAAGTTGAAAGACCGAAACTTAGAAAGGGTAGGCCACTGACACTTGTTTATCAGACGTTTCACGGTGCTTGGCTGGAAAAATATGCAACAACCGGCCCTGGAAAATTGAGTTATCTAATTCCTCCATTGCCCTGCATCACCATCAAATGTTTTAAAACCTGAACTAACAGCTAGAGATCAACATAAGGTTACTTCTTGAAAAGCAATTACTCAAGACCTCAAGGGGTAACCAACAGCAACAAAATCAACATAACGCTACTTCTTGCAAAGCAATTACTCAGACCTCAAGGGGTAACCAACAGCAAAAATCAGCATAAGGCTACTTTTTGACATGAATAATACCTTGCCGCACATTTCTGGAATCGGGTAAAGGATGTAGGCAATTCCTTTGGACCTTTTCGTCTCCTTGTCAAGAACAAGATGGACTTCTGATATCTCACCAAATTTGCTTAAATGTTCCATAAGCTCTTCTTCTCTATTGCATGAGATTATTGACGAGAATCAAAGATGTATAAGATTAATAACAGATAGATAAACAGAAAACAGGGTATATAAAAAGAGCAGAAGATGAACAAGATGATAAGAGAGACCATTTGGGCCTCGTTTAGTTCTTAATGGGCTGCTTAAATATTGTTGTCTAAGCCCTTTAGTCCTTCTCCTATTTAACTCTGTTTGTTCTCTGTAGAACCCTTTTATCGAAGGAATTAACAAAAATGTTTATCTTCTTCCTCAACGTTTCTACTCTTCTCTCCTAATCTTCTCTGATTCTTCACCTCAATCCCTAATTCTTCTGTTTCTTATCTCCATTTCTATTATTATCCTTGATAAGGTGATTTCCATCTTATCAAATTGGTGCTTTCATTGAGAGTTGAACTCAAGGATTTATCAAAAAAAAAAAAAGTGAAAATGAATGTCGGTGATGAAGCTTGCGATCGTATCCTACGATCTTGTGAGGAGATTAAGTGTTATGTGCAGGAGTTGGTTCGAACGAATCGCGAGAGACAACAACTCTTATTCGACCTACAAACCGGTGTACATAACATCACGGTGAGCTCAGATCTTCCGTCAGCTAGTCATCAAACCACCAAGGTGAGTCCAGATCCTCCACCATCCGTCCTACAAACCGTCACGGCGAGTCTAGATCGTCCACAATCAGAGCCTACCCCAAGCAAATCCCCAGAAACTTCTCTTGGGACTTCTGTCGAACACTTGGTGAGCACTGCTTTACCAGAGGCGTCTTTCAGTCCTTGGATCTCTGAGCTGCCAACCGCTGTCCAAGCTCCAAGGGAAGGAAGAAAACATGTCACACGCAGCTACCATAAGGTCAGGAAGAAGAAAATCCGTAAGAGGCAACACGTCAACTTCGGTGGAACAAAAATCAGCAAACGTTTTGTGAAGGAACAAGGTAAACCGTTGAGATCTCTTGGGTTTGATTCTGGAATCCAACCGCAAATGTGGTTATACCAGTGGAATCACGATGATGTTAGAATGGGTAGTTACATGGATTCTATTTCTGGTTATGATGGGTCTCAATCATATGGTGTGGATGAGGATGTGAATGTTAGAAGTAGATCAAGGAGACCATCTGGGGTGGTTTCTCATGCTAATACCGTCCATCAGCGTGTGAGTAATGTCAGAATTCATGATTCAAGGGAGGTGAACAGCAACGGTAACTCAAGGAATGAGTCAATGTTCTGGACAAAATCGGCAGAGGCATGGGAAAATAATGGGATGAAACCTCAGCGAGTGAGTGATGTCATTGATGCTGCAGGAATCATTTACATTGGATTTCAAGGATCAACTCTACAACCGAACCATGATGACTTGTTTTTGAAGGATCCAGAATGGAGAAATGGCCACAGTGAGTTTCAAGAAGCTGGGCTGTCAAAGTGCTCTAAGGAAGACTTATTTAAGTGGATCAGCAGGTTGGAGACTTACTTTGTTGCAAGCCAGATTCCTCAAAACGATTGGTTGAAGATAGTGTATTCACTCTTAGAAGGAGAATCAGGTCAGTGGATCAAAGGCTTATGGGAAAAGAATTCACCGACAAGCTGGAAAGAATTTAAGTGGATGCTCAAGGAACAAAACAAGGAGCCACCGAGACCGAGCTTTATAAGCCGTTCATTATACTCAGGAATGCTACAAGAGGGTTTTGTGGCTAGTTACTGCAGAGAGTTTGAGGGTAAGCGTAGAGAGGCCATGAGTATACCAGAGAAGCATGTGTTGAATGTGTTCATATGAGGCTTGCAGCAACCCTTACAAGAGGAGGTTAGAAAATTGCAACCTAAGCGACTTCAAGAGGCAATGGATCTTGCTATATGGCTTGAGGAGATGAGCGGATACACGGGAAAAGAAGCTAGATTACAAGTTCCGGCTGATTTTGGTGAAAATGCAGAGTTAATGAGTCTCACCAGGTTACAGGAGGGTGCACAGCTAAGAAAGGTTGAGGAGAACAGTGATGTCAAGCTACAAGGTACCAAGAGCAAGGTTTTAAGGTTCTGGGGCTCTATCTCAGGTCAGAAAGTGTTGGTAGAAATTGACTCTGGAGCGACACATAATTATATTTCAGAGGAGTTCGCTTCCCGACTTAGGCTTCCCAAGAGAGTGACAAAACCCAGGTCAGTTCGTTTGGGACATGGTCAGATCATCATGAGTGAAAGCACTTGCCAAGGGATCAATTTGTTCATTCAAGGAACTGAAATCATTGAGGATTTTCTCACACTTGACTTGACAAAGACTGAAGTGGATCTGATTTTGGGGTACACTTGGCTATCAAAACTGGGAGAGACTTGTGTTAATTGGCAGGAACACACCTTCTCCTTCCTTAACAACCAGGAATGGATCACTTTATGTGAAAGGGACGAAAAGCTGAAGCTCAGTACTAGAAAGGTCAAGATGAAAAGAGAAGGTGAGCAAGGAAACAATTTGGGGAGGACTGCCTGCTATCTTGAGGACAAGATAGTTGTAAAAGGGGAGAGTAGGGCCACTAGTGGTGAGAGCGTTAGTGACGCAAAACATGAACAGCTGGTGGGTGGAGAATGCCAAGAGAAGAAGCTAAGTTTCAAGTATTTCAAGAAGACTCCAAGGTTCAATGAAAGTAAAGACCTAGGCATTGGAGAAGGAGTTTTAGCACAGTGTCACCAAGCTCAAAGGTTTCAAGGAAGCATCGTTGTAAGAGATCAGATTCTTGCACATGTGTGGGAGGAGAAGCATAAAGGAGAGATTGCAAAGCCAATGTACGTATGGTTTGAGAAGGGTGAAAGAAAAGATTGGCTTGTTACTTCCAAGATGCTGGAAAAGATTCATGGTTGCCGCATGTATTTAGAGATGGGTGCTATTAGGTCAGTGACATCTATTGGGATCTATTTGATAGGTGCAGAATTGACTGAAGGTAAAACGGTAAGTGAAAAAGTTGGAGCAATCACATCGAAGATCAGGTTTGGAGAGTTTTATTTCTATCCACCTTGAGGACAAGGTGGTTCTTCGAGGGAACGGTATTGATAAGAGAGACCATTTGGGCCTCGTTTAGTTCTTAANCATTCCTGTTGAGAAGGGCCATGTTAAACAACTAATGGAAAATCTGGTTCACAAAAATATTACAAGTTGAAAGACCGAAACTTAGAAAGGGTAGGCCACTGACACTTGTTTATCAGACGTTTCACGGTGCTTGGCTGGAAAAATATGCAACAACCGGCCCTGGAAAATTGAGTTATCTAATTCCTCCATTGCCCTGCATCACCATCAAATGTTTTAAAACCTGAACTAACAGCTAGAGATCAACATAAGGTTACTTCTTGAAAAGCAATTACTCAAGACCTCAAGGGGTAACCAACAGCAACAAAATCAACATAACGCTACTTCTTGCAAAGCAATTACTCAGACCTCAAGGGGTAACCAACAGCAAAAATCAGCATAAGGCTACTTTTTGACATGAATAATACCTTGCCGCACATTCCGGAATCGGGTAAAGGATGTAGGCAATTCCTTTGGACCTTTTCGTCTCCTTGTCAAGAACAAGATGGACTTCTGATATCTCACCAAATTTGCTTAAATGTTCCATAAGCTCTTCTTCTCTATTGCATGAGATTATTGACGAGAATCAAAGATGTATAAGATTAATAACAGATAGATAAACAGAAAACAGGGTATATAAAAAGAGCAGAAGATGAACAAGACAATCCCGTACGTTGCAATGTAAGGCAGGTTACGGACGAAAAGGCGATCAGTGTCAAGAACATCATCATTGTCATCATCACGAAAAGGCGACCAGCTTTAAACATCATCACATATATACGAGAAGTATCAAGAAAAGACTTGTTGAAATACTTGATAGCTTCTTGAGCTTCTTCAGCACTACGATATCAAATAAAAGCAAATTGTCTACTCTTCCCATCATTGGAAAGCAAAAAGTACAAAAATAACAGAGACTGATTTCAGAGAATCAATAAAGGAACAAAATTTAGTTGTGAGAAGGCTCGAATTTGGTTTTGAAAGAGCATGTTCTTGCAACTGTAGAATTGAAGGGCGATTTTAATCTGCCGCCGACGACGAGAGAGGGCAACGCGAAGAAGAAGATGAAAGGCGGTTTTTAGATCGGAGTGGATATTCCGATGAAGAATTTGAAGGAATGGATGACAAAGCTCAAAGATGAATTGGGTCTGGAACTATGGATTGATTTTTCTGAATCGCCTTCGATTCGCCGTCTGGATCGACATAGAAGAGAGAGGATCGAGCAAGAAGAGAGAAGAAAGAAAAAAAAAACAATTCCTTTTTGTATTTTGCGTCCACGAATCAAAATAGGCCACATTGTGTTACTCTCTGGGTTGCTCAATTCTTTCCCAGAGAATCGATTCTCTACTTAATTGACCAAAAAATGAGTTTTTAATTTGGTTTTTGGGCCCAAATGAAAGAGTAACCATAAGAGTACCTCCCACTAATGGTGCTCTTACGTACTTATGTATGTATCGAAGTCTGGTCCATATATACTATCGTCAGGTAACCGCGGATCACAATAACGCACCCGCGAATAAGGCTTAGCTTCGTCGAAGAACGACGGATCAGACATAGCTTCGTTGGAGAACGGCGGATCAGACCCAGCTTCGTCAGAGAACGACGGATCAGACATAGCTTCTTGGAGAACGGCGGATCAGGCATAGCCAGAGATATAGGGTTCTAATTATTGGGTCTAAATGGGTGACATGAATTTTGGTTAATTATTTTCAAAAAGGTAAACAATTTAATATTAATTTTAATAGTGTAAATAATTAACATACTTAAAATGTATAAATAATCTACTTTTTTTAAAAAAAATAACATATCTAAAATGTATAAATAATCTACTTTTTTTTTTAAAAAAAACCTTCAACTGTATTGATTATGAAACAGAGAATACATAGCTGAATTCAGCCAAAATACAAAGAGGAATTGAAAAGTACAAAGAGGAATCTATGTTCCTATCACGCTGAACTTTGGCTAGTTTATCCGCTAAATGGTTCGATTGCCTTGAAGTCCATCGGAAAACGACATTGTCAAATCTTGTTGCCCATCCTTTTATCTCTTCTATCCAGTTATAGATATCAAAGCGAAGAGAAGAGCTGTTGATCGCCATTACCAAGCTTTGACAGTCTCCTTCAAAAATAACGTTTGTGTACCCATTCCTCCATGTTTGTTGCATAGCAAATAATAAACTTTGACACTCAGCTTCAAAAGCTGACTTGACTTTAGCCTCCGTTACTTAACCTGCTTCTTTAAAATGTCCTTGATCATCACGAACTATCCAGCCGGACGTTGCTTGTCTGTCACCATTGAGAAAGCTGCCATCATAATTACACTTAACCCATCCATAAGGTGGTTTTTGCCAGTTAGAGCTGTTCTTTCTGCTACTGATGGTAGAGCATGGGACCTGAGGACTAACTCGTGAGGGCGGAGGGATGATAGCTAGCCATTCATTCGTTTCTTGCTTAGCTTCCTTCAGCAATCTCTGCCAACTGTGATTAATCTTCTGAAAAATGAGCTTGTTACGACTTGTCCAAATTTTCCAAAGAATCCAAAACGGAAGAAGGGAGAGACGGTTATAGTGACTCCTCTGTTTATGAAAATCTAGGATCACCTTGATTTTGTTGTCGAGATGCTCATTTGGGTTTAGGAGACTTCTAATAGGGATAATAGAACTCCGCCAAACCTGCATAGCATGGGGACAAGTAAAGAAAAGATGTTCGGTAGTTTCAACAACATGAACACATCTTTTTCAAAATGGGTTTGTAGAGATATGACGTCGCTCTAATTCATCTCCTGTAGCCAAAGCGCAAGAAGACATACGCCAGAGAAAGTGCTTGAATTTTGGAGGAAGTTTTGTTTTCCAGATATCTGTTTTTATTTGTGGATTTCCATAAGGAGGTCTGGCTTGAAATTCTTGCTCTGGAAGATGGGTTGCAAGCCAATAGCCAGAATTGACAGAGTATATACCATTTTCAGTATAGTGCCATCCTAGGTAGTCCTGATTCTGCCAATGACTTTTTTTAATCAAGAGAACATGATTGACATCATCTGGATGGACCTTCTCATGAACTAAACTCTCATTCCAACCGCTTCTGCTTGGCAAGAAAAGAGTGTTTACTGTGGACGAGTCGCCTTGTATATTCTCAGCTAGCCGTGGGGGTCGAGGAGGGTGTACTGGCAACCAAGGATCTGTCCATGTCTTGATGCTTGTTCCAACACCTATAGTAAAACGTAGCCATTTTTTAAGGAGATCACGACCAACAAGTACAGATTGCCAGCCGAAAAAAGGTTGTGTTCCTCTTGGAGCATCGAGTATGTTTGAATCTGAGAAGTATCTTCCTTTAATTATTGGGTCTAAATGGGTGACATGAATTTTGGTTAATTATTTCCAAAAAGTAAACAATTTAATATTAATTTTAATAGTGTAAATAATTAACATATCTAAAATGTATAAATAATCTACTTTGTTTTTTTAAAAAATATTTAAAATCTTTTCTTGATGAAAAAATTAAGAAACATTTATTTTGAAGAGAAAAATAAATGTAAGAGCTTCCAAGTTCCAAGTAATATGAACTACCTATAGGTTCGAACCCGCACATACGTGCGAAATTATGTTTGCGTAGTTTTAAAAAGAAAATTGAAAATTTCACATAAACTTCTTCTCAAATCTAAATGGGTGATATTTATAAAAAAAAATATTAAGATATCATTTAGGTAAGTGATATTACGTGTATATTATTCTAAACTAGTCCAGACATTTTCAACATTTTGTTTAGGGGTGTTAAATCAAATTTGGATTTGGATTCGGTTCTGGTTTCATTTAGTTTACATATTTAACCTAGATGTATGTATTTGAGAACATGATACCCGTTGTGTCTTGTACGCATAAAAAAATTTCGTCCATAATTGTTCTCTTTTAAATAATTACATGTTCGACTATATTTATTATAATAAATTTAGACGGAATACTCATATTCCCTGTCTATAAGTTTCATTTTTTATTAAATTAATAGATATTGTAAAGAGAAATAAAATAATTTTGTAAAATTCTCTAGATATATTAAAAAATACTCAAAATTCTCAAAAACCTGTTACATAATTGATCGTTATATGTCATATAGTCAAACCATTATCCAAAATTAGTGAAAATTTGATAAAGGAATATACCTACCCAAAATTTTTGATTCAAAACCGTTATCTGAAAAGTCAAATCCTCTTCTTTATTATTTTTTTTTTGTCAAAAGTTGTTCGCATAATGTTTTTCATTATTCGAATTATCTATTTTCGTCCTAACACTAAAAATAGACTGAACTTTATAGAAAAATATTATTATTAGTTAATAATGATATTAGAGTAATCAAAATTTAATTATGGTTTCTGAAAGTATATGAACTTAGTAAACTGAACCACTTGAAAAATAGGTAAAATTTTAAACATTAAATTATACATGTGTGGTATAGTTTTTTAGGGAAATTGACGTTTATTTGCAAAACGAGAAGATAGAAAAGTCATAAATGTAAATCATAACAATAGAGTTTTTTTTAAGCTTTTCTTTATTGTCCAATATACGTATTTGATATATACTAGGACCTGTGCTAAAGCACGGATTGAAATTCATTTTATTTATATTGCACTTTTTATATAAAATTAATTTATATGATTGTTTAAAAATGTGTTTTGGACAATATGTGGTTGTCTGTAACCGTACCCGTGCTCGTACACAGTTAAAATCTAGTGATTAAAATCAACCCGTGTTCTAGCACTTTCGTGACTGAAAATTTCTCAATGATTTTTCTATCCCTTTTTGTGAGAACTTTCTTAAATTTCGTAACATCCTCCTTCTTCATCCCTGCTTGGATTTTGTTACCCTGTAAAAAGAAGTATAATCTGAAATCACTCTTAATCCACGGAAGAGTGATTAAGTTTTGAGATTTTGTTATATCCCTTTATATATATATATATATATATATCATAATATTTAGTGATCCTATACTTACTAGCAAGCTACCCCAATCAATAACAAACAACGTATAACAAATAAAAAAATCCAATAAACCAATAAAGAATAATGAAAAACTTAAATCAATTTCAGGAACAATCCAAAACATAACACAAAGTCATAGAACCAACAATCTTGACAATCAATCTAGACAACTATGTTCCCCTCTAACATCCTATCAAAGCACAAAACAATCAACCAAACCTCTAGAACATTTTCCTCTTCATAGCCTTGATTCCACGATCACACTTTGCCTTTACCTGTGCCACAACACAAAACAGAGGCGTAAGTATTATCAGAAATACTTAGTGAGGCAATCCTTTCATCTACTGGGCTATATACACAAGCAATAAGATCTCTCATGACACAATCAACAAACAATAAAAAAACCAGGCAATACATAAAGCCAACACGTCATCAGCCGCTGATGAAGGTTGGTGTCGATCGACACTTGCAGAGGGTGCATCGACCACATAACATCTGTCGATCGATACCACCTTGCGTTGATCGACGCATGCTCGACATTTCACGAAATCCCTAATTGCATTGACCGACACCTCCACATGACATTGATCGATGCTCCTAGGTCAAACGCGCTGTCCTCGCATCCGAATCTCGCTTCCAAGCTGCTCCCATCCATCCCACACGAACCCAGGAACATATCTAAGCCTCAAGAGTCACGAAAACACATAGAACTCACAAGAAAACAATCACATATCACCCAAAAATCACAGAAACAAAGATCTTAGCTTAGATAATCCATGTTCATGCACTCACTTTTGCCAAACGACGAGATCTCACCAACAATGATGAAAAACACACCACCACAAGCTTCTCCACAAGTATCCTGACTTCATCTCTACTTTCAGAGAATTCAGCACCCAGCGGGGTGTTTAGATGTTTCTGTTGATGTTTTTATCGGATTACTTGCATCATCATCTCCCTCAAATACAACAACACCGGAGAAACATAGCAAGAGGATACAAAACTCAACATGCATGTCTTTTGGGTTGTTCCCCTCGGCTACAACATTTGCTTGAATAAGTTCACTCTCATGACCAATAAGATAAACTAAACCAGTTTTGTTAGCTACATTCATTGCTCACATCACCATTCGAGTTAACAACTACAGTTCTAATCCGACAGTTTGTGCATTCCCTAAACTCTTTTCAGCTTTCACTTTGATATCTTCAAAGTCAGTCTTAGATATCATTGAGCCTCCGAGTCAATACCCTCAAGCTGAATTCTTAAATTCTCGGCCTCAGTAAGAGTATATGTTCCCCATTCTTCACTTTTAGATGTCTCAGAAAGAAAAGAATTCAGAGAACAACTCGCTTCCATTTCGACAATCCATAGGGACCATCTTGCACATAACCATTAGCTACCATATTGACTTCCAACAATCAAAAACCTTTTGCTGATGGTCGCGTGGACAATATAGTGAAACCTCTATAAATTAATAATGTTGGGACTATGAAATTTTATTAATTTATAGTGATATTAATTTATCTATAAATTAATATTTATTATCTTATAGTATAAATTAATAATTATTAATTTGTAGATATATATATTAACTGTTTTCTTATAATAATAAACAATTTTAGCAAATTTAGATTATACTTTCGAATGTTATAAATTTTATGGTTTTAGTTTTGAATTTGTAATATGTATAAAATATTATTGACAATAAATTACAAATACTATAAACAAATTCACTTATACAAATGATATACATAAATTCAAACTTATATAAAATAAATTTAGGTGTCGTATTTTAATAGCCTATAAAGCTATCAAATGAAAATATGCATATCAAGAAATTGAAAACTTTAAAATAATTTAGCTATTTTATTACAAGTTGTAGAGTATTTTATATTATTACAGTTAGATATGAGCTCTAAGAAAAAATTCAAAGTTTTAAAGCACAAACAAACTTGAATATCAAACACAAAAGTATCTGGCACTGTATTATGAAATATTTAATAATATCAAATACTATATAACAAACGAAATAATCTAACTAAAAAAAATTAACGAGAACAATATGTAATTGTAATTTTTCACTATAATAACAATATTTTTTAGCCTAGCATTTCTCCTTAAGATGTCCAGGTTTCTTGCAATTATCAAATATGAGCTGGTTCTTTCCATCATTCCTATAGTAGCCCTTGTTTGCAACAACTACCTCTCCTTTGTTGGCTCCTGTGACACCCCGGTTTCAGAGACTTGCGGAGATGTTTAAAAGAATTGATTTGGCCACCTATGTCACCAAAGTGTACTTACCTTTTCGGTCAAGGGGCCTGATAAAACTCCAGAGTTAAGCGTGCTTGAGTTTGAGTAGTCTCAAGATGGGTGACCTTCCAGGAAGTGACTGTCGGAACTGTGTGAGTTAGGATAAAACACAAGGAAAGATCATGTGGTGATTTGTAGGGACGGTAACAAGTCTTTAAAACCTCCCGGACGTAGCAAACCGGCCGTCGGATATGGATGGGCTCACGGGCCTAGTGAGACGACGTGAGGCCCATTAAAAAAGGTGGGCCCATGGACTAGATTGACATGGGGCCCACTAAGAGGTGGCGGTCGGGGTGTTACAAGTGGTATCAGAGCCAAACCCAGACGAGTGTGGACTCGAGTGGGCTCACACCGTCGGGGTGACAGTCTTGGTATGCAACGAGGACGTTGTGATCTATTAGTGGGGGTGAATTGTGACACCCCAGTTTCAGAGACTTGCAGAGAGATTTAAAAAAATTGATTTGGCCACATATATCACCAAAGTGCACTTATCTTTTCGGTCAGGATGGGTGACCTTCCGGGAAGTGATTGTCGGAACTGTGCAAGTGAGGACAAAACACAGGGAAAGATCATGTGGTGATTTGTAGGGAAGGTAACAAGTTTTTAAAGCCTCCCGGACATAGCAAACCGGCCGTCGGATATTGATGGGCTCACAGACCTAGTGAGAGGACGTGAGGCCCATTAAAGAAGGTGGGCCCATGGACTGGGAGTGGACATGGAGCCCACTAAGAGGTGGCGGTCGGGGCGTTACAGCTCCAAACAGACCAATGGAACCATGCTCCTTTTGAATTTGATTGCACACATCGTCGAGACTTGGAAGCTTGTCCGAACGAAGAATATGCTTGATGAGGTCCTTGTATGATGAATTCAACGTCAAGAGCAGGCCAAACACCTTGTCTTGTTCACAGCGTTCATTTAGAACCATTGGATCCACCGAGCTAGGCCATAGCATTTCCAACTCTGCCCAAAGAAATTTGAACTTGCCAAAGTGTTTAGTAAACTTCATGTCTTCCTGGTTGAGATTGTTGATTTCTTTATTTACCTCAAACACACGACTCAGATTAGAGATATTACCAAACACAATCTTTAGGGTATCCCAATGATCCTTAGCCGTCTCACAATCTTTAGGGTATCTCAAGAATCGAGGCATCTAAGGAATTTTGGATAAAGGCTAAAACACTTTGTTTCTCTTGGAACCACTTGGTGTTGTCACACACAACGATCTCCTTTCCTTCTTGTTTGGTCATCGTCTCTTTCACAGCTTCATTGCTCTCAATGTGCTTCCAGAGCCCTTGACCGCACAATTTTTTCTTTGTGGTTCTTGCCCATAGCAAGTAGTTTCCACCTTTAAGTGTAACAGGGAAGATTACGGTTTTTCTGAGATCCATGATCGGATTCTGGTGCGGAAGATGAAGAATTGAGAATTAACACAAGAGGAGCGTTACTGCTCTAATACCATGTAAGAATTACGAACAAGTGAGTATGAGAAGAATATAGAATGAAATAAAATGATCACGAGAGAGAGAGAGAGAGAGAGAGAGAGAGAGAGAGAGAGGGCGGCTAGGTTAGAATAGAGGAGAAGGAGAGATTCTCATTCCTTGAATAGTAATAACCTAGTTACAAACTATTTATAGGGATACAATGGAGTTTATATAAGACTATGTACAATGGGGGTGTTGAATTATAAATTCAACTGTTGAATTCATACAACGGGGGTGTTGAAAAATGAAAAAAAAATCTATGTGGTTAAACCATGTTGAATTCTTTCAACATGTTGAATAAACAAAAATGGGAACCACTAGGACACATGATGCATTATTATTGGTTGTTAAAAATTCTTTATACTTTTAATTTCATCCTAACTATTTGACATCATTTATTTTATAGTAATCAAAATTTTATTTTATCTTTCTTTACATCAAAATTTATTATTTTTCATATTCTATAAATAGAGTTTTGTTTCATTATATTTGAACATATAAAAATAAAATAATAAAATAAATAAAGTAAGGTGTTAAACTTTATTAAACAAAACCATTGTAGATGATAAAAATTGAATGGATGTTGAATTATTAGGTGGAGGAAAGAGAAAATGATGTGGAGTGTTAAAAAGTAAAAAGTAGAGTGTTGAAAAAAAAAATCAAATGTACATAGTCTAAGGAAACTACTAGAATGTACATTTATAACGTAAGAAGAACGCGTTCTTATATCCTAAGAATAACATGTTCTTCTATCATAAGGATAACGCGTTCTTATAACATAAGGAGAACGCGTTCTTAGTGTGTTCATGTTCACACTAGAATGGACTACAAAGTAAGCAACTCCATCAATATGTTGTGTAATGTTGGTTTGAGATCTATTATCAATTATAGTCAGTTTAGCTAATTGCTTTGAATTTCTTTTCACGATATTGAACATGGTCAAGGCCTCTTGATGTATATCTCAAAAGTAATAAGAACAGACCTGATGATAACTGAGAAGGTGAAATTTCAGGCCTTAAAGGAGGATTCCGGTAGGTTGGGATGGTTGTTCCGGAAAACACATCGACCAAAAAATCTTGACTGTCCATTCCCTGATCCACTTCTATAGGTTTCCCTCGCATCCTTGTGACAAAATATTTTGTTTTTTCTTTCCTTCTCACACTAGATGAGAAAAACTATGGATCACTCACATCAGAATGATAAGTTCTTGGCTCAAATTCTTAATTAATGAACTATCGACCTGTCTTTATTCCTAACTAGGAATCTGTATGCGCAATGCGTGAGTTATTTTTAAGCTGAATTCTATTAGAATTATAAAAAAGAAAAAGACTAATATGGTAGGAGTAGCGTTCATCACATAAATATGTGGATCAGTTGTAAACAGGCTTTTCCGCATCCATAGCATGTGGATCAGAGGATCCAAGTTCCGGCTCTCCAGATTTCGATCCAAGATCCAAACTGTTTCTCTTTAGAAACTTTACCACAATCTCCAAGGAATCAGACTCTGTCATAATAATGCTTCTTATTTCTTCCCGCCGCCATAAGGGAAATTGATAATCAATTTATTGGAAAAGAAAGTCTGAAGAATTGGTTTATTGAAACAGTGTGACCAAATCAAATAACATATTTGGTTAAAACAGAGTCTAAGGAATTGAACAGATAAGGGGGTGGGGGAGAGGGAGAGACATAGAAGAGGAGAATTCATAGATTCCTATCATCATATTATTTTTGGGGATAATTCAATAAATTTACAGAAGATGATAAATTTGTTGGGCTTAGTTAACATGACCCATTAATCAATTGTTTAAACATGGGATAAAGGGAAAAAAATGACAGGAATGCCACATGCTAATCAGTTAGAGCTTTCTTAGAGGTGGAAGCCTACATTATTATATAAGATGTATGAAATTATTATACAATGAGCATTTATGAATTATGATTGATAATTCGGGTAGTTATCAAGATTTGTTCTGTCACATTTCAATTTATGTTTTACTCTTTACTGATTGTATTTGTAGCATTTGTAGACATATTGATTGATGTAATTTGGGAATGTTATTCATTTCATATATACTCCATCTGTTTAAGTTTGTTATATACTTTATAAGTTTTTCTTTATTTTATTTTATTTGATTTTCTAAAGTTTCTATGTAAAATTAATGTCTACTTAGTATGTTATGATTATTTGTATTATGCACTTTTATTTTTATTGGATGGTTTTTTTATAAGTATATTTAAATAATAATAATATCTTCTGTTCAAATAATAAATATTTATAATTTCTTAAACTTCATGTTTTAGTTATTAATAGATAATATTTATTGGTTTAATTATCGTTTTATTTTCATCCTATAATCGACTCCTTTTCATTTGATCAATCAATTTATATTAATAGCTAGTCTATTCCAAAAAAAATGTAAATAAAGAAAGCCCAAGCCGCTCTCTCTGGCACGAAACCCAAGATTTCAAACCTCAGCGTCGCTGGGAAACTGATCTGGTATCCTCGTGCTCTCCTCTTCTACCTAAGCCCACTCTTTGTCTGTTTCGACGGTGAACGTCCCGGAGGTCCACCAAGTCTTCGCTCAATAAATCCGGCCATGCCTCAGTTTCATCCCATCCATCTCCCTCCGTCTCTCCCGGTGGTTTCTCACAGTGAGGTGATTCTCACGAGTTACCAGCCCCCAAATGCATAATCTGAGACTCCAATTCGCCTTCCTCACCTTGTCTTTCGTCCTTGCCACAAGCGCCCCTTGAAGTCAATTGTATCATCTCTCTTCTCCTCGGATCTAGGTCCCCTCGCCAAGCCGGTTGTTTGGTCGCAGTTGGAAAGGAGCTCTGTGTTGACGACGGTGCTGTACAAGACCTCGACAAGCCCCCTAGACCCAATCTCTGTACTTCACAATTCCAGGTTTGTCCCAAGTCTCCTATTGCTTTCCCGTAGCATACCTTTGGGTCGATTTATTGCTTCAATTGTCCGAAGACTGCAATTCGAACTTAGACACCCATCGCTGCTCTGTTGTTGCAAAGCTTACTTGAGAACCCTGCCTTTTGAATCGCTTAGGGTCCCTACCTTTGTACACCATAGATTGATGAGGACCGGCATTATGACCTCTTCTCTGTTGAGAGAAGGTTACCGGTTCCTCTCATATCTACTCTATATGTCTCAGCTGTGCTCCCGAGTATCCCATTTGCTACCCTGTACTAGTTGCTCTGAGACCGGAAGCCTCAGGAAGCTCGGCATTATGGTCTTCTCTCCAAGGAAGGAGATTACCGAAGCCTTCCTACTCTTCCCTACATATCATCCTTATGGTCTGAATGTTATCAAAAACAAATCAAAAAAGCTAGGACTGATGATCTACTCTGGCAAAGTCTGAAGAATATCGGCACTATGACCATATCTCATAGAAGTGTGGTTACCGAAACTTCCTCCAGAAAGCCTTTCCCAACTTCAATCCGTCTACCACCCTCCTCCTTGCCAATGAGCCAAACAAACCATTGTGTCTCTCGGCTTTGGAAACCCTTTCAACGTCCCAATGTCAATTTGATAAGGACTATCAACCACATTTCCACCTTGTTTGTGAATGTGGCGTCAAAGCACCTTGAGCTCGCTTGCGGTTTGATGCTCTGCTCGAATCTCCAACACCTCTTGGCCATGACTATCGACTTACCTATCTTTCAGTTTGTTGTTTCATTTCAGCTTTAGCTTTGAACACTCTCAAACTTTGTAATCCTATTTACTTGGTCTGATGAATAAAAGAAAGCCTTGTTTGATCAAAAAAAAAAAAAAAAAGGTTGAGTTTTTATGTAAAATATCTGTAGTCGCGCATTATACATGTATAGTAGAATAATTTATACATACAATATATGAACTTATTTTGTAGTAAAAAAACTATAACTTTATACATGATGCAGTTTGGTTCATATGAATCATATATGTTGTAACAAATTATTATTATTATTTTTTTTTTGTTAAAGGGCTTAACAAATTATTATTTTGTAACCAGATTAATACATTCAGTGCTAGAATTACTTATGCTACAGAGAAAACTTTATACATGTGGTGGAAGGATTTATACATTATGCATGTATAGCCAGATAGGTTTACATTCTTAAAATAGGGGAGACTACTAGATTTTTAAAAAAATATGTATTACTTGTTGCATTATTTTATCATCATTTCTAATTTTGGTAGTTGCCAAAAAAATCTTAAAATTCTGGTAAAATTGGCACGTACGTAAGACATAGTTTTGTTGTCGTCGTAAATTCTTGTTAAATCTTGACATGATAGTTGTCAATTGTGTGCTGTTTAAAAGTTAAAACCGTGTTTTATTATTAACAATTATTATTAAATTATAGCAAATACACAACATGAATTACTTTTTTTGGGTATTCATTATCTTTACAAACAACTTTTTCACTTTTATAATTTTTTTATTACCCTATAAGGTGTTGGGGACAATTTTTTTTTTCAATTATTAAGATTAAAAGAAAAGTTGAAAATGAAGAAAATAACCAAAAAACTTTCAATGAAATATATGAAGCTCAATAAGCACCGGCTCCGACAAGACGGATCCATGAAGTCAGAGGAAGATGGTGGAAAGCTTTTCTGCGAAATTCATTCGCCGGAAAGTGCGGAAAGTAATGAAACAAAGGAGACACCTAAGGTTACAAATATTATGGAGTGCATGCATCGTAAGCTAATGTTAAATGAGAAGGAATATGAAAAGGATATTCATGTGGATGGTCACGATCGATCCCAAATATCTGAATGTTCGGTTAGGAATGATGGTCGTGAACGCAAGGAACAACTTGATGACGGCTCGATTAGAAACATATATCGTGTTGATATGGATTCACTTGTAGGCTCAGTTAAAAATGGTCATATGGATCATCTTGAAGATTTGATTAGGGGTCGTGATCATACAGACCATACTGAAGGATCCACTAGGAAAGGTGCTCGTAATCGTGTGGACCAACTCGAAGGTTCTAGCAAAAATGGCCAGAAACATCAACATGAAGACAATATTGTTAAACCAAGAAATCATGTAGATCAATCAGAAAAATCAACTAAAAGTCCTTCTGATTTTGCTTCAAAGAGAGATTACCTTGAATGGATTGAGTACGTGGAAGGCTCCAATCATCATTGTTTCGATCGATCTGAAAATTCAGAAAAACCATATAAAAGGGAGGATATCGATCATGACCAGGTAAGCGTTGGACTATCAGAAGGATCCATAGAAGGGTACAATGATGAGATCCTATTACTCAAGAGCTCTAAGAATAGAAAAAATGAGAAATTTGAAGACTTAAAAGGTTATAAGAAAGGAAGAGGTAGCAAGGCTAAAGATTCATTGAATTTCAAATAGTCGACTAAAGGTTAAATGGACATTTTAGTCCCAAAGAAAAAGAAATGGTTCTTTCACATTGTATTATATGATATTGATCATTTTAGATAGTATGAACTACTATTATGTATAATCATATACTCTTAATGAAAGTTGTTGTTTTAATGAAAGATCATATATTTAAATAGGTGTGATTTTTATGTATAAAAACCAAAGTTAAAAGAGGGAACATAGGAGAACACTTGACAACCTAGATTTATGGAGAGAGAGAGAGAGATTGAGGAAACAGAATTTGTGGGAGGATGGTTGTGGATGCAATGGAGATAGATGAGGAGAGAGAAATCAAAAAGAGAAGAAAAAAATGTCTTAAGGAAATTTCATCTGATGAGTCATGTTCACTCAAGGTTAGTTTCTTAATTTATTTATGAAATTAGTCTAGTTTGTACATATTACCGTTTGTTCAAAAAAAAAAAAAAAAACATATTACCATGTTTACTCATGGGTAATGAAGTAGTGCAAGTTCTCTATTACATTCCTTTATATATACAAATTTTAAAATACAAATTCTGAAGTTAAAGCTACATGTATAATTTGAAAATCTTAGTTGATTTTTCTTTGTTTCTTCTTCGAGTCCCTCATTCTTGACTAAAACAATGCTTCTGATTCAGTCGCCATTAACATATAAGTATGAACTCTACTCAGAATTAATCTATCTACATACACTAATTAAAGTCAATTACAAATGTATTGGTCATTTGACGCTTCCATTTTTTTTTTTTTACGCTTTCAAATACTGTTTTTTAGAAATCGCGATTCTATCACAATTTCAACCGTTTTCACTTTGGAAGCGTGAATAAGATCTTTAGTGATGCTTCCATGTAAGTTGTAACGCATGAAAAGGGGTCATAAACAAAAATAATATAAATAAATGGTAGGAATATAACAAAATAGTTCTATGTGTGTGGGATGTTTTGTGATTAAATTGGAAAAAGTAGAGAGAATTATTTATATAATATGTTTTATAATATAGAATATGTTTTTATGTAGTCGTATGCCATAATTAACAAATAACCTTTGCAACATAGCATCCATCTGTCTTACGTATATGCGGATAAAATTTTCGCGTCTTTCTCATATCAATGGGAAGTGTTGACCTCTAAAACTGATAAACTTGCATATAATCAGTAAAAATATTAAGTGTGTCAAACATTAAATATTTCAGGTTCAAATCAAAAATAGTGTTTTGCGGCTCCCAAACTAAGTCCACATTTCTTGATTTTTACATCCTTCTTTTTTAATGCAAAATCAATGAGAGCTTCGTTCTCGACTACCTTGATTGATGAGGTTGTGTAGATTGAGCGAAAGCTGAGCAAAACTTAAGTTATTGAAGTTGTTTGTAAAGAAAAAGATTACTATTTGCCAATTGAACAAAAATATCAAAGAATTTGTACGGAATTAAAATGAATACTTAGGTATTGTATTCTATGATGATGTACTGGAAAGATATAAACTTATTTTTGTGGTAATTTTCAATATGTTTAGTCTTTTAAGTTTTAGTATATATATATATATATGAAGATCTATAGTTTTAATGTAAGAACTAATTTGATTGACAATCTAAAATTTATTATTGAACAAAAGAAGACAGTGAAGATAGTTTACCTTATATGCATTTTAATTTACTAAATAAAATCAATCTACCAAGTATCAGATGTGTGTTTCTTATTAAAAGTTACCAACAGGTAATTATAAGAAATTTGAAGTCAAAGGAACATGTTATTTTGTTATTTGCAAGTGTAAAATGCAACACTAGAAAATATTAACAACATGATAATTTAGTGAACAATAATTTTTTAGTAAAGAGGAAAAACTAAAATAAAATATCGTTTTACATTCCTAACACTGTAACAAACAATATTATTATTTTTAATGAAAATTATCCGAAAGGGAAGAAGGGAAAATACTCTTCTATAATATAAAAGCAAGTGAAAAATATCGAACATCTCCATATTTAGTATCTAATTTTGGTAGAGACTAGGTGCTAAATTAATTCAATAAGACCATATAAACGTCAAAAGATTTAACAAAATTACATACACAATCAAGTTAGCTTCATCCCAAACACATACATAGTTTTGTTTATAAAGCTCTATACCATAGGGTACAAGTACAACTAGAGGAAAAGAAAACGAATCAATTCATTAATAGATAACTTCAGAACAAATCATAAAAGCAAGAACAAAAAGGTACCGGAATCTAATGAGGAGTGAGAGAAAGAGAGGGAAGCAAACAAAAGAGTGGCAACGGCTATTTCGTTGTTACCAATCTTATTTTGCTGTCCAATGCCACAACTTGTTCTTACACCAAAAGTTGTGCTCTTTAAAACTTACATCTACTATTAAAAATTTTAAACCCAATTTTTTAACTTTTTTTTGGTTAATTGTATACTACTCCCTCCGTTTCATAATATATGATGTTTAGCAGTGGCGGAACTAGTATAGGATCATATGGGTCAAATGACCCTGATGAATTTTTTAATTTTGCTCACTTTTAAGGAAAAAAATCAAATTGACCCTTATGAAATAGCACAATTGACCCCTATAAAATATTTAATAGCATAATTGACCCTTAAATTTTTTTTGACCCTGATAAACTAAATTCCTAGCTCCGCCACTGATGTTTAGAGAAGTTTTTTTGTTTCATAATATAAAATGTTTTCAAGTTTTTATATAACTTTTAGATTAGTTTAATACTTTATATTATGTAGTCTTGTTTGTGATTGATCAAGCTTTTTTAAATTAGTCATTTTTTAATCTATGTGTTTTACTCAAAACATCTTATATTTTGAAACGGAGGGAGTATAGTTTCTCGTGTACTATGTTTCACACTATTATATATACGTACTCAAAAACTAAACACTAAGAATATTAACAGTAATTAACAAAAATTAAAAAAAAAAACTAATTATGACCCAAAGTTCTAGGCTTTTTCTTTCCCACAGTATCACCCTCTGACTGTGTAAGTCTCATTCAATCTACAAGACCCGTTAGATTTCATTTTTGACCATTTGAAATCTCAAGATAAAATCTGAGCCGTTGGTTCCACCGTTACCTCTGTCTGTCTTCTCTCTTTCGATATAATCAACAAAATTTTCTAACTTTTTTCTCTCTTCATGTCCTTTTTCTCCTCATAAAGCTTTAACCCTATTTTTCTCTCTATACATCGTCCCACGCAATTTTCCTCATTCCTTTCTTTGTGGGTTCACAAAGTTAACATTTTTAGACTCAAAACCCATTCTTTTTGCCCCTTCCTCTGTTTCTTGTCTCTTTGGGTTATCTTAGATTCTGAAAAAAAAGTCTCTCTCTCTCTCTTTCTCTTTCCCCATGGCTTCTCTTCTCCATCTTCTTCTACTTCTGTCTCTTTCTCTTTTAGTTCTTGCTTCAGCTGCTCCTTCCCCTTCTCCTTCTCCTACTCCAGCTGATGAAGGTGAGTTCTTGTATCTATTTCAATCTTGGTCCTTGAAGTTTCAGATTCAATCTTTTAGTCCCAAATTTGAAAGTTTTAATCTTTGCATGTGTTTTATGTTCTTCTAGCTTTAAATCTGGCTGCCCTCTTAATGTGAAGTAATTTTTGTATGTATTGTTTGGTTTTATCTGTGTGTTTGATTCATTGAGTGCTGTTTGAGAAAGTGGTAGGTTATGATATTAAATGGGCAGTATGTGTTTGGCAGCAGGTGGGCTTTGTTTTAAATGTCCCCCCCCCAGAAAATTATTACAAGACAAAATAATTCAATGCCTACTGTGTGTTGACCAGACAGAACAGTTTTGTTCAGTAATGGTCTAGGAATCCATATCTTGTTGTATCTCTCTAATGGATTTGATGTATTGTATCCTCTGACATGGATAAGATTAAAAATTTGTTATGTTGATGCTAAATAGTTTTTTGTTGAAATCAATTTTTGTAGGTGCTTATATTGGAGTGAACATAGGGACTGATCTTTCTGATATGCCACATCCAACACAAGTTGTTGCTCTTCTAAAAGCTCAACAGATTCGACATATCCGACTATATGACGCTGACCCCGGGATGCTCATTGCTCTAGCAAACACTAAGATCAAAGTTATCATCTCAGTTCCTAATGACCAGCTTCTTGGCATTGGCCAATCCAACTCAACAGCAGCTAATTGGGTTAAACGCAATGTCATTGCTCATTACCCTGCCACGACTATAACCGCCATTTCTGTTGGCTCAGAGGTTCTCACCAGTCTCTCTAACGCAGCACCTATTCTTGTCAGTGCCATCAAGAACGTTCACGCTGCTTTGCTCTCTGCAAATCTTGACCGTCTGATCAAAGTCTCTACTCCTTTATCCACTTCATTGATCCTTGACCCTTTTCCTCCTTCGCAAGCCTTCTTTAACCGTTCCTTGAATTCGGTTATAGTCCCGTTACTAAGCTTCTTGCAGTCCACAAACTCGTACCTGATGATGAATGTGTATCCTTACTATGACTATATGCAGTCAAACGGTGTGATTCCTCTAGACTACGCGCTCTTCAAACCGATTCCTCCAAACAAAGAAGCTGTTGATGCCAACACACTTGTTCGTTACTCAAACGCCTTTGATGCAATGGTTGACGCAACCTACTTCGCTATGGCTTTCTTGAACTTCACAAACGTTCCGGTTTTAATAACCGAGTCAGGCTGGCCTTCGAAAGGTGAGACCAATGAGCCTGATGCTACACTTGATAACGCCAACACATACAACAGCAACCTCATAAGACATGTTCTGAACAAAACCGGAACACCTAAGCGCCCCGGGATAGCTGTGAGTACTTACATTTACGAGCTATACAACGAAGATACGAAACCAGGATCTTTATCAGAAAAGAACTGGGGTTTGTTTAATGCAAATGGTGAACCGGCTTACATACTTAGGTTGACTAACTCGGGGTCAGTTCTAGCTAACGATACAACGAACCAGACTTACTGTACTGCAAGAGAAGGTGCTGATCCAAAGATGCTTCAAGCAGCTCTTGATTGGGCTTGTGGCCCTGGAAAGATAGATTGCTCACCTATTAAGCAAGGAGAGGCTTGTTATGAACCGGATAATGTGATAGCGCATGCTAACTACGCTTTTGATACTTATTATCATCAGACTGGGAATAATCCTGATGCTTGTGACTTCAATGGAGTTGCTAGCATCACTACCACTGATCCAAGTAAGTAACAACAAGCTTCATTTAATT
>NC_025689.1:26879181-26883825 GCF_000633955.1 Camelina sativa
CGACTATATGACGCTGACCCCGGGATGCTCATTGCTCTAGCAAACACTAAGATCAAAGTTATCATCTCAGTTCCTAATGACCAGCTTCTTGGCATTGGCCAATCCAACTCAACAGCAGCTAATTGGGTTAAACGCAATGTCATTGCTCATTACCCTGCCACGACTATAACCGCCATTTCTGTTGGCTCAGAGGTTCTCACCAGTCTCTCTAACGCAGCACCTATTCTTGTCAGTGCCATCAAGAACGTTCACGCTGCTTTGCTCTCTGCAAATCTTGACCGTCTGATCAAAGTCTCTACTCCTTTATCCACTTCATTGATCCTTGACCCTTTTCCTCCTTCGCAAGCCTTCTTTAACCGTTCCTTGAATTCGGTTATAGTCCCGTTACTAAGCTTCTTGCAGTCCACAAACTCGTACCTGATGATGAATGTGTATCCTTACTATGACTATATGCAGTCAAACGGTGTGATTCCTCTAGACTACGCGCTCTTCAAACCGATTCCTCCAAACAAAGAAGCTGTTGATGCCAACACACTTGTTCGTTACTCAAACGCCTTTGATGCAATGGTTGACGCAACCTACTTCGCTATGGCTTTCTTGAACTTCACAAACGTTCCGGTTTTAATAACCGAGTCAGGCTGGCCTTCGAAAGGTGAGACCAATGAGCCTGATGCTACACTTGATAACGCCAACACATACAACAGCAACCTCATAAGACATGTTCTGAACAAAACCGGAACTCCTAAGCGCCCCGGGATAGCTGTGAGTACTTACATTTACGAGCTATACAACGAAGATACGAAACCAGGATCTTTATCAGAAAAGAACTGGGGTTTGTTTAATGCAAATGGTGAACCGGCTTACATACTTAGGTTGACTAACTCGGGGTCAGTTCTAGCTAACGATACAACGAACCAGACTTACTGTACTGCAAGAGAAGGTGCTGATCCAAAGATGCTTCAGGCAGCTCTTGATTGGGCTTGTGGCCCTGGAAAGATAGATTGCTCACCTATTAAGCAAGGAGAGGCTTGTTATGAACCGGATAACGTGATCGCTCATGCTAACTACGCTTTTGATACTTATTATCATCAGACTGGGAATAATCCTGATGCTTGTGACTTCAATGGAGTTGCTAGTATCACTACCACTGATCCAAGTAAGTAACAACAAGCTTCACTTAATTTGACATTACATTTTTTCAGAGACAATTACTAAGCCAAAAAAAAACTAATCTTACTTGCCTTGTTGTTTCAAATGCAGGTCATGGTACATGTGTGTTTGCAGGAAGGTAAAACATCCTAATTCTTTAACTCTTTTGTTTAATCTTGGGTTCGGTTACTCGATTAGTATACGGTTTATTTTTGGTTCTGGTTGGAATTTTATCAGTTATATCCTAATTGCACATTCATATTCATGGAAGTACCAAGTGTTTAAACTTGTTTTCGTGTGGACTTCAGATTAGCTTTTTGGTTTTTTCGGATTTAAAAGAACGGTACCAATCTCTAATCATTGTTTTTCTATTGGATTGCAGCCGCGGTGACGGTAGAAATGGGGCGTCAGTGAACATAACAGCACCATCGGCAAATTCGACGACGAGCTCTGGAATACAGAACGAGTTGTATTACAGTCGGGGTATGTGGAGCATTTTCGCAGCGATAGTTTTGAACGTTGCTAATGTCTTGTGATTCGGACATAAGACTGTTTTTTTTTTGGGTTTCGAGAAGTGTTCTTTTAATTTTCTTAGGATGGGATTGGAGTTAGAGTTGAGGCTGTTTGTGTTCGAATTTTTGTACACAACAAAAACACAAGAAAACATTCTAATGGTCTTAATTTTTCCGCATTGTTTTAAGACATTGTCTTAATTCTAAGTGTTGTTGGAACATGTTCAAAAGAAAACAAAATGACGAATTCGGAGGAAAATAAATTACGTCGAACCTAATTCAGCTCAAGCACAATTTAGCAATTGGAATCAAGCAAATAACTAAAGTAACAGCTTTTTTCATTTACAAACTAAATCTCTTTTACTTCAATAACCCAAAGGGGACTGTAAAAGTGAAGCAAGATAAGAGAAAAACAAAAGCAAAGCATCCTAAACGAAACCACACCAAACCAGACTTTTGGCACATCTGAGGTATTAGTAGGAGCCAAAAGAACAAAAAGTACATGACAAATGTGAAGTCTTGCTTTGCTTAAGAGATGTTCATAGCTTCAGCATGATAGCTTTCGAGATCTTTGTCAAGGTCTGCAGCCGACTTCTCCACCTGCTTCTTTCCACCTCGGCCGCTTTTATTCCCTCTGCCACCACCGGCACCTCGGCCTCTACCACGAAGCCCACCTCGACCACCACCTCCCTGTTGGTTTTGTTGGCTGCCACACATAAACAATATGAATAAGATGATAACCGATGCACATTCCGCCCACATTAATCAATGCAAGCTCCTTTTAACACTTACGCTGCAGGGCGTCTCATAGAAGGACCTGAACCTCTTCCTCTTCTTACTCTCCCACCTCTAACTCCTTGTCTGCAAGAACCAGTGATATATTCACTTCAGCACAAACGCAAAACTATTCTCTTGTAAATAAAACAGACCAATAGATGGCAACATACCCAATGAAGACACTCCTCTTCATCCTTCCATTCAATCCAGTTACATTAACCCGAGCAGCAATAGGAGCAGCCTCAGTACTTCCACCCAGAATCTCCAGTCTCATAGGCCTTCCATCCAAGAGTACATTGTTGTATTTCTTCATAGCTAGCATTGCATCACTTCTTCTCATATACACAACTTCAGCCGAGCCCTGTATGACACAGAAAATCATATGTCAAAAATCACCAGCAGTGCAGTAAAGAACAAATAACCCAGAGCAAAATAAAACAAAACTTACATTTGGACGCCCATTCCTGTCAAAGTGAACTGCATATCTTTTCAGCTCTCCAATCTCAGCATATAGTTCCTAGATTGCATAGGAAGTACAAACTAATTTAAGGACTCTCCTCAGAAACCAAAAAAAAACAAAAGCACTGGAACATAGATGTCAAGCTATACCCTTATATCTTCATTCGTCACTCCCTGATCAAGGTTGGTAATATAAACTGTGGTTCCAACTTCCACTACTGGTACCCCAACAGCTCTCAGGCTTTCTTCATACAAATCATTCTGATTCTGCCATGGCAAGTTCCTCTTCCTGCGGACAAGCTAATCCAGTAGAACAGATAAAGTCAGCTAAAAGGGTCTGTAGAATCTTGAAGCCACATTAATCAACAAATAGCTTGAAAGAGGAGAAAACACCCATTTGGCTGAAAGTACTAAAGCAGTGAAAGCAAAGAGCTCCAGGAAGTAGTAGTCAAGAACCATCGAAATGAAACGTAGGGAAACATGCAAATTTTGACTAACTTCATATGAATCACACTGGTGTTATCAGTCAGTCTCTGAAGCCAAAAAACCAAGTCCTTGGACCAATGAAAACAAAAACTGAGACAGCCATCACACTCCGAAGAAATTCCAGATGAACCATCGTGAACTTCATGCATAGTGCAAAATCTCCCCACTTAAAGGGATAAGCCATCATAGATCATATTTATTGTTAAGTGAAAGTTTCTGAATTTCCCCCCTAAAACCACACATATTGCAGGCTTTTTCCCCTGTGTTGCACACCAGATAACCCTATGTGGACAACTTAGCTTAGTGGAGGAGCTCCTCCGTAAAACTATATCAACCAAAAACTTCTCCACATCTATGCATATGCCTGTCGAGAAGTCCCCAGAATTTAACCAATAAAAACCACTAATTGCACGAACAAGGCTTTTCTAAGAGAAACTGTCCCCCAATAAACTAGAAGACGCTAAGTCGCTAAGAGATTCTTGTAATCATCAGAAGTAAGGGTTTATGCATCATTTTAGAGACCATCCATCTTAAAGTTTATAGCATGCTTCGGTATTTCGTGGCACAGAAATACAGATTTCCAATCAAGATTTCGAGCTTGCCTTGTTTATTGACGGCCGAGCGTTAACAGCAAGAGGACCTCTCCGAACAGGTCCAGCTCCTCTTCCACCACCACCTACAGGTCCACCACGTCCACGTCCACGTTGGGAAATCCCTTTTCCTCCAGACTTTGCAGACTTTGCAGCTGCAGACCTTGTACTCTTACTCCTCTTGACAATTTCATCAAGCGTCATGTTCAATGCGTCTGAAGACATCTTCACTCCGAATTAAAATCGAAGGTCTATTTATAAACCTGTAATCACAACATAAAAATTAGTTACAGATACAAAATCGAAGTCTCAAATACACAAATCAAGGATCTGAAAACGATGAGATTGTTATAAGATCCGTAAAAGCAAATCAAATCAATACGATTACATACGACAACAAAACTTAAAATCCAGGAAGGTAAGATCATTGGATTCGTATTCACTGCTCGAAATCAAAACATACGAAGCAACAGATTCATAAAACCTAGAACACGGTTGTTCGTTGACATGGATGAAAGCCCTAGATCTAGATTCGTAATCGGAAAAAAAAATTGAAATCAATCAGATAAAATCAGATGAACCAAGAATCGAAACGTTACCAGATTAGGAGAAGAAGACAGATCGTGAGATCGAAGCTTTCTGGGGATTTTTTGGGTTATGAGAATTTGATG
>NC_025689.1:26884270-26890563 GCF_000633955.1 Camelina sativa
GGGGGGGGGGGGGGGGGGGGGGGGGAAAAAGCTATGAGATTTATTTTTACGGGTTACAAGGGGAGAAGACGAGAGGTGAAGGTAAATTTATATAGGTCTAGGTCAGCGGGACAGTTATGTAAATTTACTTGATTTCAAGGGGGCGTTTTGTTTCTTTTTCTGAAATTAGACAATTATTACCAGAAAGAAAGAAAAAAGGAAGATGCCAGCTAATGCGTTTACGCGTTTTGTTATGTGAAATTTCACGATAAGGACTTGAGTTTGGGAAACATATCTAAACCGTCCTGATATTTTCTAATCGACATGTTACAATCAATTTGCAGTTACAAACAGTTTGAAATTGAGTTAGCCTTTTCAGTCTTTAGATGTTTTTCCAAAATCCTTTTTCACATATCTATATTGATATCTTGTGTTTTTATGAGTTTTTAAAGCTTAATTCTTCATTGTTTTGTGCATATTTATGAGCATTTAGGTTGTTTAGGCTGCATTGTGCATCAAGTTGGTATCTCAGGTATTGGAATGGAGATATGCAAGGAAAGTGTGCTTTGGAGCCAAATAAGTCAAGAATTTGCAAGGAAATGGAAATGAAGGCAAGAAGGCCAAACAATCGACCAGCCAATCGACCATTTGGTCGATCACCGCATCACCAGATTTTTGGACTTCAAGCAATCGAGCAAACAATCGACCATTTGGTCGATCAGAAACACTCAGACTTCTCGGACATGGCACAGGACAAAACGATCGACCGATGAGATCGACCAAATGGTCGATCGTGACGCGAACCGGAACTTCGGAGACCAGAATGATCGATCGAGCAATCGACCAATTGATCGATCGAGACGCATGCGAGACTTCAGACTTCAAGGTGCGAGACTTCGGAGACTTGAGCGATCGACCTACCGATCGACCTACCGATCGACCAAATGGTCGATCACGGAGGAGGACCAATCGACCAAATGGTCGATCATGTGGTCGATCGTGTGCCATTTTGAGACCAAAACCCGGTTTGTTCCGGTTTTCTCTGAATTGTTTAATTTTAATCCGGTTTGTTCCGGTTTAGTTTATGTTTTCCTATAAATACTCTAACCCTAATTGTGGAGACTGATCGCTTATCTTATCATTTATCTCTTGTATTAGTTTTTGTTAAGCAGCCACCTAGGGTTCTTAAGCATTTCCATACTTGGTTTTGTTGAATCTTTGGTGGATTTTCCAGTTTTAATAGCAATTTGTCTTTCTAATCTCTTAATCTACAAGCTTTTATTATGATTTCACAAAGACAAACCTCTTTCCTTTGTGTGATCATGATGATTAGTGAGTAGATCTTTTAAGAACTTTGGGCTTGGTAGATTAGGGAGATAGATGGTTGATCTTTGATGTCTAGGGTTTATTTTATGCATTTCCTATCTTGATTAGTGATAATATTGCTAGATAGCCTTGATCAAGCTTAAATCTAGACTTTAGGATTTCCATGCCCACAAGGTGTTTGATGAAATTCCTGAACCAAACTTTTTAAGAGCTTTGCATTCCTAGCCAATGGAAATTGATGATTAGGGTGCTTAGTGGTATTTGAACTTGTTCTTAATGCATGCTTGTCTTGTGATTACCTTTGGAAATTGTTGATTATCATTTGACTAGCATAGGATCTCTATCATGGAAATGAATTGATTTGCATTAGTGTTCTAGCCATAGGATTGTTCTTGATTGTTACTTAGACATCTAGGATTGATTAGCTATCTCCCAAGTCAATTACCTTGCCTAAGGTTCTCTTGTTAATTCTTAAATTTCAGTATTATTGCTTTTTGTGTTTGGTTTGCCTTGAGTTTGCATTTTCTTGTTAGCTTTATTTGAGTCATTTTGATAGATAAGTAGTGGTATAAGAACTTTCACTTGATTAAGAATAGATTAAGCATTTTGTGTATTCTTGGTGTGTTGATTGATTGCAAATTGTAGATTGATAATAATTGATACTGAAAGTTACTACATCATATATATACATTTTCAGAAACATTTATGAAAAAATTCCTCAAGTTCTAACTTATTTACAACCCTGCCACTGTCTTTAATTTTTGAAATTGATAAGTTGAGTTCTACGATTGACAATAAACAACTTAAGGCCGAAGCCCATTTCAGTTCTACTATTAATATGAATCCGAATATTTCCCCCCCCCCCTTCAACGATGATCCTAAGCGAGATTTGTGGCCTAACTTCTTGATTTGCAAATATCTTCTAAATCAATCAAGTGAAACAGAAATAAATACAAGAATATATGATATCACACAAAGATACCATAAAAAACTAATATAGTAATTATCTCCCTAATTACTTGCTTGATCGGATCTTTTTTGGTATCGTAACACATGTGTTCGTCGACCTAATCGGTTCCCTATAAATAATACTAACCTAAAACTCGAATAATCATAAGCAATCACATCTATACAGCTTTCACAAAAAAATCTTAAACATTTTATCGCTTAATTCTCTATGCATGCTACTTTTGCCTTCTTGAAAGATGTTTGAAAACCGCATGGAGGGTCCAAGTGAAGGTCATCCATTCATGGCATCAATATACTCAAAAACACTGTTGAAACGCTAGAGTTCGTTTTCTCAGATTCAATGGTAAGAAAATTTTCAAATAAACTTGCATAAATGAAACAAAACAAGATATTAAGACTTTTCTATTACTAATGTATCTTTTGGGTTTCATTATTTCAGAGTAAAATATTTGCCTAAACCTGTGTTCTCTCATGGCCAACTTTTGTCTAGGGTTACATCCAAATTTTTTTTGAGAATACTAATACTAAACAAAGAGGCGAAGATTCAGAAGCAAACAACTAATGTTGTTTTCAAGGAGGTATTCCAAAACATCTGCTAAGTTCACTATTGTTAGTCTATGTGTTAGCAGGCTGTCGAAAGGTAATTTTGGCTTACCTTAGTACTAGCTATTTCAATTATGCTTTAAAAACAGCAAGAACAGTAACTTACATACAATTACTATGTCACACAGAAAGCCAATTCATTTAATCTGTTTCAAATTTTGACAAATTTTAAAAGCTGATACAGCAAACACATCTACTACATATACTAACCTGAATATGTAAAGAACTGAAGACAGTTATTGTTGGCACTAGTCGTGTGTTACATTTATGAGCTTGAACCTGAGGAAATCAAAAACAATTACCTATATATAACAATAACAATAAATCTTGATTATTAGAACTTTAACACCTTCCTCTATTACTCACCATCTTTTCTTTTCAAATTGCTGAACACTTATAAACGTCAACTAGATCAGGACCCGCGGTACACCGCGGGACAAATTTTTATTTTATTTTTTATAAATATAATCTATATATTATTATAATATAATTTGTTTCTAAGTTTGTTGTATAATTATTTTCAAAAATCTATTTATCTTGCATCAGTATGACTTAATAATATGAGTTAATGTATATAATTGAATGATATTATTTAATTTTATGTATATTCTAATCTAATAATATAGACAATTTTTGCCTAGTTTCTGTTAATCTAGTAATTATATTTTTATTTGATTTTATTGGCTTGATCTTATTTTACTTGTTGGGCTATTTTTTTTTTTACTTGATCTTATTTTACTTGCTAAACTTTATTGGGCTAGCAAAAATTTAAGAAAAAACAAAAAAAAACAAATGAATTTGAGAAAAAGATACAGACTTGAACGTGTATTATGGTCATTTGGGCTTTTGTTGTTTTCGAATTTTGTTGGGCTCGTACCTTTGTTTCTATTTTGTAATGTCCTTAATAAAATCCTTTATGAGAAAAAAAAACGTGTACTCTGGTTTTGTTATTCTTCCAGATACCACCGAGGCACCGACATAGAAAAAAACGAAAAGAAAACCAAACTCATCCGCTTCCGATTCAGTCCCAAGCAATTTCACTAACCATTTTGAAAAAAGACATCGATCTTGCTTTTTTGTATTTTCTCTACTGCCGAAGAAGAGTAGATCCTGGAAATTTTTTGTCAAGGCGAATTGGGATTGTAGAAATGGAAGAGGTAAAATTTCAGCTTTGATAAAATTGTTATTTTGAATGCTCCGATAATTTAATCAATTGTCTATGATTCTATAGTTCAGTCACAAAATATGTATCTTATTGTTATGATGTGTTCTACTTGTTTAGATTTAGTTTTGGTAACAGGCAAATTTTTTCTGATTTGATGAAATCAAAGAGAACAAATTATTATCTCAGCTTATATTAGGGAGAACAAATTGTCAAATTATAGGTTTATGTAAAACTGTTAATCTCTCATCGTTTGATTGATTTCTGGGTTTCAACAGGGATATCAATCGGCCGGTCAAAGAATTAAGTTCATTGATAAGGATCGTTGCCGCGGATCTAAAGTTTTTTTTTGCGGTTTCCAGTACTCGAGAAAGATAATAAATCTGTTTGTTATTTCAAACATTTCTTATTTTCCTTTTTCTTTACAACCATTGATTAACATGTACTTTTATTATTTGTAGGCAACAGATAGTGTAAACTGCTAATATGTTGTGTACACACATAAGGAAAGTTGTTTTTTACATAAGCAATGGAAGAAGGTCAGTATTCTTTATTATGCAAAACTTGCAGAAATAACTGAATAGCAATGTGAATTAGAAAATAATTGTCTGCAAAACATATAGTTCTTTGAATAACAATACTCTAAACAATAGTTCTTGGCAAAAAGTAATAAAATTGTCTTTAATTTATTTGTTGGATTTTTTGAAACTATTAGATAGTCTTGAGTTGGTTGATCTTCACAGTCTTGGCTTTGACATTCGTCACCTTTAGCTTGACTTACCGCGGGTCCTAAAAAATTAAACACCAGGTAATAGTAAGACTAAATCGCAAAAGCCTGAGTCAAGTTAACATAGTTAATTTCAAACGTACCTTTGGTGCAAAGAGGTTTTGTAGAATCGATTGTTAGTTCTCCAGATTTTGGAAAACCTCTTTAAAAACAACGTTAGTTGTTTTACTGTCAATCTTTCCATCTTTCCCCACAATAAGAATTTTTAATCCCTTCTTCGAAGTGACTCTCGATAGAGCAACATAGAGTTGGCCGTGAGAGAACACCGGTCTTGGCAAATAAAGTCCTACTTTCTCAAGCGATTGTCCCTGGCTCTTGTTAATCGTCATAGCAAATGCCACAGATAGAGGAAACTGTCTTCTACGCATCATAAATGGCAGTTTCGTGTCAGATGGTGTAAGCAATGTCTTAGGAATCAAAACCTTATCACCTATTCTGTCTCCTGTAATAACCCTTGCCTCTACAACATGGTTAGCCAGTTTTGTGATCTGGAGCCTAGTATCATTACATAACCCACCTTTAGGATCTATATTTCTTAGCAACATTACAGGAGAACCAATCTTAAGATGTAGAGCATGGTTTGGTAACCCAGACAATTTGATGCTGTTCAAAAAATCTGTTGTAAGAACAGGATTAGACTGTGAATCTAAGTCAGACGGATCAATACTATCCGCACTAAGATAGATCATTTCCTCGCCTGTAACAAAAAAACTCATTGGTTTATTATACTCTAGAAAAAAAAACTTTAACATAAGTACATTAAAGGTCAAAGATTGCTCACTTGTCAGCTTCTCTAGCATGTGCTGGTTTATTGTGTTTACATCCTCATTGGTTGGTGCTAATATGGCTCTTTTCTGAAAAAACTTTGGGTCATTATTATCAGCTAACAACTCTGGATCTCCGTAGATTTATCTGCTTATAACTTTAATTGGATCATCTGCCTCTGTAATCAGCAATTCTTCAGGAATATCTATTATTGCCTCACCATCATTAGGTTCTGCAATCTTACCATCACCAGCATCTAAAAGCCAATCAGAAAACTCTTTGATTTCTTTAGCCTCATCGATACTTAAATTATTGCTTAGCAAACGCATGTTCTTAGTAAGTGATATATCATGGTTTTTGTGGTTTTTAACCATGATATAAGAAGTCTTTTAGAGTCTTTTGATTTGTTTTCTAGATTTTTTTTGAGTCTTTACAGGTTTTTAGCATGGAAGGAGCAAAATGGAGCAATTTGGATGTTTTGGAGCATAAATCTTGAAGAATCAATTTGGTCTCGGATGAAAGCAGGAGCATCGACCGACACCAAGATAGGAGGCATCGATCGACACTCATCTCTGCCGACTCAAGACCCAAGTTTNCAGACCCAAGTTTTGGAAAATTTACAAATCTATCCCAAAGTTTTCCACATTTGCAACATAAGTCCCTGACGTGTTTTAGGACATATAAATAGTGTTTTTAGGTTTT
>NC_025689.1:26892283-26895884 GCF_000633955.1 Camelina sativa
TGATCAGGACCATTGCTGACTACAACCGGGCTGATCTGGTGTATGAGAACCGGTCTGCTATTGTTCCTCCCCCTTTTCAGAGAAATGATTTTGAGTTGAAACCTGCGTACTTTCAACTAGTTGGGCAGAGACCTTTCTCTGCTTTGCCCAATGAGAAGCCTCTGGACCATATTGAGCATTTTGAGGATCTTGTGACCAGTATCAAGGCTAATGGAGTGACTGAGGACTTCATATTCTGCAAGCTCTTCCCATACTCACTTGCAGGAGAGGCATCTCAGTGGTTGAAGCAGTTGCCAGCTGGATCTTTGACATCTTGGCAACAAGTCAAAGTGGCTTTCCTCAACCATTTCTATGATGATGCAATGTCAGATGAGTTGAGAGTCAAGCTATCCACTTTCAAGCAAAGACCAGATGAAGCTTTCAAGGCAGCTTGGGTGAGATTCAAAGCTTATCAGAGGGACTGTCCACACCATGGTTTTTCAAGGGTACAACTGTTGAGTATCTTCTTCAGAGGGTGTGACTGGAAGTATCAGTTAGCTTTGGATGCTGCAAGTCATGGGAATTTCAAGACAAGATTTCCAGAAGATGCTGAAGTTTTGATTGAGAATTTGGCTTCTAGCAATAGCACTAAGGGAGCAGATGCTGAAAGAAAGAGACTACATGGAGAGTTTGATGCAAATCAGCTAGCTTCTGTTAGTGCTAAGCTTGATTCAATGCACAATCTTCTTGTGGGAAAGAAATCAGTCCAATTTGCTGCTGAAGTTGAGACATTTGAGCCAGAGCCAGAGAATTCAGAGGAGAATGTCAACTATGTGTATAGAGCTGGGTATCAGGGAAAGAGATTCGGTAATCAGCAAGGAAACAGACCTTACAATGGTGACCAGAAGCAGCAACAGAACAATGGCTATACAAGAACCTATGGGAATTCATCTTATCAGTCTCCACCTCCTAAGAATTCTTCAGAGAGTAGAATGGAGGCCATGCTTGAGCAGCTTCTACAAGGACAAGAGAATCTGACAGTGACATTCAATGGAAAGATTGACAATGTCTACACTGAGCTGAATGGGAAGATTGAAGCATTAAATGTTCATGTTAAGAAGCTGGAGATTCAAGTTGCACAGACTGCTGGGTCTGTTAAACGACAAGAGAGTGTTCTTCCAGCAAGAACTGAGTCAAACCCCAGACATGCTTGCAATGCCATATCAGTGCGAGATGAAGATGATGGTGAAATTGCTTCTGCACAAAAAGAAGAGAAATCGACCAATCTCTCGGTTTCAAATGATGCCATCGATCGACACCACCTGGGTGTCGATCGACACTCATCTCAGACGGAACCAAAAGCTGCGAAATCTCAGGTTCCAACAGTTGAAAGGGTCTACAAGCCTAAGGTTCCTTTTCCCAAGCCAAGAAAGTCTAAGCAAGAGATGGAGGAAGCTAGATGCAAAGCAATGATGGACAAGGTAATGATTGAGATGCCTTTAATTGATGCAGTAAAGCTTTCACCACCTCTTAAGCGGTATGTGAGGAGAATGGTATCCAATGGTTTGAGCCCTGAAGAAGGAGCACTTATTACAAAAGATGTCAGTGCAATTCTGTTGAACCAGCCTGTACAGAGGAAGAAAGAGAAGAAGCAGGAGGTGGTTGTCTCTAAGAAAGTGAGTGCAATCATTCAATGTAAGACTGCTAAGAAGTTACTAGATCCTGGAAGCTTTGTACTTGACTGCTTTATCTCCACAGGAAGGTTTGCACACTCACTTTGTGACCTTGGTTCTAGCATCAACTTGATGCCACATTCTGTTGCTGTGAGACTTGGGATGACAGAATTCAAGCCAACTCAGATTTCTCTTATCTTGGCTGATCGCTCCCGAAGAACTCCTGAAGGTGTTTTAGAGGATATTCCAGTTAAGGTTGGCAACTTCATGATTCCCACTGACTTTGTGGTGCTGAAGTATGATCAAGAGCCTAAAGATCCTCTCATCTTAGGAAGATCTTTCTTGGCTACAGCTGGTGCCATCATTGATGTGAAGAAGGGACACATAGCACTAAATGTGGATGGTTTGAGTTTGAATTTCGAGATGGATAAGCTGAGGAGGGCTTCTACTATTGATGGACAGACTTTTTCTGTTGAAAAAGTTTCTGCAACACGAGCATCAGGCTCAGTGTCGATCGATGCCACCAAGAGGGTATCGATCGACACCCCTCCACGACCGAGACAGAACAGCTCCAAAACTGATGCTCCAAGTCAGAAACCTGTTCCCAAACAGAAGAGTCATCAATCCACACTCCAGAGCCCTCAGGTAAGGCAAAGGTACACATCTCCTTCTCCTAAACTTCCTCCTATCATCAATAAGACCTTCAAAGCTACAAAAACTGTTTTACAGTTAACCAAGCCACGAGATTATCGTAGAGCGCTTGTTTCTTCTGTTGATGATTTTGCAGGGCATAAGAGAAGCAATCCCATCCCTAAATCCCACACTGATCCTATTTCTCACATCCTTGGCAAGCCTCATGCACCTAAAGCTTATACACCACCTTGGATGAAGAGGACTTCAATGCCATGTTCTGATCCTCCAGATGCATGAGCTCCAACACAGTCAAGCTAATGACTGAAAACAAGCGCTTAGTGGGAGGCAACCCACTGGTAGGTTTTTCTTTTTCTTTTGCTTTTGATTTTTATTTATTTTATTTTATTTTTGCTTTCCTCTTACTTGATAACACTGGGGACAGTGTTGTTTAAGTCTGGGGGAGGTTAGTTACTAACTATGTTTTCTGTTTTTGAGTTTCAGTTGTGTCAGTCAAAACCATAAAGTTTGAGTCAAATTTTTCAAAATTTTTCTTTTTGTCTTTGGGAATTATGATCTTGACTAATGATTTCTCTTATTTGGCTAACACTCTAATGATTATTTGTTTATGCTTGATCTCAGAACTGAAGCTTAGAAAGACTATGAGCCTTATCAACAATCCTGAAAGCCCTTATTCAATGGATATCTGATTGATCTAACGTTGTCTCAACTTTTATCAGGATTTTAACCGGACTTAATCTCTTACTTTGGGGTTGGAAATCAGTGGACTAGACTTCTTCTTCAGGCCATACAAGACAATGCAATTTTTCAAAGTATGTCTCCCCTCTCTCTTCCCTTCAGTGCTTTAAAAAAAATATCAGAAAAAGAGAATAAAAGATGAGATGATTTTGATCAGTTTAGAGAGGTAGGTAAATTACCAGTGACCTCATTATTCTACTCTTGAGTCAAATGATCACACAAAGCTTGGAAGCGAGGGGTAGGTAAATTACCGATGACCCCGGTATTCGCTTACACCTTTGATTTAGAAAAAAAAAAGAAGAAAAAAATAATTAGGGAAGTGAGAAAAGGGAGAGGAAAGGAGATGTAAGAAGAATGTCTTGGCCTGAAGAGAGTCCACATGCCACTGATCAATACACCCAAGGTAAGAATTCACCTTATTTATGCTTTAATATTGACTAATGAGATGACAATGGAGATTTCAGAGATTCTAAAGGATTGTGGGATTTGAGTAAGGAATGTTGATGCTTATCATGGTTGAGTATAAGAAGTAAGTTCTTGAGTCAGGTAAATGAAGAGTG
>NC_025689.1:26896843-26936641 GCF_000633955.1 Camelina sativa
TATCTTCTGAATTTACAACAGCTTTTATTTAATATTTTGCATTGCTTTTATTTTAATTCAATTTAATATGTTTAGCAAAATTGAAAAACTCTATAATCCATTGTGTAGTCTTGAGTCCTTGTGGAATTCGACCCCTAAGTACTGCAGTGATCTCTTAATTTGAGAGAGTAGCTCTAGGGTAAATTTGAGCATATCAGTAAGCTTTAGAACCTTACAGTGGTCCCATAGATATGAAGAATTTAAAGCTGACAACACTATTTCCGCTCTACCTGCACCATTAATAACCGGAAGCACCTGCCTAAAATCTCCTCCAAAAACTACAACTTTTTCCTCCAAAAACCTTGTTGTGGATGTTCCCAATAATATCACAGAAGCTTTTATCCATAGACTCAAAACAATACTTACTCATCATTGGTGCTTCATCCCAGATAATCAAAGATGCTTCTCTAATTAAATCAGCTAGATCAGAATTAGGGTTGATATTACACATGCTATACTCATCAGGATTCAAGGGAATTGCAAACCTTGAATGTGCAGTCCTACCACCATCTAATAACAACGAAGCAATTCCACTTGATGCAACATTAAGCACAATCTTTCCTCTTGATCTAACTGCAGCAGATAGCGTCTTCCATATGAACGTTTTTCCAGTTCCCCCAAAACCGTAGACAAAGAAAACACCACCGAGATTATTAAACACTGCCCTAGTTATCTCATCATATATAGCTCTTTGCTCAGTTGTTAGCTGTTGTATCCAGTTATCGTGTTTTTCTTGCTCAAATTGTCGGTTGTAATTCATCTCATCAACAATTAAACGGTTGGAGTTATCAATCACTTCTCTAGATGGCTGCGGGAAGTTATCTATTTCAGCAAGCGATCTACCATTTCCCAACATTAGCTTCTCAATTTCTTGCAAAGTATAATTCCTCTTATCAGCATCATTTAAATTTAGGTCTGTTGGAAACAAAACAAAAAAGTCACGGTTAGTAGCAGTGAGTATATGAAAAAAGACCTGAAAAAAGCACGGTTAGTAGCAGTCATTAACTTGCCTGGATTATTATACTCTTCTCGTTTATTGCTCTCAATATCTTCTGAAAGTAGATGCCAAGTCTGTTCCCACACATATTCTGGTCTTGATAGAGCACTATCAAGAAGCATCATACA
Organism: Camelina sativa; assembly: GCF_000633955.1. NCBI lineage: Eukaryota > Viridiplantae > Streptophyta > Magnoliopsida > Brassicales > Brassicaceae > Camelina > Camelina sativa. The sequence continues at coordinate 26,898,008 of NC_025689.1, forward strand.
GAAGAAATCACGCAAATAATATCCAAAACCCCAAAAACTTGCATCCACCAAACTATCAATATATATTTGGTCATCGTCTAGAATACCGCGAGCATAGCATGCCTCTTTGAATGTTTTATAAACGACTCCTTGATATGTTTTAATATCATCAAAACATGTTGGACCTCTAACAATGTTTAATAGGACTCTCAAGAAATATAAAGCTTCTAACTTCCTGGGTACATAATTGATCCTTCCTAATGCAAAACCTCTAACCCTCTTTTTAAACTGTTTGTTTTTCCCTTCCCAAGTAAAATAAGCAGGTATCTCTGCATATTTGAGGTTTCTAGCGAAAGTGTTGTTTTTACCAACTGCATTTCTCCTATTTAAAGACAACCAAGCCATAAACTGAGTATCTTCATTAAGGGTCCGCTCTAGAACATCTTCTATATCATCATCTGAGTCAAAATAACATGGTTGCTCACCTTCTAGATGAAATGATAGTCTCTGAACTGGTGTTGTTCGATACTGAATAGGAAATTTAAAAATTCTCCATATAGCTTCAGAGGCTGAAACATATCTAAAAAAAAAACAGAAAAGCATATATATAATCAAAAATTACTCAATAGCGTTTTTATTTAAATTTGTCAACACAAATTCGTAACTCACCTGCAATCGAAGAAATCTTTGATTTCATTCTTTTTCTTTTTGTTTGAATTTGAGCCATCACTAGTTGAAGATTGATCCTTGTTTGATGGCTCAACTACTACAGCAACACGATCCGGTCCTTTGTTCACATACTTGAACAAATACTTTATAGAACCATTTTGATTGCACCATTCCACATTAATATGAGCTTGATAACGCATAGACAACTTCTCATTATAAGGTACAACATACCTATTGTCACACCTAATACCATTTTTCTCAACATAACGTGTATCATCACGTCTCATGTAGACGGGATAACCGTCGCTATTGACTTTAGTAATGTTTTCAAATGGTTTTGGAAAGCATTTAGAACACTTACCATCCACCATGCATGGATAATTGGTATTAGCTGCACCACACGGTCCGTGTATCATGGTATCCTTGATAATTTCATAAAGTTCCGGATTTTGGTCTTTATCTGGAATCTCAGCACATATAATTTTGTCAATGTCATCAGCTGTTGGTAGTTTACTTTTGGCTTCCATAAACAGAATAATGTGAGCATGTGGGAGACCTCTTTTCTGGAACTCAATTGTGTACATAGCTGCAAACGTAAAAATTCACACAAAATCAATCCATTTCAACATAAAAGATGATAAATTTAATGTATATATTCAACCGTACCTGCTACTGTTTTCCCAAGCATATGCTTTACTGTGAGATCATTCATTAGTGACTCTAGCTTTATCTTGAAAATCCTCGCTATTATGTCTGGTCTATCCTCCGCAGTTAAGCCTCTCTTTTTTACATACCTTGTTATCTCCGGCCACTTAAGGTTACATGTAAATGTTATGAACAAATCCGGGAAGCCATAATGCTTACAAATCGCCATAGCATCATAATATTGTTGCACCATATAGCGAGGTCCTCCTGTGAAAGAAGATGGAATATTGACTTGTTTACCTTGTTCATTCATTGATGTAGTTCCACCTTCAGCTGCTTTCTTAATTGAGTTGTAATTCTCACAACGCAGTTTAGACTGATTGAACTTAATGTAAGATAACCTGTGTGATTCAACTGCCGAGAAGGAATCCACTAAAAACTGTTGAAATAATCTCTTTGACCGTAAAAGAGTATCACATTCATTTTCCCTCTCTTGAATACGCAAAGCAAACCACTGTCTCATACTGATACACTTTTTCTTGTTCTTGTTGTTAATTCCCGTAAAAGCTTTCTCTATCCCAGGCCTCCAACCATCTTCACCATAACACAGAATTAGAGGGTACTGTAGTGCTAAATAGGAAGGGTGGATTTCGCTAATACGGTTAAGAAGACCACTATTCTTGTCCTCAATAATTATATCACGTTGTGGCATTTCCTTACGAAAGTCACCTGGTATTATAGCTGCAATTTCTGATGCTACGGGTGCGCTTAAAGTACGTCCATCCATTCCAACTCTATCACTGATTATCCGCATGTGAAATGGCTCTTCACTCTTACTTGCAATCCTATCTCTAGCTGCCCGGAAATGAGTAACATAGGGATTCACATCATCTAACATCTTCATCAAGGCCTCAATGATTTCTTTATTGATTTTGCTTTTTCCTCCATCCTTCGAATTGTTTTTACCCTTGCTGCATGATAAGTTTAATATACACGAATTAGCAAATTGAGAATATTCATAACGTTTATGAAACACTGGCTTTTACTTAAGTTTAAACGCATATATAATGTCAATGTATTAGTTACCTTATTACAGTTGCTCTATTATTGACTTCGTTTTCCGTATCAACAATATAAAGTTGGAAATACTTAGCATAATCACCAGGTTCAGGCGTAAGACTTCCTATCAAATGGTAGTTTACACCATGTAATCGAAACATATTAGGTCCCTTACCCTTTGGAATAGATCGATCTACTCTTCCACCAAGAGAAGTCATAGCAAACAGCATATTATAAATCCGACTATTCTCTCTGTAATTTCTGCTCAGCTGATCATCACCAGTAAGTAGTCTTCTTAATATGTCCGGTGATTGTTTCAAAAATGGTAGTTTCATTGTCCCTTGTCCACAGCATAATGAAAAAGTAGGATCCTTGCGAGACCTTTGTTTGCCAAGACGTTCATCAAACCACATGTATGCACCACAATACTTACACTTGTATGTAGGATCTCCATGATCTAGATATCTTGTAGAAAAACGTTTTGCAATAGTAAATTCGAAAAAAAACTCAAATATTAGAAAATAACTATTTCAAAAGTTTTGAATTACCTTGTTTTTGTGTCGTGTTTTTCTTCTTTGCTTTTTGTTTGGAGGGTGGCCTTCCTCTGGGTAACTTAGCTTTGACAGGTGACTTTGTTTTAGGGGTGGTCTGTATTTCTTCATGTCCTATTGAGTTTCCAGAGACATTATCATCCTCACTACTACTTTCATTGTAATATTGTTCCAGAGTTTCATCTTCATCCTCTATGAAGAGCAACTTTGTTAATATATTTAAAAAATATGTTTATAGATTATAAGTATAACCAAGTAATGAAAACTGCTAAGTTACCGTCTAGTGTCTGAGACCATAATGCAGCAGCAAATTCTTCATCTAAGTTTCTTTTTGATGATCCGATGTTTGGAATTAGAGATGCATTTCGAGGCTGTTTGGTTGTATTTGAACTTGTTCCTACACATGACCGACCTTTTCATGCAATCATAAAATGTATTATGCACAATTTTACCAATAAGTACCTTTTCAAATGTAACTTTTGAACATTTGCGAATAATCTTCTATCTCTAAATGTAAATAACATTAACAAAGGCTGTAATCAAATTGTCTTACCGTATATTGTCTCAGACGACAATGCAGCTGCAAATTTTTTGTCTAAGTTTGTAATCCTTGATGATTACTCTGAAATGGACCAAAATGGAAAGTCGTTGTATTTGAAATGGTACTAAGTCCTGATCCACCTTTTAAAAAAAATTTAACCATGTTTTGTGTTCAGTTAGACAATAAGTACTACAAAGTGTAAAGAAACCATATTTATATAATAGTTTTATTTAAATAATGGCAGAAGAAGGACGCATACTTGGAACCAAGAAGTCCATTCTGGTCCTTGCAGACATATTAGTGTTGCTGTATGTGAAAGTGTGTGATGCAGTTGAACACATTGAATCATTCATAAGTCTGGTTGAGGTCAGCTTAGAGCCTTGTCATTATAAAGTAAGAAGTAAGTTTAAATAAAAGTACCATATAGATATTGAGGATGCGTACTTCATATATAATATTTTGCTTTCAATTTATGCTTACTTGAAGGTGTGTCTTTTCGTTTGGGTCCTATTGACTGGTATGTGATATCAAAGATTGAAGCTCCTGAAATGACAAAGTAAGAGATTGTGCTTCAAGACATATGAAAAATACCAATGTTTAAATAAAATTCAATGTGTTGCTAACGATAATCCTCACCACTATGACCATCTGTAGGTGTAGTAGGATTGAGTTGGTGATTGTTAAGAGGAGTTTGGTTGTTTGCTTCATATCTGCTGGGTAAGTTGGTTATGTCTCGTAAGACGTTTCCAAAAACTTGATTTAGAGGACATGAATTTGATTCAGTCAGTTGAGCAGTCTGTCTATTTAAATTTGTAGGGGTGATTAGACGCATCTTCTTTGTAGGCTGTGATACTTCTTTTCCGAGAGAACTCACAATTGGCTTCTGCATAGACGGTATTGTACAATGGCTCTCTTCACATACAATGATTGGGGTTCTTTCATCATTTACTTTTTTCCCTGATCTATGACGTTTTGTATTTTCTGTGTGAGAATTCTCAACTTCCATGGGCACTGAAATCTTTGTCTTCTTCTTCATGTTTTCTGAAAATGTTTGCAGGATTGTAGATTGATTGACGATATAGAGCTCAAACAATAGCAAGGCAACCAAAAAGCAATAGCAAAAAAGGTAAGAGTATATGTCGTATGATATGTTGTGATCCTGACATCAAGTTTTCACGCAATCATAGTAAATCGTAGTAAATACTTATATGTGATCATTTTTGATATCATAACTTTTATTTAGTAACGTAATATGGTAAGTAATAATTGTTTAACGCAATCTAGTTAACATAGTCAAAACTTATTGTACTCTAAATAATTTTTTCGTTTATTAGTAGCAATATAAAAGTTATATACGTTGTGGCCAAAGTTGCTGCTTTTATTCAGGCGTGAGATTTTTAAATTTTTAATTATTGAACTGAATATGACTGGAGTTTTTTAACAAATGTATTTTTCTTCACTTAATTTTCAGACTGTAAAACATAGTTACGGCCAGGTTTTGAGTTTGTGATCAAGTCGTCAGGTTTCACCAGGTTAGTAATTTTATGATTATGTACTGTTAAACTTAATAATGCCATAGAGTTATTAAACATATCACACCATATAAAAGTTTTTCAACACTTCAAATATTTTTTTAGATTTTCTATCATATAATTAAAAAATTTAAACAAACTGATTTTGTCACATATCATGCTTATAAAGCTAAAACTTTATCGGGAAATAAATTAATTAATCGCCATTTATTTTATTATTCAAGAAATAGAATCATAAAGTAACAAACCAAAATCTTAAACTTTCAAATCCAGAAATAAAGTGTAAATAAAACTCAACTAAAAAAGCATAAAGAAACGGCGATGGATAAACGACATGCAATCTCTGGTTGCACCTTTCTAACACCTACTTCTCAGTCTTGATGTGCACTCCTGTAATCTTCTTTGCTTGGTTGTTTTTCCCATTAGATTTCATGATACCCTTCCCCTCTCTTTGATTGACATTGGAACCTTCACAATCCGCGAGTCCTTCATGCTCGATGATTTCATCTTGTGTGTCCACGTCTGAGGCTGCAAGACACAGCTTCTTGGTTGTGGATGATTGCTCAGCAGACTCCACAATGAGAGATTATAAACGCTTGGATGATGGTGTATTATTTTCAGTTCCATCTTGACTGCTAGTTAGCATTAGTTGACTCTATCAAATAGTAAAACATCATGAAATAGCTTAATTAGAGAATGAAAAACTTAGAGTTGAAAATTCATTTTAATTTACAGATATAATATTAAATAGGACCTGGTCGCCGGATACAATAGAGTCCGGATTGATTGTTTCCTGAGAGTCAAGCATGCTTTCCTCTCCCAACGAACCATCATTCAACAACACTTTTGCAACCTTGTAAGAGTCCTTTCCATCCCAAATGTTTGCCTTCTCAACAGATACCAGAAAGAGGTATGCCTTCCCAATGACATTGTTGATTGGATCTGGCAAGTTCTCTGGGTCTGCAATCTATTTTGTTCATAATAAAATTAATAATTAATCTTAAATCTACAACGAAAGTAAAAGTGCAAATTCTGTAGATCAAATACCTCAGCCAGTGATCCATTTAAGAGAGCTTTGGCGCTTTGGGTAATGATTTTGTCAGCTGCACTGTCAAACAACAAACACTTGGTCTCACCAGTATTATCCATGACCTTGACATATATCATGTACCTAAAATTGTTTTTTTCTCTACGTTAATGGCGATTGAAGTAGAGCTAAAAATAGTACTTAACAAAAAAGTATGAATCATACCTAGCATCAACATAGGTTACAATGGATTTGCAATGGTCACACCAAAACTTTTGTTTCGTTTCACTGGTCACTTTTTCATTGGCGGATGGATAGATATGAGTAACCTTTTTGTTACAATTTCTGCAACTATAATAGTACCACGACCAATCTGTATCAATTGCATAGATGGTGCACAACAACCTTGCCTTACCAGTCTGAAATATTTTTAGGCATATTTGATGGTTAATATAATGTTAAGTATTAGAACATTATTGTATTGATTAAATATTAGTTGTTATGGATACCTCTTGAGAATTGAGTAGTTCTGATATGGTTTTCCTAGGAAACTGATCACTCTGGACAGCAGTATATGCTACAATCTGGTTGTTTGGTACATTCTTGCGGAAGGTAAGAGCCAGACCATCGTTTGGAAGGCTGAATTAAAACAGAAAAATTGTTAAAGAACTCCAATCATATTCAGTTCAATAATTAAAAATTTAAAAATCTCACGTCTGAATAAAAGCAGCAACTTCAGGATAGGGAGGGTTGATAAACACTTGGGAAACATTGTAAGAATTAGATAAACTCACAATTCCTGAAAAACATGCCCCGCAATTTGATTAGTAGACTCTTATCATATTACCAAGAACAATATGATTCACATCTTACATTTATTATCTACAATTTGACACCAACATGATTAATAAGGAAGCATACCTTTATAGTTTTTGACTTTCGCAAATCTGATCACAAATATCACCATTACTCCATTAGCTTCCTGGCAAGCCTTAAATACTTGTTCGGCATGTGAACCCCACAGTGTGACAGGTAGCCTTACATCCCTGTATAAGAATTGATATGATAAATAAATAAAAGTTTACTGACTACCAAACATGTACACCGCAAGTCATAATTTTTAAAACACAACTTACTTTTCATCCCTCAACTCGAAATCCAACTTATTATTCGGCTTGTTATTAGTTTCCTTAAGCTCCAGTTCTCCTATGTTAACAACTTGTCCGATTGCATCTACAAAACAAATATTATTTTCATAAATAGTAGGAGATACATCGATCTGATCATATACTTGTTAAGAAAATATATACTTACCAACTAACATACACGGATTAATTTCCTCATTCAAGATTGGCTCAAACTTAGCAAGAGTCAAGTAGTTGGATTCAGATATATTCTCACAACGTGAGACAACAGTGCTAGTTTGGAATCCAATCTTTTACAAATGATTGGTTGGACGAAACTGACCAGTTGCATGAGTAAGCCCGAAAGTTTCAATTAACTTCCACTCACCAACTCGAACATGAGGAGCAAAACGCAAAACTAAATCCTTCTTCACGCTTGCATGTATTTTGATACCCTAATATATTTCTGAAAGATTATCAGGGTTACACATATACCATGAAAATTATCGTTAAAAGTTATAATGTAGAGTAATGACCTGTGTATCTGCAAGGACCATCTCTAATGTTTCTCCTGTTTGGACAGTGTATTGGCGCCATGAATGCAAGATTTTGACTTGGATCCTCCAAAACCACTTCCTCGACCAGGTATTTTTTTTTTTTACTATTGCAAGATTGGAGCAACTCAAGTATCTTCCTCTTAGTTGTACATTAACCTCTCTTGAAACGCTATTAAACAGGCCCGACTCAATCATTGGCCAATCACTATTCTCACTAATGACAAGGAACCCTATAAACAGGCCCGACTCAATCATTGGCTTATTGCATGACTGGAGTAACTCAAGTGTCAAGTCTCTTCTTCACGGACTGTCATAAACAAATGCCCATAAATCAAACTATTATTAACTAAAAGAATTAAATAAATACTTTAGAATCATGAACGTAAATATCTATGCTATGTAATTTTATAAATAGTTTTATTTTTAATATTTCCAAATGACTCTATTTTAATATATAGAGAAAAATTTTATTCAAATTTAAAATGCATTTAAGAAAATAATCAAAGTCGCCTTGGTCTACTGGTATAGGGATGTAAGTATCGCCATCTTAATTCGAGTAGTATTGGTCAAGAGAGTTCAATATTTAACATGGTTTCCACCGATTCTAGAAGATTAGTCTTTGGACAGAAATTTTAAAACTCTAAATTTCCAAATTCTAGATATTATAATAAAATGAGTTTGTGTTTTCTTAGTGGATTAAAGAGGATGATAATAAGAAAAAATGTGCTTAGCAAATATGACAGTAGAATTTTTTTTTTTGTCAACCAAACTTTAAAATTAGAAAATGACTCCTAAATTGGTTGCCCAAACCGGAGGATAAGAGTTTACAAAATATAATTCTGAAATTAAGGATCTCGAAGAACAAGCAAGACAATTTGCCCTCACATTTGACGTACGCTGAATCCTGGTAAGAGTGAATGCGGGGAGAGATGATCTGATGGAGCTGAAATCATCTAGTAGATTGGAGAAAGCGGGTCATTCATCTGAGGACTGCACCATCGCCACTAACTCTGCATAGTCTGTCTCATAATCTTGACAGGTAACGCCAACAGCCAGGAGAGACTCCATAGCCTAAATCAACGCTTGTAACTCCGAGTGGAGGGGTGAAGGACTTCGTTGAAGGCAACGTGCTCCCAAAACTACCATCGTATCCTCACCATTGCAGTACCACCAACCTAGCCCCATAAAACGATCTGAACCCTTCAAGGATCCATTAATCTGACATCGGGAAGAAGGTTCCGAGACTTCCTGGGATTCCGAAGGATCCTAGACTCCAGAAGAGAAGGACTTGGGCTCCTCCCACAACAATTTATCATTAGTTGCCTGATTAATAACATCGATTGGCTCTGTCTCTGTACCCTGGAAAACTTTTTTATTTCTATCCTTTCAAATTGACCATAAAATTCAAGGTAGCCGATAACATATATCTGAAACATCCGATGAGATGACGCCCGCCAGAATATAAAATCTAAATTCGAATACACTGATTCTTAGGAGAAACCGTCGGGAAGTGCAACACAGGGACAAATTCCAGAGTAGAATTTTTTTTTTTTTAAGTGAGAAAAATTGTAAGCTTGCCTCAAAAAAAAACTCTCTAGGTTTAGATATTAAAAGTACAAAAGGATAATTACCAAAAGAAAAGTACAAAAGATTGGGCCTTTAATAAAAACCTAAACATGTAATTAAAAAATAAAATCATTTTGGGCCCTTGAAAATATCAAACCTAAATATGCAATAAAAAAACCTAAACATGTTGTAGCAGCCGCATACATGTAAACCTAAACATGTTGTAGCAGCGGCTATTTTCATCACTAGCCGCAATCCTTGTTGAAATATTTTTGCTTAGTTCAACTTCCACAGGAATCTTGGCCTCACCCATTATTAAATATGGGATATTAAGTATGGGATTTAGTTTGAGTTTTCATTCGTTGCCAATGGATCTACAAACCTCAGAGGCTTCCAGAGTCCACGAAGCTAGCTACAAACCAGGGCCGGCTCAATTATTTTTGGGATCTTGTACTCAATTTTAACTTTTTCTAGAAACTAGGGTTATATTTGTAACATTTAAAACTTTAAGACCCTAAACCTTATAGAAAAAATCACAAAAATCTGGAGACATAGTGCTTTTGCACCGTCTGCACTGCTTCTAAGCCGGGCCTGCTACAAACACCAGATAGTCATCATCAACATGCCAAAAAAACCCATGACCTAGATTTGATTTTTATATATAGGTTATTCGATCTTGATTTTTTTTCTTTCTGTTTTTGTCGATGAACAGTGACGTAATTGTTTCCAAATTAATTGCTCTCTTTATCGCCTTGATCCTCTCAAGCCACTGCTCCAATTAGAGAGCCACTTGCTCTCGGATCCATATAATCCTCTTCTCTTCCACGAGACAGGTTCTGAGTAGGGTTGGCAATAAATATGTTGTAATCTTTGAAAAGGAAAAAGTCTAGAAGTTTAGTCATTCACCATTCATGTATAGCTTAAAAGCTCCAACCCTTGAGTCTAGAATAGTAGTCACTTAGTTTCATCTAACTACCTAGCTTAAGAGTTTCAAGAACCTTTATGATCTTACACAAATCTTATTCCACTTTTGATTTACTAGAAACATTATTTAAGACAAACATATGATCATTTAGGATCTACAACAACACATCAAAGTCACAACAATAAAGAAGAAAACACAAAGTTCACATAATAAAGTACACAAAAACAACCACTTGGCATGAGCTAGAGAACATAGACTTGGCATAGAGAACATCGACTTGGCATGAGCTAGAGAGCCAGTATGTCCGTTACTGAGGATAGAGAACACCGACTTGGCATGAGGTAGAGAGCCAGTATGTCCGTTACTAAGGATAGAGAACATACACTTGGCATGAGCTAGAGAGCCTCGGAATCATAAGGAGTCCTCTGAGGATGACAGATTCATTGTTTGAATCTTTTTCCACATACAGAGTGAGTCTCCTGAGGACTGGTGAGTTCTCAAGTAAGTAACTCAGTAATTCCATCTCCATCGCTTCCCCTTCCAATGGCGATTCTATCTCAACATACTCGAGAGATGATAGGAGAGCCCAAGGTCTAGTCGAAATACGAGTATTATCCTTCGGAAATGTAGCAGATTCCTAATATTAAAACCAAATGATGTTATTATGATTATAGATACTTTCCCCATTTGCATTAAGTTTTAAGTAAAGAATCCTGACCACAACAAGAGATTTGACATTCGGGCATCTCTCAAGAAAGACTGGCAACATTTCCCAGCTGTGGTTGTAGAAGTAGACACTCAAGCAAGATAGGTTACAAAACAAGGGCAGCAGTGCACATCTTGAGTACTCATAAATGACCTACAACAACCACATGCACCAGGGAAAAAAACAAAAAAAAAAAAAGTTAGACAAACTTGTTAGAAGAATTAAAATTAAAAATTAAAAATTAAAAGAACGAAATCAACATGTTACCTCAAGAGTACTTGGAGAGAGTATCATGTTTTTGACATTAGAAATCGCCACAAGAAAATTCCTAATCATGCTTCTCTTCGGTATATCCATCGGATCGAACTTCTTCCCAAAGCAGAAGTTAAACTGAACATCAATATCCGCCTCTTCAAGTGAGTTCATATTACCTAGTATGAAACTCGCAGTCAAATGATCAGAGAGTTGAAGATCTTCAAGCATAGGAGCATCTATGGAAACCATTAGATCTTCATGAGGACCCGTAAAAGTTGAGCCGTTGTAATCGAAGTTAAGTAAAGTCTTAGATCTCACCCGTAACACTTTTACATTGTCATTCTGACTTCTATATAAAGTTAACCTTTCGAGACCCAGGCAGCCTGAGATCAGCTTTTCGAAAGCCAAATCGTTTGCAAACTTAACCGACTCTAGAAGTATAGCTTTGACAGACGGTAAAGACACAAAGTCAGGGTTTGGCAAGACTGCTTCAGTGAGCTTTAAAGAAACCAAGCTCTTAGACTTGTAAAGTGTTGGAGGCATCGGCACTTCACCCCACGACAAAGCAAGGTGCTGAACTTTTCGCTTAACAACAGTGTTGATCCATCGGGTGAGATTAGCGTTATCAGTCTCCTCGTCCACATCGCCACCCAGATCAGTATGGTAACGTAACTTAAACATTTTTATGGACGACTCACCATTGTTAAAGCTCAAGAAGCTATCGATAAAACCCGCAACTTCATCGTATTCCGTGAAATCACGACAGTCCAGGTCCAGACCAGGAACATACCTCCAGAGATGTCTCCATTGGCTTGATAAGGTACTAGTCTTGACCACATATTTTGTCGGAAGATGCAAGAGAAGATGACATAGCAAAGATTCTGGCAAATTTCTTAGCCAGTCATCAACTTCAGCAATTTTACCACCAGAGACTTTGGCACGAACTCGTTTCCCTCCGTCTTCATCACGAGAGACTTTGGCACGAACTCGTTCTACTCCGTCTTCCTCCATGAGAACCTTCAAAATTGTGTAGTAGCGGTAGTGAGTAGGTGTGGTCTGAAATGAAACAATAAATAGTAAACCTAAACCTAACATTACCACTTTAACGGCGTTGCTAGAATGATGACAGAGAAGAACAAAACGGCTGTTTTCACTTTTTTAATATGTCAGAGTATAATATTATTATTTTGGGTCAACTTAGCAGTTACAACATTATAATTTAGACAGAGTTTTAAATGACATTAATTAAACACAATTTTTTTAATAGTAATTGCTTAATTTTTTTAATACAACTTGGGGAAATTGTAATCATATAAAAGTATTATTTCAAAATAGTATTCTTAAACCGAACGGAATGTTTTTACTTTTTAGATAACAAGTGGTAATAGCAGATTTTTAGAGTCTAGCAGAATTGCATAATGTACATGAAACTTGCATAAATGTTTTTAAGTGCTAACATTTAGGAAAATCCAAGGATTTCATTGTCCTCATCTTGTTTAAGCAACCAAGTTACATGGTAATTACGTAGGCTTTTGAAATTTTCAGGAGACTTTAGGGCATGTCCATCAAAGGATTTAACCAAAGTTGCTTTAAACAAATTTTATTATTAATTTTGAAAAAAGTGAAATTAAGAACTTCTTAAGAAACTTTATAATTTCATAGGTCCATTGATGGTTGTTAAATTTAGAATTTTTAAACTTTACTTTTCTATTTTGAAGTACAAATATACCACCTTTTAGTGAAACTAGATGCATTGCCTTCTTGTTCACTGCTTTTTCAAAGGCCGAGCTTTATAAGTGGGTGTTAACAAGACCTTATCTTGTCTTGTGAAGCATAGTAGTTGGTTTAGGATTGAGAAATTACATGAATCAGTGATGAAGAGGACAAAGTTTCAGTTGCAGTGAGATATGGAGTGAATCATTCTAAAACGACTCTTTTATCCTGCAAAGAGTAAGAATGATTAAAAGCTGTCACAGATCTAGAATTACACCGAACACATTGTCTGAATTTCACAAAGAAATATGAAAAACAAGAATGTGCTAGGATAGAAGGAAACAAAAACAAAACACAAAAACTTGAAACTAATCCATTTGCTCAAAGATAATAAGCCAACCAAACTTCTCCTCCCTCGTCTTAAAACAAATTAAAAAAAAAAAAACTTTTTTTTTAGCCAATCAAAAGTTGACACACACGGGTTTCTAAATGAATCTAAAACATCTTATATAACGATTGATGCTTAGTAAAATTAAGCTGTTTGCATTATTTTTATTCTTTTTTATTATTAGCAAAATTATAAGAAACTTATAAGATGCATTGATGGAGATGAGCTTATATTAGCTTCATATGAATCTTTCATAATTCATGTATTTCAAAATATTTGATATACATTATTTAAAAAGTATTATGAAATACATTAGCAAATTAACAAAAATTAAGAGTAACTAAATCTATTTTTAGTGAGATGTGAATCTATATATTATACATGTTTCACAAGTTATTTTTGAAAATAAACACTTCAAAAAATGAATGGTATCTCTTTCTTATATTATGACTTTTCTTGTTAAACCGTTCATTTTTTTAACTTGTTCTTTTTTAATAATTTAAAAACAAATCGTACGTAAGTTAGCAAAAAATCATGCGCCATCTAAATTTTTATTTTTGATGAGATGTGATCTTTATTATACATTTTATATAATAACTTTTGGAAGTATACATTTTATCAAAGTAAATAGATTATGTATTTTTACGAAATCACGACTTTTCAGGTTAAACCGTTAATTTTAGTTAACTTTTTCTTTTCCAATCATATGCGCCTCGGAAAAGACATACCATATGTACGTTAGAACATAATCACGTGCGCCGTTTGAATATTTATTTTTGGTGAGATATGATCTTTATTATACATTTTTCAAATAATAACTTTTGGGAGTAAATATTTTTCAGTTAAAAATAATGAAGGATGACGTTTTCTTATATCGCTACTTTTTCAGGTTAAATCGTTAATTTTAATAACTTTTTTCTTTTCTAATCATCAGTGCCTTGGAAAAGACATACCATAGTTACCGTTAGCACAGAAGCACATGCATCGTCTAAATATTTATTTTGGATGATATGTGATCTTTATTATATATTGTAATTTTTGGAAATATACACTTTTATTAAGATAAATAGAAACTTACATAGACTTGCATAAACTTTTTATATTGGTTTAGTTTTGTCTTAGGCTTTCTGGTTTAGCAATTCAACAAAAACAAATATTGCTGGATTCAGATGAATTCAGCTAGATTAACAATTCTTCCAACACCAATAGATACACAAATATATAAGTGTTGGATTAACTATTAGCTAATAATGAATATCTAGATTGGGTGAAGATTTATAAACTGTAAAAAAATTACATCTGGAATGTATTTTTTTTAATTACAAAAATAGATTAGAATAATTTTTTGGATGTATAAAATCATTACACATACAATATATTTTCTTGTATTGATGATCTATATTAATATATGTGTAAGCTAGATTGATTTTGATGTAGCTTTTTTCTTAATTTACAAAATTATCTGAACGGATAATTATCTTCTCTCAAATGTATAACTAAATTGTAATTAAAACTATCAGTGTCTTATTTTAATACTACAAGTTGTTAGCACAAAACTATGTAAATTAACATATAAAATATAATCTTTAGTAAATGTAAACACTAAATATTTTTTTTGATAGCTTATGTTTTATATAATTATTAATTATGTTTGAAAAGTACTACATATATTAACTTCAAATATCATCAAAATTCATCCTTAGTCTTTTACGAGTTCCAAGTTGTTTTGCCAAATAATGTTATTATCTTATGTCTAACTATTATTTAATATAATAGTGGTTTATATCATTTATTTCAACTAAATTTTTTAACGGAGATTCTCAAAAATAGCACCAATTTAAGTTTATCTTCCAAACTTAGCACACATTCTCTTATTTTCCAAACTTAGCACTAAATCTTCTATTTAACATTAAAATATTAAAATATTTTATTAAAATCTCTGTTTCTCTCGACAATGGTCTTTATGAAATTGAAATTTGTAAAATCATTTTCACGACGACAAACTCTAATCAGAGACGATGAAGCAGATTATGATGGGGAACGCTCGAGCTTCAAGAGAAATTGATTGATTTGAAATCAGTATAAAAAGAAGATAGTGTGAAAAATAGGGAAGGAAGTTAGGGTGAGTGATTAAGGTGACGAGGATGAACACGATAGGGTTCTAAAATGGGAAATCGTATTACCCAACAGAGATGATTTGACGCCATTGTCTCAATCTATCTAATCCGGGTCTTCTCTTTCTCGGTGCTACAGATTCGATTCACCACCGATGAAACTCGGTTGAGATGGATTGATGGTGTGCCTAGTTAGGCAGATGAATTGTGTCGATGGTTTGTGTGTCATGCTATGCTGCTTTGTATATATTTTTTTTTGATGAGAAACATTATGAACTATATATCCTGAAATTGTTAAAACATTTTTCCTATTTCACAGTGAACTGTTCTCTCTCAATGTGGCGGACCAGTTTATGATGGCAAATGGAAAGCTTGTTCGTGTACTCATCTTTTTTTTTTTTTAAATAGATTTCAAGTCTGTTTGTGCATCTTTCTTTCTTCCAAAGCGTTCTGTTGTTCAAAAGCTTTTCATTGTACATTCTAGCTGCAGATTTTTGCAGTTTTGCTCTTTTGTATATTTCCTGTGGATTGTTCACAGTCTCGGTCTACACACACTATCATAAGTCCATAACTTAGTTTTCTCTCACTCTACTTCATAAATCCATATGCTTTTATAAGTTTGAGAACACCGAACTTGAAGGCACGTCTTAACACATTTATATAAGTTTCTTAATGCTTATATAAGAAAGGCATATCTGGGTATAATGATACCACGACAATATGACTTGACAAAACAAAAAGGTTTGTTTGTGTTTGTTGCGCATTCCATTGGAACTTCTATCTCTCCCTCTCTGTTTATGATTATTTGTTGATTTTAATATGATTGTTTATGTTTCTTTGTTGTTGATGTTCTTAAGCTGTTTTTGTTGTTTCTCGACGTGCTTTGTGGTTTTTAACTCTTGTAATCCTGTTAACACTGTCAATTGGAGTGTCCTATGATTCTAGTGTTGCTTTGTGATTTATCTTGAGGTTCAACCTTTGATATGTGATCATCTTAGTTTTGTTGTCTTGAAATTCTAGTAATTGGTTCATAGAGATTTACATAAAGTTGAAACATTTATTTGTTTTTAAATTCCTAAAATATCTCAGTTTTACTCTATTTCACCTGAACCAAACTCTTGGCAACAAGAATTGCTATAGTTTCTTAATTGTGTTTAATTCATGAAGAATTACACGAAATTCAGGAAAGATTTCTTGCATTTTATGATGGCTTTCATAAAAAAATTGATTTCAAGATGGCTTTCATAAAAAATATGGATATTGGTAAACACTACTAGGATATGCACAAATCCCCTTACTAATGGAGTCTTTTGATATATTGAGGGAAACTCCAAAAAGATAGTTAGAAACACATTTATTTAAATTTAAGAATAATTCAATAATAAATTATTCTAAGAAGGATTGAAGATGTTTAAGAAGGATCTGTTAAATTCAAGATTGTTTTCATAAAAATAAATAAAAGGATGAGCTATTTAGTATTTGCTAAGATTTGTACTCGAAACCTTTACGAATTGTCTAAAAACCTTTAATAAGCCTGGTTGAAAGAAAATTATTCATAAAGGACGCAGAACAATTGTTAGCACTTTGTTTTAACTGTAACTGAATTTCATGAAAGATTATATGAAATTAAGGAAGGACTTAATGAAATTAAGGAAAGATTTTTTGAATTTCATGATGACTTTCATAAAAAAGTTTAGATATCCTACATAAGAATATGCCCAAAAATGAAATCATCACCCCTTGCTAATGGACTAATCTTCTAATATTTGACACATTGAAACAAAACACACACAAAAAGAGATTTAGGAACACATTTATTCAAAATTAGGAAAAATAAATATTCAGGAACATCTCCTTGAAATTCAAGATGGTCTTCAGAAACACAGTGGTTGAAAGATTATATGAAGCTTCTTGTTCCAATCATTAATTACAACAAAAGAACCAAACTGATACATTAAGGAAAAACATAGAAAAAAAATTAAAACTCATTTTTCTAAATTTAGGAAGGATTTCATAATGTTTAGGAAGGATTTCATAATATTTAGGAAGACTTCTTGAATTTTAGGAAGCCTTTCCTAAATATCTAAAAATCTCAAAAACGGTGATGAATAGAACCAGAAGATCCTCCACCAATGTACTCTGCATCATCAACATTATTAGCCCACTCTATAATCGATGAACCGCAAGCCAAAAATGACTATTAAACATGAGTATCACCACCACCATTATTGCCTCAACAACTCTCCTCTTCTTCTCAATGTCTCAAGTATTTCTCACC
Organism: Camelina sativa; assembly: GCF_000633955.1. Classification (NCBI taxonomy): domain Eukaryota; kingdom Viridiplantae; phylum Streptophyta; class Magnoliopsida; order Brassicales; family Brassicaceae; genus Camelina; species Camelina sativa. The sequence continues at coordinate 26,915,637 of NC_025689.1, forward strand.
ATTCACTCAAAATTATTCCCTTCATGACAGCATGACAAGGAGCTGCTTGAGGAGTTCCCAGTAGGAAAATACTGAAGTCCAATGTTTCACTACCATCATGATTCAATTTTATAGCGACAAAGAGATCACAATCCAATTTTCAATCATTCAAATCCCACTTCTCACTCTTTTTACCTACTGATCTCAGATCCACGACTCTAAACACATAGAATTGTTGAGTTTCACCTTTAATTCTACCTTCCATGACATATAGTTTCTACTTTCAAAAGATCAAATTCAGATTAACTACAACAAAAACCCAAATGATGTTTGGTAGATCAAAAGATAGAAAACACACAAACTTTCAAGCTTATTCCTAATCAATCTCGATTCTTTCCTAAAAATCTAGAAACAAACTTACTGACAGATCCATGATTTCAAATAAACCCAAACACATATGCACATAATCCAATACACAAATAAATCAAAGCCATTTCCCTTTAATTGGGAAATTAATGAGATGATGATTAAAAATGACTACAATTGAAAGACGATACATCAGCTTATCACAACCCTAGTTCTATAATTAACTAACCAATTGACAAATGAGTGATTCTCAATTCTATCTCTATAGTGTAGTCAACGATATCTGTAAAGGTGGAGGGATGATTACAGAGAGTGCAAGAGAGATTTTATGAGAGATATGAGGCTACATAGGAGAAGCAAGTGAACGATGGCCGAATGGAGGACGCTACCATGGGAATGATCCTCACCATCTTCTTCCTCGATTCAGCTCAGTGGTGGAGTGGAATCTGTGTGTGTTTGTGAGACGGAGCGGATATGTTTCTTCCGTCGAGAAGGAGGTAACAAAAATATAAAAGATTATAATTATTTTATAATATATATTAATTCAGTAAATAATGCTACTTTTGGAATATTTCTAAGTGTGTGCTAACTTTGGAAGAAAAACTTAGATGTGTGCTATTTGAGGGTATTTCTCTATATTATTTATGAATTTATTTAATTAATTCATTTTTTCTAGAAACCCTCAGTCCAATAACATATTGGGCAATATTACTAAATGACTATGGATCCAAAAAAAATTAAGAGAATAGCTATATGTGTCATAATGTTTTGGAAAATAATCTTTATAAAAACTATGAAAATTCAAAAATACCCTCAAACAAAAGACAAAGATAGCGTATTGTTATTTGTGAAAAACATGTGATTTAATACAAAAATCATGTTATGTTGATACAAAAAATCATGTTATGGTAAAAGAAACAACGCATCATTTGAAAAAACAAATGTGTTTTTAACACTAGAAATTATGTTTGCAAAAGAGATCACATGTAATTTTAATAAAAAAAATATGTAATACAAGAAAGTAATATGTTAAGAGCATCACCAGCGGGAGAACGTATTCACCGTTGCTCAAAGAAAAAAAATTAATATTTTAATATATAACTAATAAGAAACTAACATGTGTAGAAAAAGGCTGAAAATTTTCTACACTAAATACCTTAAGCAATGTTCTCTTTCTTTCTCTCTCATTTTTGTATTTTTTTATTAGTTTTTAATAAGAAAATTTAGGGGAAACAACAACCAGTAGATGGTCTGAAGAGAATGATCTTTTGCTATCACTTGTAATTTTGAGGAAGTAGTGTGTTAAAAAACAAAATGGCATGCGTTCAAAAAAAACACAACAGCGGAAATTACAAGAGATTAAAATCAAAGAAGAAAGAAGGAGAATAAGACAAAACCTTTATAATTTTGCTACCCCTCTGACAAAAATACTCTAGACAAGGTTAATTTATTAATTCTTTTTGAATCCATAGTCATTTAGTATATATACTCTTAACATTTAACCCAATACGAGGTAGCTTTCCCTATTCAACTTGAACTTTTATGCTATTCCTCTACCTTTCATCACCATTTAGACCCTAAAAGTGCTTGTGACAAAGTGATGAAGGAGCAAATCATTATTATCCCATACTATTATTATGTGTTATCCATGTTATTATTATGTGGAAGGTAAAACAAAAAACATTATAGTTGCATACAATTTAAGGTACAAAGGGGTTATATATGACCACATCCAACAACAACTACTAAATCGGCCTCTTTTAATTACATGACCCCAACGTAGTTCCCTAGTAATATTGTCTTGACTCTGTAACACTACCTTCATTGAAAATTATCTATACAAACTTCATCTTCGTTTACATGAATAAAATCATTTTCAGATGTCATCATGGTCACTGTCTCCATCGTCGTCATCATTTGGTGTCTCGAAGTTCATCATAAACCTAAGTGAGTCTCCTTCCTCTATTTCCCATTGCTTCTTCAGTGCAATGATCGCTCTCGAAGCAGCTGCTGCAATCGCCGGGTTACTGTCTTCAGCGAGTCTCTACAGAAAGGTTCATCGATGGGTATTTAATATTGCTCTAAGTCCAGTTTCAAAAATAGTCATCAAAAAATTCTTTTACCTGTAATGCTCCCATGCCTGCATTTCCTAGTGTCCACATGGATGGTGCAGCTGCTAAGGCATTAGCCAACGCTTTTCTACAACAAGAACAGAAAATGACCAAACGATAAAGTATCGGATGATCTCAAGAAATAAAATGTGTCCTACGTATGAATTACATAGTTAATACAAAACATATACAGACCAGAAGGTCAAAAGAATGTTATGTTTCTTCTAATAGCGAAGAAGTCACACAAGAAAGTTATTAACAGAACATAATAGAATAATGGTTTTACCTTGTATTGACGTCTGGAGAGATTGAGCATTCAGCCAAGAGAGATGCACTACTTTTACCATCCATCGCATCAAGGTCGATCAAAGTTGTGACTAACAACTCGAGCTGTTCAAACCAAAATATTATGATCATTTATGTAAAAGTTTGATTACCAGAAGTAAGAAAAAGAATGACAATTTTGGACCGACCTCTTCAGGGTCAGTGTAGTCAATTCCATCAGCTTCTGAGAGTGCTGATGCCATACTCTTGTAAGCTTCCTGTTTCAATATCAAAAAAAAAGAAATCGTCAGAGAGAAGAACACTTAATGAACACAGCGTTTTCTCAAGTGGGATCAGACCTCAATAGCAGATATGCGATCAGATGAAACTTCCCCTGGAAAAAACTCTAGAGCTTTTCCATTCTTCTCAAGTGATATACGATCCGTGGTACCAGTTTCAGATGTAACCCCTCTTAAGATTCAATAGAAAAATCCAATTTTAGAACTTGACATCAAGAAACCACACAAAAAAAAACATACAGTGTTCGTTATCTTACAAGCTGTTAACCATTTTGTTCACCATCATGTCGTGGACGTTCTTGATGAACTGCACCAAAACAGGACACATTAAGTGCCAATAAGAGAAGATGAATCAAAATATATTTAAGACTTTGCCTTTACCTCTAAAGCCATTAATGCATCCTCCATCGCCCGTTGTTTAGCACGGTAATCTGCACGCCTTAAATCAGCCTGGAAAAGTCAGGGTAAATCTCTAAATTGCCAGTTTAAACCCAATAATATATGTACATTGAGTAGTTACTGTTATCAGGTCAATACTCAGATCTGCTCACATAGTGATTCATACCTCTAAGGCGCCATCGCTCCAATGCTTATCAGCAGCATTTTTCAACTTAGACTCAGCTATGTTTTTAAATATCTATGGACATAAACCATTAGCAAAGTAAGAGACAACATAGCTCGAAGAACGTTTAGTATATGTGCATCTATAAATGAGAAGCATCATACAGTAGCAATATGATGAAGACGCTCAGCCTTTCTTTTGACATTACGATCTATCTTCTCTGTATCTTCTCTTGCCCGAGCTACATAATAAACAAACAAAAGACAGGATCAGAATGCAGTACAAGAACAAAGAAACACATAATATGTAAGTGTGAAAGAGAACCATATCTCACCGTCCAGTTTAAGAAACCCGGACCCAAGAATCGCTACATCCTGGCGCGCACGAGCATCAAGTCTCATAATGCCACTGAAAAAGAATCAAAACATAAATCGTAACAACACATAAGTGACCTTAAGTGATATATAAATGTAAAACGTTTGGATATGAAAAAAAATACCGAGATAGAATAACAAAGTCACTACGAGCTCTCTCATTCACAAACTTAGCATCATTGGACACATAATCAACCAAAACTTGGCTTGAGTTATTACTTTTCCTCCTTGGCATCACTTGCTTCTCACCTTCTTTTTGTACAATTTGGGAACTAGCACATTACCAATAAGTATCAATAACACAAACCAGTGCAAATGGAAGCTAAGACAAAACCAAAACGGGGCTTACTTAGTTTCCGTGTCTTGTGATTTCCCAACAAAGCACAATGTAGAAGATCTCCGAGAACTAACAAAAGTGATAGTCTTTGTACCTTGCTTTAACTCTTCAATAGATAAACCCTTTTTAGCAACTAGAGGATGATGAACAAACGCCAACAAAACTCTTTGAGATCTTGACGCATTAACACTCTTCCCTAAACCTGGACTGTTTGGTACCACTTTGCTCACGTTAAGAGCCATTGGGATCAAACCTATAAAACCAAATCAAAATCGATTCACATACTGAGTAATAAAGTAAGGACCTTTGACATAAAGATACAATTTTTCTCACAAAGGGGAGATTTACCAATTGAATCAAACTCAAATTATTGAATTTTATGACAAACCCATCAAGAAAAACCTGGGAATTGGAGAGATGAAACAGTTCTTTGATTCAATTCGATTCTAAGACGAGATAAAGAGACAATTTTTCTCACAAAGGAGAAATTTACCAATTGAATCAAAACTCAAATTGTTGAATTTTAAGACAAACCCATCTAGGAAAAATTGGGAATTGGAGAGATATAACAGTGATGAACAGAGAGTCTAGTTAGAGAGAGAGAAGAGAGGAGACAAACCTTGTGGGGAAGAGATGAAGAAGAAGAGTAATATCCAAAGAAGGATTAAGGATATTAAGAGGAGAAGGAAGGAGACAAAGAAGTAGAATTATGGGAACGGAAGTGAAGATTGTAACCACAAGAGTTACTTGTGGACCAGTGTGAGCCAACCATGCCGTACGTTTCCTTTCTATTTCGATTCTCTGGTCATTGTAATAGTGGGTACCACTCTTTTTCCCTTAATATCATTAATCTCAATTTGGTTCAACACTTCAGTTGCATAAATTTGGATTTTTTTTAATAAAATTTTATCTTTTTAATTATAAGAAATTTCTGTTAGAGGTAATGAATAAATGAAATTAATATGATAAAACATTATTAAGAATATATTAAAAATGTTTAGTTGCTTTTTTAAAAAGTTGATCATTTTTTATATTAAATAAATTTATTGTTTATGTTAAGTAATAATTTTATAAAACAAATTTGTTATAGTATTAAAATTGTAAAGATACTTAAGTTTCAATCATAATTAATTGTTGAATGCAACATAAAACTATAAAAGTTTGATAAAAACAATGAGTAAAATAAATTAAAAAAAAAAAACACAAATGAAGATGTTAAGAAATCTTTGGTTTATGCTATGTTCTTGTGTTTTATTTTTTCCTTTTCTTAAGAATTCTTTACATCTGTATTTATAATCGTGGAACCATTGAATGTTTTCATCTACTTTGAGTAAATTGTGTAGATATTTGGACTTGAAACAAATAGCGACCGTCTTGTTATATAGGTAACCAAATTCCTTCTTTTAAACTTCTTCCCATGTACTATCATATTTTTGGAAACGAGATGTTACAAACTTTCACAAGAAGAATCAAGAAACCCGAACACCCATGGTGGTAATCAAATGACCAAGATAAACCAATCACTACAAAAAAAATTGTGGTATTACATCATTTATTTTCTATTTTTGCATCAGTTTTTAGTGATGCAAAAATAATTTGCATCACTTTAATGAATGATTTATATTTTGTTGATGCAAATAATTTGTATCAGTTTATATCAAACTGATGCTAATATTCAAATATTTACATTGATTATTATAATCAATGTCAATATATATTATTTGCTTAAAATTGATGTCAACGTTTATATCATTTTATTTAAGTGATGTTAGAATTTATGTCATTTAGTTAAACTGATCTAAAATTAGTGTCAATTATCACAAATGATTAGAATAATTGCATCAGTTTCAAGTACCGATTGTACTATTAATATCACTTGTACGTAATTGATGTTATTTTGGTGTCAATTTTTTGAAGTGATTTTAATTGTTGTATCATTGACAATAACCATTCAAATATTAGAATCAATTATATATAACTGAAGTAAAAAGTAGTATCAATTTTCTTAAGTGATCTTAGTAACTGTATCATTTGCGTTAATCGATTTGAGATATAAATCATTTGTACATAATTGATGGTAACTTCATGTCAGTTTTCATAAATGATTCTAATAATTGATTTTGTTAAAAAACTAATTCGAATATTATTATTTTCATATTAATAATTGAATTTTAATTTCAGAATAGCTTATTTAATTTATTTATAAAAGATTACAAATTAAAAATTTAAAACCAAAAATAATTAAATAAAAACCCATATATTAAACATAAATTAGAAAATAAATAACATAAGTCATCCATCTTGCGAATCCATGAAACATAAATAAAGCAAAGCAGCTAAAAACATTGTAAAACTAAGTCCATTGGCACCATTTTCCATTCCGTGATCATATATCTCTAATGTTGTTTCCACTGTTTGAATATCCATTGGCACCATCGTCCATTCCCTGATAAAAACTATATATATATTATATAAAATGTGGGATCTGAAATTTTAAATTAATATATGAATACTATTTACCTGATTAGGATTAGGCAAATTTGTGTGTTTGTCGAAGGTGGATTTGGTATGTTCTTAAAAGCTGCAGCAAAACTTGTAGCCCATGTTCTTGCCTAAATTAGTTTGATATATTAAATTATTAAGATACAAATTAACGTAGAAAAACTAGCATTATATTAATACCTGATCAAGAGTGGATGTACCAATTATTTGTTGGACGAAGGTAGTCAGTCCACTAACTTGGTTGGATAGTTCATTCACTTGTGTCTTGAGCCCAATGACCATTTCAGAATTTTCTATCTCTGCTCTAGTTGTAGTTGAGCGTCTCACTAATTTTGAAGGTGTGGGTCCACGACCAACACAATGTACTCGTCCTGAACGCTCTGGACCAAACACTTAGCAAATTCATCATCCAAACTAGCTGTGACATTGTTTATCCTCTGTGGATTTTGACTCATCAAAGTTATAAGTGATTCCTAGAAAAAACAACCAATATATAGAAATGTCATAATTAACTTGTGAACACTAAAACTATAAAAGCACATTTTTAAACTAATCTCATGTGGTTGACAGGAAAAAAAAAACTAACTGCGCGTGCTTTTGCCTCCTCACTCACAAAGCTTCCATCAGGCTTCATGCGAGACTCAACGAAAAATTCTGCTCGACATGGAGTTTTTCCCGTCTTTATTTTCTTTGTAAAAAATTCATGCATAAACAATATACACTACGTTAATATTAATATACTACACAAGTCTTACAACACATATAAGTTACTTACAATCTCATCTCTTTTTCTTGAAAAGCTCTTTCTTCCACATACATTTGGCATGGTATGTTTCTTTTGGTTCCTTTTATTCCGCTCTTGCATTTTCTGAAAACTCACCATATAAAAAAAATTACTTGGATAAAGGGGTGTCAAAATGGGTAATCCGACCCGACCCGACCCATACCCACATAGGTTAGAGACTTTTGTGGGCGGGTTCAACCTGACCCATTTATTATAATAGGTTGAATTTATATACCCAAACCCAATTATATAAAACCCAATGGCTAAATGGGTTATATGGGTTACCCATATAAAAATAAAATAAAATAAAATAATTGATATTAAATCCATAAAATATTTATATAAAATAGAATTAAAAAACCAACCAAAGTTTTCAAGCTTAAGAAGTTAATTTCTAGATATTATTGGAAAAATTTCACATTCATTTTAGATCATTGACATATATATTATTGTTTACTTTTTCTTTTGTTTTTAGCAAAGTAGAAAAACTTAACATTTATTTTATATATTTTACATAAATTAGTTATAAAAAGAAAATATTTTACATATTAATATATATCTATATTGTATTATATGCATATATATATTATTTTTGTTTTTTTCAATCAACCCATTGGTAACCCATAACCCTAATGGGTTTACCCCGATAAACCCACGAACCCATCAAAACCCATTTATTTATATGGGTATAAAAACTTAACCCATACCCGTTAAAATAATAGACAAACAGGGTAAACCCATGGGTTTCTACCCATTTTGACATCCTGACTTGCATTTGATATAGACTCAATCAAGTACAACTAAATATGGAACGAATAATACCTTCCACTTTTGCTCAAACCTCATGTAAACTAAATTATACCATTAATCTTCAAGAACATTAATGGGTTTATTCGCCAATGTTTCATCCATAGTATCTTTTTTGTGATCTCTCCAAATATGTAGTTTCACATCCTTGCATCTGCTACCTAGTGCACTCATCACATATTTTTTTCTCATAGTGGGATCATCAAACCAGAATCTAGACTGAAATAACAGCACATACAACAAATCAATAGAGATCAAAACTAAAATATTATCTCAAAACATTGTTTAATTAAAAAAAGAATCAATAGATATCACTAGATGGAAGAAGTTACCTGAATTACATCCCACGCCTTATTTTTTGTGAGATGACTAACCAACCTCCAATCATTGTAGTCGATGGGGAGCAAATTCAAATCAGTGCTTAATTGGCCTAACCATGATCCAAGTAAACAACCAGAGTCTCCTATTGGCTGTCTGTTTTCGTTGAAATGCACAATCACTTTGATGTTTTGATATTTCCATACTTCTTCAGATGTCACCATTTTGCTATCAATGTTTCCATCTGTATCTTGTTCATGAACACATATAACATAATTAATCTGATTAATATATAGTAAATAAAATTAACTATTAAAAAAAATATAAATACAAACATATTTAATGTCTCTCGTCTATAAGTATTCCTAGGGATAACTCACCGTTTAAACAACAAATTAAATAAAAAAACAAAACTCTTTAGCTTTGGTTGAAAAATTGAAATTATTAACAGATCCAAGAGCTATATATAAATGATTTAATAAAAAATAATGTTCAGTGTTAATCAGATTTACCTATGACTTGTACTTTCCATTTGAAGCTTTTACATTCAGAAGCAAGTGGAGGAGGCATCGTGTAATCTGTTTCCAACTGTGATAAATCTTCAGGTGCTTGTGTCTCTGAATCCATCATCAATCGTAAACTAAAAATAAAATAAAAAACTTGTTAGACACTACAGAATATGTAAACGGGATCTAGATAAAAAAAAAGAAAAAAACCAAGTTAATTCTACCAGATTTACGATTACCTCTTCTGTTTTTCTGCCATCAGTTTCTAGCAAATGGATTTGCTTTAAAAACCCTAACTCTAATCATTTCGATATATATTAAAAATAATAGTTTGGCGCTTGAGACAAAATTTAAGTGGGCGGGATCTGAAATTTTGTTTTCGCCAAATAAATTTTTATTTGAAGAGGTTTTATAAGTTCATGTTAAATTAAAAAAAAAACTCGATTCTTGGTAAAGATAATGACAAAAAAATGAATTTGCTTACTTAATTAACCTCAATTAACAATATTATTAATAATACGCAAAGAAAATAAGCAATTTAGTCCATGTTGAATAAATCATCCTAGATTTAAGGAATAAGGTAGTTTGTTTAACAATATCGAACAATTTGATAAGAAGCAGAACCTATACTATTTCGAACAAGAATAAGAACTTAAAAATTAAGAACATCAAAGAACGTTTGGTGTTTACTTTGCAGAAAAAAATTACAGAGAATAAAACTAGAAAAAAACTAAGAAGATTAATAAACACCAAAAACTAATCATAGAATCAAAGTTGAAAACACACTTACTTATGATTAAGGATCTAATTTGTAGTGAAAACTCTAAGAAAAAAATAGATACAGTGTTGTATTACCTAAATTTAGGTTTGTCGATGGTGATTTCAATTAAATTAGATTGATTTTTTTCGCTCACAAATATGTATTTAAATAGATTTATTAATTCTACAAATATAATTTTGTTTAACATCAGTTTTTAATTGATGTAAATTTTAAATCGTTTTTAAAAGTGATTTTATCCAGAAAAAAAAACATCAATTACCTAAATGATATAAAAATATATTTTATATCAATTTAAAAAAAGTGATACAAACTAGTTGAAACTGAATTAATTATAAATAACTGACGTAAAATTAGATAATTATAACATCAAATTATCTAATTGATGCTAATCATTTTTATTTGCTTCACTTGAAAATAAGTAATTTAAATTTACTTCATTTAGTTTTGTGATACAAAATAAATATACAACACACCTGATTTTTTGTAGTGACTTCACTATATGTAATCTTTTTATATCCGCCCTCTTTTTTACAACATAAGTATGGAAAAACTTGTTCCTAATCATCTATTTTTTTCTTACAATCTCCAATCTATATTCTTCAAAAAGAAAATATAATATATTGAATCATATGGCCTAATATATAAGCTCAAAATTCAAAGCCATCAACTTCCAAAATAAGCTCAAACTTAAATTCTAGACTTATGTAGTGAATGGTAACAAAAGAAAAACGGATTTGAGTTGTTTTTGAACATCATGGGAATGTATTGGAATCGACACGATAATGCGTCATTGAACATCATGGCAATATGTGATTTGAATATATTATACACATATATCTAGAATGGAGCACCATGATCATGCCACGATACAACTGTTCTTCAAATTGCACAACAAAATAATACATAGTTTCCTTTGCCTCTATTAGAGAGTATTATTTTGTTGATTATGGCTATCCAAACAAACAAGGATTTCGTGTTCCTTATAAATTATCACGAAATCAAGTTGTGAGCTATCATATGTCTCAATTCAATTATGGTCCTCCTCCAAGGAATAAACATGAATTGTTTAACCAATGTCATGCATCTTTACGTTATGTTATTGAAAGAATGTTTGAAGTTTGGAAGAAGAAGTAAATGATACTTTATGATTTTCTAAAATATAATGTTCACATAAGAGTGGTAATGGCTATAGTGAGACTGTATAATTTCATCAAGATTTCAAATTTCTCAGATGCAGATTTCCAGATGTAATGACTGAGACAAATAAGAAAATAAATTTTATGGTTGAAATAGGTGACATTGATGCAACATAGATAGCAGATGGAGAAGGTATGACGCAAATAAGAGACAATATTGCAAATATGTTGTCACAACCCATTCCCAAAATACACCAAAAGGAAGTACAAACTTGCTTAGCTATTCACATTTCTCTCCTGACCTGAAGACTGGAAAGGAGAAGGGGGTGAATAAAACAAGTTTACTCAGTGAGGAGATCAACTCTGCCCACAGGCCATACAGTAAACACATTCCAAACATAAACACGACTATTACTTAGCATAGAATCAGAATGTCTAACCATCAAACAATCATCACATCGACGATATGCAACACATAACTCATTTATTTCTTTATCTCGTTATCATGCAATCATGCACCTTAAATATCACACTCAGAGCAAGGCCCTTGCAGCACAACTACTCCCACACTCAGAGCAAGGCCCTCATGGCACAACTACGCCCACACTAATATTCTCATTCTCATTCTCATTCATATGCTTATGTAAATTGTAAACTTGCCTTAACATGTATCTTTAAACATTAATATCTCACATTCAAGTTACTAACAACCTAACTTCATCATGTAATCACAAAAAACCAAAGGATAATTCTCAAGCCTATACTCAGCAACTATCGAAGAATATATAAGGAAAGAGGCTACTGCATATCCGCAAATACCACCCTCACCTGTCTTTGAGTTGGCAAGAACTGGAAAGAAAGGCTGAAGCAGCTAGCAACAATCTTTTCCGGTGATAATAACGGCTCAGGTTGCTTCCCTAACGCCCCTTCTATCTGTAACAACCATCGAACTGACTTCAAGTGCTCAGGTAAAGCCGAAATTATTCTACCAAAACCTCAGGTCGAAACTGCAAACTCGTAATAAAGAGACGAAAGTTGCTACTTCTTCCTTGCAGCAGGATCTATCCAACGACACCAAAAGCGTGATCTGGGTCCTTCAGATCCGACGGGAAACGGGTCGCCAAAACCCCTACTTGACAATGTTTCTGAATTCCTTTTCTTCACTAAAACCAACTTAATGAAACCGGTGTTAAAAGATGAAAACGAGACGTCCAACCCTTCTCTCCGCTTAACGTGAACCGAAAAAGAAATGGAAAACGCAACGTCAACTATTGACCACTAACGATGGCGAAGAAGGATTGAAACCAAGGAGATCTGATGCTTTAGGGTTTGTGTTTGCTGTGCAAAGAAGCGGCTGGAGGTAGAGGGAGATATATATGCCTATATATACATATGTACACATGCACACGTAGGTTTACGATCAAAGCTGTTGGACCCTTAGCGGGCTGGATTGGGTCTCACATATGTTATGGGAAAATCAAAGTACTTGAATTTTTTTTTAATATGTTGTATTTTTTTATGGTTGAACTTTTTAACAATATGTCAAATAATTAAATTTATACTTTTAGATCAATTATAGTATTTAAGGNGCACCTTAAATATCACACTCAGAGCAAGGCCCTTGCAGCACAACTACTCCCACACTCAGAGCAAGGCCCTCATGGCACAACTACGCCCACACTAATATTCTCATTCTCATTCTCATTCATATGCTTATGTAAATTGTAAACTTGCCTTAACATGTATCTTTAAACATTAATATCTCACATTCAAGTTACTAACAACCTAACTTCATCATGTAATCACAAAAAACCAAAGGATAATTCTCAAGCCTATACTCAGCAACTATCGAAGAATATATAAGGAAAGAGGCTACTGCATATCCGCAAATACCACCCTCACCTGTCTTTGAGTTGGCAAGAACTGGAAAGAAAGGCTGAAGCAGCTAGCAACAATCTTTTCCGGTGATAATAACGGCTCAGGTTGCTTCCCTAACGCCCCTTCTATCTGTAACAACCATCGAACTGACTTCAAGTGCTCAGGTAAAGCCGAAATTATTCTACCAAAACCTCAGGTCGAAACTGCAAACTCGTAATAAAGAGACGAAAGTTGCTACTTCTTCCTTGCAGCAGGATCTATCCAACGACACCAAAAGCGTGATCTGGGTCCTTCAGATCCGACGGGAAACGGGTCGCCAAAACCCCTACTTGACAATGTTTCTGAATTCCTTTTCTTCACTAAAACCAACTTAATGAAACCGGTGTTAAAAGATGAAAACGAGACGTCCAACCCTTCTCTCCGCTTAACGTGAACCGAAAAAGAAATGGAAAACGCAACGTCAACTATTGACCACTAACGATGGCGAAGAAGGATTGAAACCAAGGAGATCTGATGCTTTAGGGTTTGTGTTTGCTGTGCAAAGAAGCGGCTGGAGGTAGAGGGAGATATATATGCCTATATATACATATGTACACATGCACACGTAGGTTTACGATCAAAGCTGTTGGACCCTTAGCGGGCTGGATTGGGTCTCACATATGTTATGGGAAAATCAAAGTACTTGAATTTTTTTTTAATATGTTGTATTTTTTTATGGTTGAACTTTTTAACAATATGTCAAATAATTAAATTTATACTTTTAGATCAATTATAGTATTTAAGGTTCATAAATATACTCGTACTTTTATTATTAATTCAGAACATACAATAATATACAATCATACTAATTATTAATCAATTAATTAATTTATTTATAACATAATTATTTATAATATATAATCCACACTGCTTTTTTTCTTTACCATTCAGGTATTTTATAGTGAACCACAAAATTTTTTTCACCAATCAAATATTATTCTGTACCGATTATTTTGTATAAATCACACTTGTCCTGCAAAAATATTTCTCCTACATGTACTGCAGTTGAATTGACCGCACTATAAAACCGTTTTTCCCGCACGGTCAATTTCACTTTGACCATTCAGACCCATTGTTCCACAATGAAAGGTGGTCCATGTTATATTATTTGCGTCAAATATACAGTTTTTTTTGTTAGAAAATTGCTAAAAGTTACTAGATTTGTTGATTGGTGACCACATGCGGTTTTTTTTTTTCTTTGTCAATTTCGCTTTTTCTTATGTCAGCACTCACGCCCTTATGGTGAAAATGGTGACAACGTAACTGACCGTGCGGGACAAGCAATTTTATAGTGTGGTACGATTCAACTACAATATATGCGGAAGAAATATATTTGCGGAAAAATGCAGTTAATACGAAATAAGCGATACAAAATAATATTTGATTGGTGAAAAATTATTTGTGGTTCATTGTAAAATGTGTGAATGATAAAAAAAGGGATTACATATTATAATTAATTATGTTTAAATAGATCTTTTATCCTATAAAGCACAAGTCACCTATCCAATCAAATTAAGCCACATCAGATATATTTTTTACTTTTTAAAATCAAATAAAAATAATTACAACAGATCGTGGGGAAAAAAAAATCCAAACGAACAAAAGAAACTGAATCTTTTCCATTTAACAAATTCTACTCTTTAAACATTTAAAAACAATTGAACTTTACTAACACGACAGAAAATAAAATATTTTCTTCTAACTGCTTCTCCCCATTATCTCTATTTTTTCTCCACGATCTCTGAGTTTTAACAAAGCGTCACTAATATAATTCTCACTTCAAAAATTCATATTCATACTTACCTCTAATTGCTTCGTCCTCCGTTCAAAACTCACATATTCCAAAATCTAAATCAATGGAAAAGGGAGAAAGCGAAAGAGACGAGATTGAGTCAAAAGAAAACGAAGGATAAGAAACTGTTGACAAAAAAGTATGATCCTCACCATGGAGGAACCCAAATTCTTTTATACAACTCTGAAATCCAATTTTCTTTCTCAAATTTATTTGCAATTGTTTCTATTATCCCCAAATTTCTTACAACTTCCTTTATTTCTTCTTAATATGATCTGGAGACGCATTGCTTCTCCACCACTAGCTTGAGCGATATTATACTATATCATCAATAAAAATATATCTGTCTTTCATCAATGAACTTGAAAAACGTTTGGCTAAAAGGATAATTCATCATCAATGAGTATTCTTTTTTTTTTTAATCTGTTTATTTTCTTTTTGAATCTCATATATGTTTTTGTTTTGATATGGTAACACAGGAAGACGGATGGGAGGCCCATGAAACAAAAAAAAATTCTCCAATCAAGGATCTTTGCACATTCAATCGGTGAGATCCAACTCGTTAATCGATCTCAATATCAAAAGTTGTATCATCTTTAGTTACGAATCCATGTCATTGTTAGTTTTACTAATCATGCCAAAGAGAAACCTTTACAATTCAGTTTTTGTGGCTCACTTCTCTGTTATTTCTTCCTTAATAACATACCAATCCATTTTCTTATAGATTTTAGGAACAATTGAGTTGTCGTATGATATCTATTTCGCCGTACCACTTTTGGGTTCATGCATATGAAATAGTTTAGGCATATTAAGTAACTCATCCTCAAATCTTTGTTTGTTTTATGGGATTTTGCAGCACAGGTAGGACTTTAATTTCGTCTTTTGTTATGCATGAGATGTGGAAGACCAAATGGAACAACAACAACCACAAGGTTAGTCTTCTATTTCACATACAGTCAAATTCAATTCTTCTCTCCAAGACATATTTTATAAGCCTTTATTTTTTATTCGTAATATGAACTTTTTTCCTAAATCATTCATATCTTTGAATGCCTAAATTTAGTCATTTGAAAGTGTGTTTTACCTTCCTCTAGGTCAGAAGACTACAAGTACAATGTGTTTTACAAGGAAATTAGCCCTCGAATCAAAACTCAACGTGTAAAATGAAATCAACCTATTGCAAAAACAATTGATAAAAATCTTGTTCTTCATCAAATTATAAGTATGATTTGTCTTTTTGTACTTGAATTCTTCTTCATATTAATTATTCTTTTTTTTCTCTTACCCTCTATCCAAGTTTTGTTCGCAACCATCTTAATATTCGATGCTACTTCCATATGCTTTTTCTTCTAAAGTTGATGTGTGATTGTTGGAACTTAATTTATACTAAAAATGGTTTTTATGTTTGTTTGTAGGTTTGTTATGCTTTGGTGGAACAATAGATAAAAAAAAAGCATAACAAGTTTGACAAATTACTTGAGATAAAAACGAAATATTAGGCACTAAGAAAATATAAATACATAGCTTACTTGCTGTACATATATCATATATATTCGTTTTTTTAAATTTGGATGTATGGATTGCTCTAAAATATATAAATTAAATGATTTTTATTTTTCACATCAGATATGTTATGCTTTGGAACAAAGAGGAGAAAACCAAGAAAAAATACACCAATTTACAAAAATAAAATAAAAAAATAGATGAAGTCATGAAGACAAGACATAACACGTAATATTTTAAAAAATAATAACTCTTTGAAAAAACCATTACAGCAAAATTGGATTCAGAAAACTTTTGCCAAATTAAACTGATTATAGTGCAAACAATGTATAATTAGTTACATATTATATGATCACAAATAATAATTCCATGCGTATGCACCGGCCAAATACTAGTAATTAATAATTAGTATGTTTGTATATTATTTTATATTTTGAAATAATGATAACAAATTAATTATATTAATAAATCTTAATATATTACCTAATAGGAATAGAGATGTATATTTTTTCCAGAAAAAAATTGTATATATTATCACCAAAGAAAAATGTTTAAAAGAAGATGTTTATATACGGTAAAAAAATATATATACATACATAGTGTTTATAATAATAAAAAGTTAAAAGTAAGCAAGTGTTTATTACCCACTCGACCACATGTAAGAAACTGAAAACAATTCAATAAGTGGTGCATGCCTTATTATCTCCTTTTTGAAAATCACAGTTTTTTTTAAAGCTATGAATGGCTACTTAAATAAGAAGGGCATATTTCCACAAAAAAAAATTCCGCAATAACTATACCAATCAAGAAAATTATATTAGTTTGCGGTTTGCTAAAATACAAAAAAAGCGAAATTTGCTTTTGTTTTTGTTATGTCTGATAAACTGAAAAAGCATTATCTTGTAAATAACTTCACATATGGTGGGGGACACTTTAAAATTCATTTTTCATGACTAATTGGTTAATAATAAATTGTTAATTATACAAGAAATAATCATAAATATAAAATAACAAAACAAATAATAATAAATTCATTTAAGTCATATATAGCAAAAATAGTAATTAATAAATAGTGTTTTTATTTATGCATAGAAAATATATACATAAATACTTGAACTTTTAGTTTAAATAAATATTATTTATTAAATATTTGTTCATTAGCCAAAAATAGACAATTTTTTTTGTCTAAATGATTCCAATTAAATTAAACTTTAAGTTTTACACCACACAAAAAGGAACCAAAACAATCACATACAAAGAGCCAAAGCAACTAAAGAAAGCTTTGGTCAGACACAAAAACTCCTTGTAACCATGAAGGGTATCCCTAAGCTACATATGATTGTAATTGTTCGTCCCTTGTAACGCCCTTTGCTATCAAGAAAGCTCCAAGATTAGTCTTTCTTTGTTCTACGACTGCTCTCCACTCGGGAAAGAAAGATAAAGCCGGCAACCGCTTTTTCGACTGTAATTTAAAGTTTGGCCAAGCTGGAGGTATGTTGATTGCTCCGACCAATTCCTTTTGCTCCAACTCAAAAACCACTCTAGATATATGTAAGTTTTTCATGTTTTTCATAGCTCATAGACTACTCTGAAGCCACACTTCCTCTTTAGAGATATTCTACTATGAAGAAGAACCGTACCTACTGAGTTTCTCAAAACCCAAACCGCTCCACATATAGCTTTACCTTTATCCCACACAAAACAGACAATACATTACAATTATATTAATTATTTATATTTTTACTAATTTATTCATGAAATTATTATCATAGTATGAAAGTATATGTGTGATTTTATTGTGAACCGCAATTACTTTTTTCCTCAATCAAATGTTATTTTGTATTAACCGCACTTGTTCCGCAAATATATTTTTCTTGCATAAACCGCAGTTGAACCGTACCGCACTACTAAATTGTTTGTCCCATATAACCAAATATGTGGTCACCATTTGGATCCTAGATACAGATTTGTAAAAAGATGTTGATTGGTAATAAGAATACGGTTTTTTAAATTATAAAATAATAATATTTCTTTTACTTGAAAATAAATTAAAAGATTACACCAAATTTCTGTATTTATTCTCTGTCCTTTTGTTTTACAGCAAGAATTTGGAGATGTTTTTCCTAATCATCTCTATTTTTTCCACTTCTCTAAATTCAATTTATTTATCTACATTATACAATTGAGGAAATTTTAATTCATCATAAGGTATTTTGAACGAACGTATTCATATACCCCAGCTATATATTACTCTATTCAAAAAATAATTAAAAAAAGTTAAGAAATGACGTCAAAAAGAAAAAAAGTAAAAGAAAGAAGAAGTGTTAAACCCAACCATTTTTGACTTGATAAAAAGCTTCAACGCTCTCCTTCTCCGTCGCTCTCCGCCGCGTCCGAATTCCCCCAAATCCTCCTCATCTCTCCGATCAATTCTTCCCAAGTAAGCTTCTTTCTCGATTCTCTTCTCACACCAATCGTAATTGTTTCATGAGTTCTCCGTGTATACACATACGTTCTTCACTTTCACAGTTTTTTTTTTTTTTTTCTTTCTTTGTTCTCGATCTCAAATTAAAGAGATTGAGAAACCTAATTAGTATTGTTCTAATGTAATGCAAAGGTATTAGGAACTGTGACCTATGATTTCAAAGATTTGGATTCGAATTATTCTGTTTTCAATTCTGAAATTGGAACCTAATTTTTTTTTTTTTGTAATCGTTGTGATCGAGACCGTCGCAGTGATGTAGAAACCCTAATTTCTTGATTCTGTTAGGTGCATAGTGATTGATATAGCTATTTTTCAGCTCTTGTTCTGTTTAGGCCTCCGCAATGAAGTGATTGTATGTGTTGTTTGTTTCACAGGTGTGTATGTGTTGAGAGAGGAACCATAGTGTTAAACATTTCATAATGGAAGTTTGCAATTGTATTGAACCGCAATGGCCTGCGGATGAATTGTTAATGAAATATCAATACATCTCAGATTTCTTCATTGCGATTGCATATTTTTCAATTCCTCTCGAGTTGATATACTTTGTGAAGAAATCTGCGGTTTTCCCTTATAGATGGGTGCTTGTTCAGTTTGGTGCTTTTATCGTTCTTTGTGGGGCAACGCATCTTATAAACTTGTGGACTTTCACTACACATTCGAGAACCGTGGCGCTTGTGATGACTACCGCAAAGGGGTTAACCGCTGCTGTCTCGTGTGCTACTGCGTTGATGCTCGTTCATATTATTCCTGATCTGTTGAGTGTTAAGACGAGGGAGCTGTTCTTAAAAAATAAGGCTGCTGAGCTTGACAGAGAAATGGGACTGATTCGAACTCAGGAAGAAACTGGACGGCATGTCAGAATGCTGACTCATGAGATAAGAAGCACGTTAGATAGACACACTATTTTAAAGACTACACTTGTTGAGCTTGGTAGAACATTAGCTTTGGAGGAGTGTGCGTTGTGGATGCCTACTAGGACTGGGTTAGAGCTACAACTGTCTTATACACTTCGTCAGCAACATCCTGTTGAGTATACGGTTCCCATTCAATTACCGGTGATCAACCAAGTGTTTGGTACTAGTAGGGCTGTAAAAATATCTCCTAATTCCCCTGTGGCTAGGTTGAGACCTGTCACTGGGAAATATATGCTTGGGGAGGTGGTTGCTGTGAGGGTTCCACTTCTCCACCTTTCCAATTTTCAGATTAATGACTGGCCTGAGCTTTCAACAAAGAGATATGCTCTGATGGTCTTGATGCTTCCTTCAGATAGTGCAAGGCAATGGCATGTCCATGAGTTAGAACTCGTCGAAGTCGTTGCTGATCAGGTTCAGCATAATTTCTGTTTCCCATGTTTTCTTCTTTTGTTTCTTATAGTTTGGTTCAGTCTGAAGTTTGGTATTAAATATTTTCTAAACTTTTCTTTTCTTATTCCAGGTGGCTGTGGCTCTCTCACATGCTGCGATCTTAGAAGAGTCAATGCGAGCTAGGGACCTTCTCATGGAGCAGAATGTTGCTCTTGATCTAGCAAGACGAGAAGCAGAAACAGCAATCCGTGCCCGCAATGATTTCCTGGCAGTTATGAACCATGAGATGCGAACACCAATGCATGCGATTATTGCACTCTCTTCCTTACTCCAAGAAACGGAATTAACCCCTGAACAAAGGCTGATGGTGGAAACAATACTTAAAAGTAGTAACCTTTTGGCAACTTTGATGAATGATGTCTTGGATCTTTCAAGGTTAGAAGATGGAAGCCTTCAACTTGAACTCGGGACATTCAATCTTCATACTTTATTTAGAGAGGTAACTACTAATATGTCAATGTTTGAATAGCTCTATGTTCCAGAAGTTATACTATTTGTGTACTTAATTGTTACATTTGAATCTTGGTGCAGATCCTCAGTCTGATAAAGCCTATCGCAGTTGTTAAGAAATTACCTATCACATTAAATCTTGCACCTGATTTGCCAGAATTTGTCGTTGGGGATGAGAAACGGCTAATGCAGATAATATTAAATATAGTTGGTAATGCTGTGAAATTCTCCAAACAAGGTAGTATCTCCGTAGCCGCTCTTGTCACCAAGTCAGACACTAGAGCTGCTGACTTTTTTGTCGTGCCAACTGGGAGTCATTTCTACTTGAGAGTGAAGGTTAGTATCTTTCACAAGCAGCTTGTATCTTA